>NC_141065.1:39110927-39273427 GCF_041138505.1 Cibotium barometz
GGCCCTCCTCGTGGCCCTCCTCGTGGCCCTCCATGCTAAAACCTAAGCCCAATGTGAAGGGTCCAATGTGAAGGGTCTAATGTGAAAGGTCTAATGCTTAGTGCTAAGTAGCACTAATGAAGCTAAAAACAAAGCTAATGGGCTCACTAACACTAATCCAAATCAAGAGAGAGCAAGGGAGTGAAAACGACTTGTGAAAATGAGCCAAAAAAAAAAGTTTTCCGGTTTTATAACCTCGATCGAGGTTCGGTAACATCATGCAATTTAGGGTTTGCAAGATTAACGCTCTGGATATTAGGGTTAGTGCAACATACGGCCAAGATACACACCTAATTCTAGGGTTGGGGAAGGATCGACGGCTGAGATTTGATATTAATATCTCGATCGAGGTAATTGGACGGCCACGATTTAGAGGCATTACCACGAAAAGGTATCTCGACGGTCAAGATTCATTATATACCTCGATCGAGATATTTAAACGGCCGAGATCGCATCTTCCAGCGTACGTGAATGGACGGTATAGATTGCGTTTCCTTATCTTGATCGAGATAATTGGACGGTGGATATTGCATCTACGTATCTCGATCGAGCTATTCGGACGGTGCAGATTGAATCTCTATATCACGATCGAGATATTTGGACGGCTGAGATTTGAACGCAGTATCTCGATCGAGATATGGGGACGGTGGAGATTGTATCCGATTACCTCGAACAATGAATGGTCGCGATTGGATGTATATTTCTCGTTCGAGATACGTGGACGATGGAGATGTGCTAGTCAAATATGCCTACGGGGATACAGCGTGGCCCTGATGTGGATCCGAGTGGCATAGATATCTCGATCGAGATATTGTGGTGGCGGTGACATGTATTGGTGACATGGATGACGCCTGGAAAGCCGGACCTGCTAGCGTGGCATTAGTTGGCATCTCGATCGAGATATGTCGATTTAGGCTCGGGAGCCACGTGTCGTCTTTTGATTCGCGGCACTATCACGATCGAGGTACTCCGCCCGAGATGGATGGATGTCCCAATTTTGGAGAGAGTGAACGAAAGTGAGTACCCTCATCTTGCAACCACCCGAGTGAGGGTACAACATGAGTAGAGAAAGGGGGAGAGAATGCATATGAGAAAGGAAGAAATACTAAGGAGACCAACCCAAATGTTGATTTATATAGTTACTTGTTAAAGATGAAGTTAATGGTTAAAAAGGTAGCCGAACATGGAAAGCACAAGGTTGATTTATATAGTTACTTGTTAAGCGTGAAGTGAATGGTTAAAAGGGTTGCACAACATGGAAATCATAAGGTGGAACATGGAGTTTGAGTATTTATTGACACATGGATGGCACAAGGGTGCATGTATCTTATGGTAGCTATAAAATCATGTAATCCTTGGCTCATTTTAAGAGCTCAATTAATGCATTCATCATGTGATTAGTGTTTCTTTAGAGCATCTCATTATGTTGCTAATATCTTATTAGTTTCTTTAATTATGTCATTAGTCTCTTTGATTATGTCTAGAATCATTTGCTATGAGCCTCCCTAGCTTGTTAGCAATTTTATCATGGTATGAAAGTCTCCTAGGGTGAGCCTAGCAAATGTATGATTATGAGATGATTGGCAAAGTTTTGCAACAACGAAACAAAAAAGAAGATGAGCAGAATGAGTGACGGATAGGGTTAGGTTTAGGGTATGTGCATGGGTCGCAAGCCAGGGGGAGCGTCGAAGGGAACTAGGGTGGGTGCATGTTTAGGTGGTATACTAACTAGTGTTATTTGGTGTGATTGGAAGGTAATGGAAGGAATCACTTTGTACAAGCGGTTGGTAGTAAAAACATTTCTTAAAAAAAGCATGCATACTAAAAACCTTGATTGTCTAAAAATTTGGTCCATCATTACAGCATCTCATGATGTAAGATTCTTTTCACCCAAAAATAAAAATTAAAGAAAACAATTCACGCCATACAATCACTACTTGAGCATTCACAACTATACTCTCTTTGAATTTTGAGACGGTCAAAG
Organism: Cibotium barometz; assembly: GCF_041138505.1. Classification (NCBI taxonomy): domain Eukaryota; kingdom Viridiplantae; phylum Streptophyta; class Polypodiopsida; order Cyatheales; family Cibotiaceae; genus Cibotium; species Cibotium barometz. The sequence continues at coordinate 39,112,951 of NC_141065.1, forward strand.
CAGAGGTCAGAAGAGATGAGAGACCCTCCATCTCAGAAAGGCGATCTCAGAAAGGCGGCACGAGTTCTGCTAATACTTTAGCAAAGCTAGCAAAGGCTCTACTATTGTCGGTGGACTTCTTGCAAAGGCACGTGAAAAAAACACTCCTCTCAAGCATGAACCACCTACTATAGTTCTCAAGATCAGAGGGAAGGATAGGTCCTCTGTAGCCTCACCTACATACTCAACTCCTAAGGGTAAAAGAAAGGAGCCCAACACTCCCTTCTCATCTGCACTCTTAGGTTCTAGTTTTAAAAGAAGAGAGCCCAACACTCCCCCAAAACTAAGGTGTGATTCTTTCCCTTTAGGGATAGATTTGCATTTTTTGTCCTTCATGTTTGAATGCTTTCTCCTCATGTAGGGTTTAGGGTTTTTTGGTAATTATTCTGAATAATCTTATTTTCTTTACGACCACTTGCTTCATTTTTGAGTCACTTCCGTAATGTATGTATTGATGTGTGCCCAAGTGAGTGTGTGCTCCTTTTTGTTGTGGTTTGCAATAATTAGCAAACAAGTGAATTGATGTTTTCTATTGGTTTTAGCACAAGTCGTATCCGAAATGTGAAGCTGCAATGTTGATGTGTCTCTATTGAAAGTCTCATTTCCACAAAAAGTATTTTCCTTTTTGTCCACAATATTCTTCTTATAATAATTTAGGAATTCTTTGTTTCTTTTTTCTTGTGTTTTGGCAGTACTTTTTCATGATTTTGGCAAAATTTATAGGAATGCAATCCGCATTTTCTCTTATTATTGAATGTTCATCTCTCTCTCTCTCTCTCTCTCTCTCTCTCTCTCTCTCTCTCTCTCTCTCTCTCTCTCTATGTGCGCATGTGGTAAGTAGAATCCGTTTTCTTGTCATACCTTTTGATTTAGTTGATTGTTCAATATAGGCTTATTGCTTCAATTATCAAGTGTGATTACTGTCGATTTTGTTGTAGCATTTGCAAGTTTTCTATTGTGTCTTTTCATTAAAGAAATTAGTTGTAGATTTATTGCATTTCTTTACTTTGAAAAAGTGTTTGTGTGCATACATGTCATGACAGGTACGTATGTCTTGGTGGCACTCCCCTCAAGTGTTAATAAAAGTAGATCTTTTGTATGACCAAGGAAAAGTATAATTCTATATATGGTCTCAGTATGTTAGGACAAAATCCACACATCCTTGGAGATGAAGACATCACTTGCTACTAGGATTGGATAACAGTTTTGACAAAGATTCAAAAGAGAGGGAAAAAAATAAAGTGTAAGAATGTGAATTTAGAGTTTTATCCCAAGGTTCATAGGTTGTATGCACAAGTGTATCAGAAATCTGTGACTAACTTGGAAGTGTAAGTCGCATTTGCATGGGAGTTTTTTATAAGCACTTAAAAGGGCCTATCAATTGGGCTTCATTTGAAGAGAGTGTAATGATAAGTATCGTTGGAGTATGACAAGATAGAGAGTAAAAAACAAAGGAAACAAAGGTGGGAACACTTTCATGGCATTCTGGTGCCTTCAAGGCTTGGAGAAGAAGGAACCAACTTAGCATGTAAAAGCCAAAGAAATCTCCCCTAGCTTTTTCAAGGGCGCTTTTTTATCATGTCACATTGCAGCTTTTTTATCATGTCACATTGCAGCTTTGGTTTCAAATGACGTATTGTGGAAGGTTGAAAAGAGCATTGCATTGGCTATGTCAAGCTATGATATGGCAGCAAAAAAGCTAAAGAAGGCCAAGGAAGTAGTGCACTGTAATAATGAGGGGACTGTGGAGATTATGGAAAATGTTAGTGAGCAGCTTGCAAATGTAGAGAAAACTTTATAGGAAGAAAAGAGTCGAGATCCAGTTGGCCCAATGCATGCATAATTAAAGATAACACTTATGGTATTGAAGTGTAAATCGATACAAGTTGGATTAGAGAGAACCCTTATGAATGTGTGTGTACTCTCATCTCGGTTTTTATTACAATTTTAGAAACAACTTGACCAGTGAAATTGTATATTGATAATTTGTTTATTGCACATACAGGTTTATTATGACACCACTTCTACGATTGTAAAAGGTAGGCATCAAGGAGATTTTAAGATCAAGATCTTGCATGACACTAGGTCTTTTATTGAAATATATGATTTACAAGTGGTAAAGGATGAGAGAAAGAGGTCATGTAGGTGTGAACATACCCCAAATAAAGTGGGCATGTGGGTGGAAAAGGGATCTAGGGTTGGCCAACCCTAGCTCTGAGTGAACCCTATATAAAGGGTGGTAGGAGGCTTCACTTTTTGTAACACAACACACATGAAGGTGGTTAAGCCAACTTTGGAGTGGCTGAAATAGAAGGTAATATAGAAGCTTTCTATACATCTTGTGTTCTTGCTCTCTCTCATATATGTTGCTCTATCTGGCCCCATCAACTATTACTTCCATTGTGCATACTTCCCATAATTTTGACATGCGTTGTGCATACTCCCCATAATTTTGACATGGTATCAGAGCCTTGCAAAGGCTAAGTTCCCCTTCTCTCTCTCTCTCTCTCTATATATATCATAAGCCATTCACATCCTCATCAAGAAGAACGGTGGTAGAAGAAGGTCTTGATGAACCGTGGTAGAAGAAGGTGAGAAACAAAAAGGGGTCAAGAAGGAAGGCAACAAAGAGCTTCATGAAAGAGGATATTCTTATCATCAAATTCAATATCTTCAACAAATCAAGAAAGCGGGAAGAGAAGAATGAAAAAACGCAAGAAAATTTGGTAATTTTCTCATTTTTTTCGTCACTCTTCCATCGACGTCCGGCCATCTCCGTCCGCCTCTACAGATTCCATCGTCGTCCCTAGTATGGTGGTTGTTTTTGCTTACGCAACAAGCTTGCTACAATATCTAGCAGCAGCAAAGCACCAGCATCATCCAGCAGCACATCAAACACTGCAGCCGGCATCCGTCTCAGAAGTAGTCGGCATCAATGGACAAAAACGCAAGTGCGTTTTTCACAGAGAGAAAAAACGCAACAGTCCGTCGCCTGCCATCTTGAATGGTGTATGATGTTTCTTAATCAACAGCTATCTAACCTTAGCAGCCAAAAACGCAAGGAGGATATTGCATCAAGTCGTCGTCGTCCTCCGACACCTACCATCGTCAGTTGTCAATCCATTCTGCATTTTCCGTCCAACAGCACTGTCCGTCAACGGCAGCACACTGTAGTAGCAAGCCTGCAACGATTCCCTTCTGCACAACAAGCACAGCCAACACCATCTCTGTAGCAATAGCAACGACGTCCAGCAATGCAGAAAACGCAAGCTTTTACAGTGCAGCAGATTGTCGCGACTCGTCGTGTGCGTCTTTTCAAAAAAAAATCATCGTAAAAAATAGTCAAAAGGTTTTTTTTTCTAGGTTTTATAAACCCTTGGAGTTCTTTAAAAACCTTTAAGGTTTTCTTTAAACCTTTATCTCAAAGGTTAGTCATTTGAGCCAGAGGACAAGAGTGAGGACCCATACTACCTTACAAATGTATTATACCCCTGGTTGCTTAGGTGGAAAGATGTCGTAAATAGCAAGGCATATGTAATCAATAATATGATTATGAATCATAAGGATGATTTTCCTTTCCATGTAATCAGACACTTTGGCGCTTTCAGAGAAAGACATATGGTATGATTGTAAATCATAAAGATGACTTCTCTCTCCATCTGATCAAACACTTTGGTATTCTTAGAGCAAGGAGCAAAGTTAGAGCTCAATTTTGTAACTGCCCTATATATACTTTGTAACCTTATCCCTACTATATAAATTCCTATATATATTTTTCTAGCAGCCCTATATATATTTTATAACCTCATCCCTACTAAACAAATTGACTAAATACTTGATTTAGATCTAATCTTGCATTTGTTATGTCATTTTTTATGTCCTTTGCAGTGTTGTTCTTTACATCATTGTGCAAGTGTTATTTTGCAGGGTATTTGGGAATTGTAAAGTGATATTTATTTCAATTCATCTATCTTATTTTGTAGGGGTTTAACACAAGTAGCTAACACTCATGTAAAGTGGTAACACCTCTACTACAATGGTGGTAACTAGTGTTACTATTTAGATGGTTACAACCATTAGCAATAACCCTCTCCATTGGTATAGTGTTGCAACAACCAGTAGTTACCATTGGTATTTGCGAGTGCAATAGTGCTCTTTGACATTGTCATAAAAAACTTCTGGTTCCTTTTACTGTTACAACATAAGTGGTAAAGTAATAAAACTAATTACCTTTTGTAAAGTGGTAACAGGTATCACTACCTAACTAGTGGTAGTTCACTACCTAACCAGTGGGGTAGCTAACTTCCATTGGTTTTTTTAATGGTAGGTACCACGTAGAACTGGTACAATGATGTAACCAATACACTCAACATTGGTTGTTTTTCCCCATCCCTCCTTTATTACCTACATAGGCATATGTATACACTCTAGTATTTGATAGCAGCTCCAGCACTCTAGTTCTTGTCTAGTATTCTAGCTATGAGACTTGCATGGTCTTGTACTAGTCCTTTTGATGGAATATAATTAGCATTGTTTTCATTTGAAAAAAAACACTCAGCACTTATAGTTAACACACACTTCTGCTATAGTGGTGGTAACTAGCTTCACTATTTAGCAATAGCATTCTCCACTGCTACAATGCCACTGCTACAATGCTGCAAATAGTAGTTAACACACACCTTTGCTTCACTGGTGGTGGTAACTAGCTTCACTACCATTAGCAATAACCTTCTCCATTGCTACATGGTGCAAACAAGGAGAATGTAGACGTAGACATTCTAAAGTGCATCATTAAGGTATCCCCAACACACAGAGCATCACTTACTGTATCGTGGTGTCCTTCATATGTTGTATCATCAATAACATCATCATTTGCATGAACATCATCAATGAGTTATAAATTATGTACTCCTAGCTAGGAACATGTGATTTGTTATAACATCTCCTCCAAAGGCCTTGTATACAAGCACTTCAGTAACCTGAGAATTACGTGCACATTAAAGGTTTTCTATAGAGAGTATCCAAACACATAACGCAAGGAACGTGCAAAAGACATAGCTTTACAATTCTAGTGATTACTTCTATCCACATCATCCACTTTGATTTCCCAAAATACTCGAGTAACTGTACAAACCTTTGAAGGGTATGTAGCATGAGCCCCACCTAGCATATTTTCTCATAGAAATTTCACTACATCAATAGCACACTGTAGCATAGCAATATTCAGCTTTAACAGTTCATGAGTCAGCGTTCTTTGTAGTATTTCTCTTACACCACCATTGACAAGATCTTGAAAAATTGTGTGTCATCTTTATGCTTGTACGCTTGCCATATTGGGCAACAAAGTAGAAAGGCCTCTTGGCTTTAAATTGGGAGGTTATGCCCCATCCGACCACACCCAATATTCCTTGAGTGTAATATCCAAATCTTTTAGCCATCCATGATACATCAAAAAAAAGTGTTGAACAAAAAGAGTATCTTGATGCTTATCATCAGGATTATAGAAGTGGTAATATTTTGGTGTCATTGCTTGCAATACATACATATGTAATGCGGACAAATATTGTAACCTGGTTGGAATGCAAATGCATTGAATGAATTTCATTTTGCTCTTTGAATGAGTAATATTTGGCAAAATCCATAAGAGAAACTACCACATCTTCAAGGAACCTAAGAAGACACTCCTTGAATTGGTCTACTTGCCATATATAAACAAAATTATGTCTTATAAATTTTGCAAGATGAATCTTGAATAGTCAAAGAAGCTCACTGCATTGCATCTCCTTGAGTGTAAGGGCTTTTCTTTTTTTCTTATTTCCTTTAGCGCCAACTTTCATATCCTCAGACAGTTTCACTGTAATAGTGTAATTGTTCAATGATTCCTCCGTTAGGCACTTTAACATCGTTTCTGGTCCACAAGGTAGAGCATTCTTGCATCAGGCATTTCAAAGCATGGTAGTTGTACGACCAGGTTTTGGACATAAAACAGAGTCCAAAAGGCATGTCATGCTCTTGTAGGCTTTCTCAACTGATCTGCACCCTATGCCGCTGTCATCTAAACCACAAAAATGACAATTGCAATGGCATTGTGCCCCATGTACATCATGTCTCATGTGATTTATCTAATCCTTCAAAAATGACATCTTCACATGTAATGCAACAACATGTGTAACGGTCCTTAAGCTTCTGCACATAATAATGCTTCATCTTCTCAAATGCCCTTTGCAAGATCTTCACCTCGGGGTGCATCTGCTTGCAAGCAAGAAATACACCTACATTTCAATCATGATGATAGTCAAATGCCTAGGGAATTTGGGAAAATCCCATTAGTTTGGGAATTGGCTTCTCAATCTAGTTTTTTGGTGTATCTTGAGCATACCAATTCTTAAGTTGTCAGAGAATGTGGATTTTGAACCTACTCTTCAAGACCTTTCTAGCGATATGTCACATGAGGGGGTTTTGAAAAAATCTTAAAAGGGTTCACCATGTCCCTCCTTTTTTGATCTTGCAAAATGGGAATTGGGATTTTCCCTAACTCCCTAATATGGTCTTAGCATCCTCTTTAAACAGATGCTTAGGTAATACCTTAAGGCCATACCATTCCTTGGAAGGGACACACTTCTTAGGGGGATTATGTGGTGGTAGTGGGAAGTCTTTACACCCCCCCCCATGCTAATAATGGGACTAGTGCCATTCTTCATATAACTCCATGGGTTTCTTCCATATATGACACACACCATCACATTGTAACTTTACATTCTCCCCCTTGCCTTCTTTTTTTTTCATGTGGAAGAAGATCACCTACTAGTTTGATCTTATATTTGAGTATAACAAGAATCATCTTTCACTTCTTTAATGTTATCTTCTTAAGAGCAACTCTCTAGAGTATCAACATTGTATGTGCAATTAAGTGATGAGAAGACATTGTCTCATCTAGCATTATCATTATCATGCTCTTCTTCTTCTTCTTCTCCTTCTCTCCATGCCAAAAAAATCCATATACTTTCAATGACTAGTAAATCATTTCAGCTATTTGGTACCAAAGGTGTCTACTATTCAAAATTTAATTAATGCTAATATGTTGAGAAATCTAAAGTTTTTTTAATTTTGTTTCTTTGTAATGAAGTGGTGAATGATGAGAAAAGACTTTAGGGTTATATATCTCCAAGGGATGATTCCTCAAGAGATTTTATATCTTTTTTTTGTTCCTTTGAAGAGGTCAAAGTTGTGAAATCAAGTTTGATTGAAAACCTCATAAATTTGTTACTTTTTGTGTTCGTGGTGGACAACAAATCATATTCTAAACCCAAGCCTTATCCTTACACATGTAATTAGCTTTCTAAGCCTATAATAATATAGTGGACTTTTCCCTTACATTAAGAAACACATTGGCATATTATAGTTTTTTAAATGCACAGGATACTAAGGTACTAAGATTAGTATATTGTATTTAAGCTCAGGCCTAAGTGGAGGCATAATTTGGTATTAAAATAAATAGTATATTGAGCTTAATTTAAGTGTTTTCATTTCATATTACAACACATTAGAAAACTAGAACTATTTGATTGCACATGGGCCACACTTGGGGTAAGTGTGTGGTGTAAGTTTTATTATTGTCATACGTCATAAATTCTCATTCCACACTCAAAATGGACTATCAACCTAAGGGCTCCTGTTTTCATCTTATCCTATGGGAATTTAAACGTAATTTAGTTTGAATTGTGGTACAACACGGTTTCAATTGAAAGTTTCCTTTGGAGTGATTATTACCGATGTGGAAGTCTAGCATCTCTCTCTCTCTCTCTCTCTCTCTCTCTCTCTCTCTCTCTCTCTCTCTCTCTCTCTCTCTCTCGTGATTATATCGATGTGGAAGTCTAGCATCTCTCTCTTGTACAACAAGGCTTCAATTGAAAGATTAACTTGTGGTGATTATTGCCGATGTGAAAGTCTGCCATCTCTCTCTCTCTCTCTCTCTCTCTCTCTCTCTCTCTCTCTCTCTCTCTCTCTCTCTCTCTCTCTCTCTCTCTTGTGTGTGTGTGCGAGGGTGCACGCACGTGGGTGTGTGTGGGTGTATGTGCACAAGTTACACACAACACATATAACATGTGCATGCATGCCCATAGTCCCATGTTCATAGTCTATAGAACGCACTTAGCACTTCTTCTTTATCTGCGTGTATCATTGCTCATAATGCTTGTCTATCTCTTGGTGTGTTGATGAGAGGAAAATGTGGAAGTGTGTTTCTTCACCAACCTCTCGAATTTTTGCAAGTGTTGAGACAGGTAAAGTCAAATTGCAGAGGGGTTTAGGTTGCAATTACACTAAAACAGGGTTTCCTCCTAGGACAAAGTGGGGTGTTCTTCTACTCTCTCCCTCATACAGTGTGTGTGTGTATGAATGTATGTGTGTGTGTGTGTGTGTGTGTATGTGTGTGTGTGTGTGAGAGAGAGAGATTGATCTATGGTTAAAGGTTTGGACTTTCGAGAGGGTTCTCAGGCTTTGGATTCCGACAAAGGAAAAGTGGGACCAGGATGCCAGCGCACAAGGGTATCATTATTACAGCCACACGCTACTGCCTTTTCAAAGTGGTCGGCTGTCCCCACAGTATACGGGTCCCACAAGAAGCTATCCACTTGGCAGGGCCCCACTTGACCAATCAACAAATATTTCGAAAAAAGCTATTTCTTTAAAATTTAAAAGTACCTCGGTTGGTATGATGGCCACATGAGGGTGGATTGCTTTATGCGCTGTCGCAATTCCTCTAGACAGTGCTTATTATTTCTCTAATTTTTATACAATTCTATACTGAGTGCTTATACATTATTTCTATGAATATTTATTCTTTAATGTATATCCCTATCAAATGTATAAGTCGTAATTATTTAAAAAAAAGGCAAGTAAATATATCTGTTGATTGGTGCATTGGCATCAAATTTACTAGACTAATTAAAACAGTGTGAGCGAGGAGGAATTGGCAAAATAATATGATGCATGTGAAAAAATTAAATAATTAGTTGCTATTATTTATTACGCTTGTGAACACCACCTTCACCTTTATCTTCTCAAGTGTTTGCAAGCTTTTTCACACTCAATTTGTTCACTTACTATGGGCCAGATGCTTCTTGTGTATTCTATTAAGTAACGCTTGTGATCAATTTTGCTTACATCAGTGGGTAGTAGCCGTTGAAGAGCTACAAGTATTTCATGGGCTCATTGTGCAGCTTGCTCTTTACTAGTCCCCTCTAGAAGGTGCATGTGTGCTTATACTCATTGAATTATACACACTAATCACACACAATCTTGTGCTAATTAGAAGCTAAGATGGCTAAGGAAGGTAGTGAGGAGATGAGGCCCGGGAAGGATTACTCTGACCCTCCCCCTGCCCCCTTCATAGATTCCAATGAATTTGTCCTCTGGTCCTTCTACCGAGCCTGTATCGCTGAGTTCATTGCCACCTTCCTCTTCCTCTACATTACCATAGCCACTGTCATTGGAGCCTCCGAGGCCAAGAGCTGTGGTGGTGTTGGCCTCCTTGGTATTGCGTGGGCTTTTGGTGGCATGATCTTCATCCTTGTCTACTGCACTGCTGGAATCTCAGGTTTGTTTTGCTCACACTCAGCCTTACTTGTTTTTTTTAAAAAAATTATGTTTTTGTGTAGGTATTGGGCGTAGTGTTGCACAAATACCCTCAATTTGCACCCTATTGTAGGGTTTTGCAAGGTTGTAAGGCTTACTTTTGCGCAAGTGACCTTAATTTGCACCCTAATGCATGGCTTTTGGAGGGTTATAAGGCTTAATGTTGTGCAAGTGACCTTAGTTTGCACCCTAATTGAAGGCTTTGGGAGGGTTGCCAGGCTTAACTTTGCACATGTGAACGTAAATTTGCACTTTGAAAGCTACCCATCTAACAAATGTAAGCTGTTGTAAATGGGTTTCTTTTGGCATCAATTATACATTTTTGGAGGCCCGGATGAGTGGTGGCCTACTTGTTTAATACTGTTTTGGCAACTTTAGAGTTAACTTTTACAAAATTAAGCTAAATCCACTCCCAATTGTTAGCCTAAATTTTTCCATTTTGAGAACAAAGTGGTATGAGTGGCTTATTTTGATATGGAATTTTACCATAGATATTAGTGCATGCTAGATGAACCTGGCTCGACCAAGGCCAGTAAATCAAGTAAACAACTAAAAAGCAACTTCAGTCCTGCAGCTTACCTCTGAACTAAGTGTCTGTTATAGTAAAAACTGGACCATTTCGAGAAAAGCTAAGATTAAATTTGCTAAATGGGCTGCTATGGGTATGCTTAATTTGAATAAATTGTTAAAAAATGTAACTACTGAGAATATCAGGCCAAATCTGGTAACAAAAGTGTATGAGCTGAGTTCACAAAGGGGAAGTAGCAAATCAAGTAGTAAGGCTGTATAAGCTGAGTTCACAAAGGGGAAGTAGCTCGATTTGATGATTAGTGCTGTAATTATGGTAGTTAATGCAGTAATTATGTTGATTAATGATGGTACTATGATGATTGATGGCTGTTGTGATGGCCGATGATGTGAATGCAGGAGGGCACATCAACCCAGCGGTGACGTTTGGCTTGTTTCTGGCGAGGAAGGTGTCGTTGCCGAGGGCGTTTTGCTACATGGTGGCGCAGTGCTTGGGGGCGATTTGCGGCGCCGGCCTCGTGAAGGCCTTCCAGAGGAGCTTCTACGTGCAGTCTGGTGGTGGGGCGAACGTGGTGGCGGCCGGCTACTCCAAAGGGACTGGCCTGGCTGCTGAGATCATCGGCACCTTCGTGCTCGTCTACACCGTCTTCTCCGCCACCGACCCCAAGAGAAACGCCCGCGATTCTCACGTCCCTGTAAGCTAATCTCACTCTAACCACGTCAACCCACTCTAATCATGTCTTTCATCATCATTGCGCATGCATTCAATCAACAGCAAGGCTCTCTAACTCACATGTTTTCAGCAGTATATCTATAACCTACTGATTTACGATTAAGTAAGTGTTGATTAATCCATGTATTTTTGTGTGCTTAATCCTGCAATCTAAGTGTTTATTTAGTCCATCCAATCCATCCATTTTGTCCATGTTATTAATGTGTGTGTAAGAATCTTTAAGAAATGATTTGTATCAGCATGTGCATGTACTTTGTTCAATGTATGGATCATGATGTGCCCATGTAGTATACATGTATTATGTCTTTATGTGCATGAGAATAAATTGTGACGTGTATTTTGTCTTTATGTATTATACATGTATTTTGTCTTTATGTGCATGAGAATAAATTGTGACATTTATATGCATGATTTCTATGTGAATATGCATATGTGCATATGTATGTGTGTGGGTCTCGTAGATGTATGTATATAAAGGTTGTGTTCGTACACATGTAAGCTTAATCATATGTACATATAAAGGTACGGTTAGAACGTATGTAAGCTTAATCATGCATTTAGTAAAACTGATCACTTATTATATAATTATTTAAGCTCTGAAGGAAAATCCTTGACAATAATGTACATGGAGCATCTGCACTTGTAAAATAAATTGAGCTGATTTGAGAGGATAATGACGTGGGTTAATTAAGGTTTTGGGAGGTTAATGATGGTGATTATGCAGGTGCTAGCACCACTTCCCATTGGCTTTGCAGTTTTCATGGTTCACCTTGCAACCATACCCATCACAGGCACTGGCATCAACCCAGCAAGGAGCTTCGGTGCTGCTGTCATCTACGGCCACAAAAAGAGCTGGGATGAGCACGTAAGAAACCAATCAGTGGATCACTAATCGTACGCTAATCTTGTTTAGGAAATTATACTAGCATCATGTTATTAAATTAAGCTGTGTATTTAATTAAGCTGTGTTTTGAATTAATCTCTTCCCTTAATCTACTTGCTTAATTTGTAGTGGATCTTTTGAATTAATCTCTTCCCTTAATCTACTTGCTTAATTTGTAGTGGATCTTTTGGGTTGGACCCTTCATTGGAGCAGCCTTGGCAGCCGGATATCATCAGTACATCCTCAGAGCCGGAGCGTTCAAAGCATTTGGCTCCTTCCGAAGCCAAGCCAGCAACATCTAAATCATTTTGCATCCTTGACTTTTATTTACATCTATTTCCCCCACACAAGCTTTAAAAAGTTTTATTTTAAAAAACATTTCTTTGTATAATATGTCAAACCTTTGTGTCCCCCCCCCCCCCCCCCACACACACACACACACAACTTTTTCCCTTGTCAAATAACCGACACATCATTTGCTTTTTGCTTTTCTACCTTCTCCCCTCTCCCTACCATAACCACCTTCAAAGCCTCCTTGATGCAAATTGGATGAGTTTAAGATGTGGAGATCAAATCCTTTACATAAATTGCATCCTTGGATACATACATCTATGATGATATAATCCATTGAACATGTTGCTTCATTTTGTAATAGTGTCTTTTTGTTTTTTGTTTTCATATGGATGTGGATCACCTTTTAATTTTAAAGGATTTGTTGTCAATGTCAATTCACAATTTAGAAAGGCCCCACTCAATACAGTGGAGAGAGTCCTGAAAGATCTGATCACAATTTTGGGTCTTCAGAAAAGCCATGTAGGCAATCATTAGTCATGGCCATGAAAAAAATTATTATTATTTTTTGGTTTGTTTAGGTTTAAAAAATAACTACGAATCTACTTTAGAGGATGGTTAGGTAATAAAAAAATAAGAACTAATTTTTAAATGGTATATTTTCTCAAAGGACATGGCATCTACTTTTGACGGTGGTGAGAGGGAGCTTTAAAAAGGGTCAAATCAACCTCGAAATTGTGGGGATAAGATACCTTTCAGCAGTGCGGTGCATCATCATCATATACTACAGACATGGCATGCTTTGTAAAAAGCTATTTGTTTCAAATGATTTGTTTGCACATGGTTTGTCGTAGGAATTTTGTTACCCTTCATACTCTTTTTTGTTACCCTTCATACTCTTTCGTTTGATACGTTTTCAATCACCACGCGTGCCAATACAATAAGAATTCTTTCAAGTTTCAACCTGTAAGGCTCTTGGTATTTTTAATTCAACTTTTTAGATAGAAAAACTGCTATGTCTTTTACAAATGTACGAGCTCATCGGGATTTTGGGGGGGGCGGGGGGGCGGGGGGAGGGGGGGGGGGGGATTTCTACAAATAAAAGTGCAATAATTGTTAACGTGCGATAACTTATAAAATCTTTGGATCTCTCTTTCCTAGGTGCACTTGTGAAGCTCAAGTCTCTCTCTCTCTCTCTTCTTCTTCTTCTTTTTCTATATATATATATATATATATATATATATATAGAAATAAAAGCTAAAGGGGGGGCGTGGGGATTTTTAGAAATAAAAGTGCAATTGTTAAAGTGAAGTTAAAGTGCGATAACTTATAAAATCTTTGGATCTCTCTTCCCTAGGTGCACTTGTGAAGCTCAAGTCTCTCTCTCTCCCCCATGTGTGTGTGCATGCATGCCATTCTCTTCTTCTCAAGTGTGTGCATGTGCGCATACACATTCTCTTCTTCTCAAGTGGTGTGTGTGTTTAATGAGGGCTTGTTGGACAACCTTTCTATCAACCAATGTGGGGCACATCGATTAGCTTGAGAGAAGAAGAGGACTCTCAAGCTTGAAATAGCAAAGTACCTTACTCATAAAAATCTATGGTATGTTTGAGGAGTTCTAAAATGGATCACTGGGTCTATTTCAAAGGTGCACTTGTACATTCTCCTCTTACAAGTGCTGTGTGAGTTTAATGAGGGCTCGTCAACCTTTCTATCAACCAATGTGGGGCACATCGATTAGCTTGAGAGTCCTCGTCCTCCATGCACGTGCACATGCATACGAAAAGAGGTAGAGAGAGAAGAAGAGGACTCTCAACTAGCTTGAAATAGCAAAGTACCTTACTCATAAAAATCAACCTTTCTATCAACCAATGTGGGGCACATCGATTAGCTTGAGAGTCCTCGTCCTCCATGCACGTGCACATGCATATGAAAAGAGGTAGAGAGAGAAGAAGAGGACTCTCAACTAGCTTGAAATAGCAAAGTACCTTACTCATAAAAATCTATGGTATGTTTGAGGAGTTCTAAAATGGATCATTGGGTCTATTTCAAAGGTGCACTTGTACATTCTCCTCTTCTTAAGTGCTGTGTGAGTTTAATGAGGGCTCGTCAACCTTTCTATCAACCAATGTGGGGCATATCGATTAGCTTGAGAGCCTCCTTCTAGTTGCAGATCTGCCTACGTGTGAAACTCTGCTTGGGATTATTCCCCAGACATTAAAACAATCTTTTTCTCTCTCTATCTCTTTTTGTATGCATGCACATACACCACACTTCCTAAGAAATAAACAAAGTACCTTAACTCATAAAAATCCATGGTATGTTTGAGGAGTTCTAAGACATGATGGGTCATTGGGTCTTTTTTAAAGGTGCACTTATACACACCACCTACCTCTCACACACACACGCATGCACATGCACGTGTATTTTTCAAGCAAAATCAAAGGCTGAGGTTTTTTAAGCTAGCCTTTAATTGTCTATTCACAATGTGCTACATTGATGAGATGCATAAAGTTTATGCTTTGCATCTAGTCAAAGCATGATGGGTCATTGGGTCTCTTTTAAAGGTGCACTTATACACACCACTTACCTCTTACACACACACACACGTGCACATGCACGCATATTTTCCCAAGCAAAATCAAAGTCTGAGATTTTTTAAGCCAACCTTTAATTGTCTATTCACAATGTGCTACATTGACTAGATGCATAAAGTTTATGCTTTGCATTATATGAAGTGTAAAGCACTTATTATAACTAGATAAGGACCTTCATCAAGTGGGAAAAAGTAAATTTTAAACTCAAAGACTTGACTCGATGCACAACATTGATTTCAAGGACATCACACTAATGCGATTGGCATATAATGTTTAAATACTTTAACTGAATGAAGCACATCAAGTTGAGTGACTAATCTTCATTCTAATGCACCTAGGAAGCCTATGTATGGTGTTTGTACACTTGAACTTAATGTAGCACATTAAGTTAAAGTGTAGCACATTGAGTTTAGGTTTGAATTAGTATAAAAAACTTCTAATACCCTTAAACCTAATCTTGATGTGCCACTTTACCTTAATGTAGTGCATTGAGGTTAGGTTTGAATTAGTACATAAAGCTTCTAATACCCTGAAACCTAATCTTGTGTGCCACATTGAGGATAAGGTTGTATGGAAGCAATTTACCTGAAGCTTTAGAAATTGAGGTGAAATAATGGCTAGCATATAATGTTTAAATACTCCAACTTAATGAAGCACATCGAGTTGAGTGATTAATCTTCATTCTAATGCACTTAGGAAGCATACGTTTGGTGTTTGTAAACTTTACCTTAATGTAGCACATTGAGTTAAGGTTTGAATTAGTATAACAAGCTTCTAATATCCTAAAACCTAATCTTGATGTGCCACATCGAGGGTAAGGTTATATGAAAGCAATTGACCTGAAGTTTTAGAAGTTAAGGTGCTAACTCGATGCACCACAACAAGTTAACACTAGTCTTATTTTTAAAAAAGCCAGAAGTTTTTTTTAAAATCAAATCTCTTAAGTTATTGAGTTTCAAACAAAATCCTCTTAGGAAACTCTTCTTAACACATACGGCGTCTAAAAAAATAGAGCCGCACATAATGAATCAAAAATACTATTTCAATAGTCATAAACTAGGTGGAACCTACCAAGTAGCACATATCTTATTAAAACCTAATCAAATCATTTTTGCAGATGCCAAGATCCCATGAAAAATGTATCAACATGTACAGGATGTATGTATTCACTTAAAATGATGATAGAATCAAAGCTGACAACATTTTTTGGCCCTCTAGTTAGAGCGTGCTACTGAATATTTTAGCCACTTTTGTGGCTTTTTACTATTTTTAGTAAAGTCTTAGTTTTAATATTTCACTTTTTTGGGTAAAACAAAATTCCCATATGATGCACTTTGTTAGGGAAGCTCATATATACTAGTTGATAAGTTTAAATATGGTTACCTATTCCTACTTTTGATGCCCTAAATAAGACCTTGAGCCTTTGTGGCTATAGCCACTTTAGTGGCTTAATTACAAGACTAGTGTTAAAGTTCTAATTAATAACTAATTCTTGGCCTATCTTTTCTTGGTTGTGTTTATCACATCACAAAAAGAGCATGAACTTGATGTTAAACATTGAGTTGTAACATCAAGTTCATGCTTTTTTGATGTGAAAAAAGCATGAACTTGATGTTAACATTGCATTATTTCTTTTTTGCATGCTAATTTTAGCTTTTTGCAAACCATTTAGAAATATTACACTGTTTTGTGTGAAGACAAATTCATTTGCATCAATAGGCTAATTTTATTGTACCTTTCAACATTTAGCATAACTTACATGGCATAGCAATCAACTTTCATAACAACAATTAGCTTTCACAACATGGATTTCATAGCATAGCGATTAGCTTTCACATCGCTTACATCGAGTTGAAGTTGCACCCTTGTTGCTTGAGCACTCAAGGCTACCAACCTTTCACAAGGTTCTTGTTGCAAGCTCCTCCATAATTAAGCAAGCTTGATGTATAGTTTAAAGCTCAAACATTTAGCCTACTTATTGATAATTTCCCCTCAAGCTCTATAATTAATTGCCGAAACAGTTTGTGTTTGTTCATCCTTAACTCTCAATCGGAATACTTTAAGGCCTTTTATTCCATCAAAGCTCCTTCAAAACAATTCATTGCCAATCATGAATACAATCAAGAGTAACACCATACACTGATGATGAATTTAGGTTTTAATTTTAGAAAATTTTCTTAAAGATGATTGTACGAGTGTGTTTTTTGTTGTTTCATATGAATGCCTTTTTATGCTTTAGTTAATAAGGTAATGAATATGGCATCTTTTCCATGGAGTACATATGTGCTCAATTTTGGGTGTCCATATAAATCCTTGTAGATGGAGGAAGTCTTTTAAGAATGAGAATTTGGTACAAAGATTAAAAATACATCATACCATGTAGACCCCCTACTATCCTCAATGCAACAGTTTAGTGAAGAAGAAGTACACTTGGGTGTAGCCATTTACAAAACTATTCTAGGTTCACAACGGGCACGACAAGCTTAACGAGTCCCCTAATGCCATCTCCCTTGACCCCCAAATAATTCTAACTATAAACATCGTAACTACATCCATAACTGTATTCTGGTATACTTCAAATCTAATTCTATGCTACCAATTTGAAAAAGGAATCCCTCATTGGAAAACATGATCACTATAACACTTTCTTTTCTAGACTATCCTAGTTTACACAGGACATCGGCCACATCGATTCCTTTTACATACATGTCACCATGTAATGACGCTTATCAACTTGCTACTGTTGCACAACCATATCGGGCTTGTTTTATCTAATGTAAACTCTTCACTACGTTGGTTTTCTTTGCATGTCACATGTCGCTTTTTTTCCACTGGTTTCTTTTGCTTAATACACGTCACCCCAAAGCAAACATAGTGTAGTTAGATTTCAAACTTAATGCATTGGTTTTGCATAATTTTTTAATTTAACTAGGCTTCCATGGCTAACAAGTGATTGGGTTTGTCACTGCACATGTTTAGCTAACTAGCCATCAAAATACCAACTAATTGGTTCTTATCTGTTAGCAAACCAGTCGGCTCTCTAATTGTTGGTCTAACACCACCACCAAGCTAGTTTATTTAAAGACCTTCTAAAATAGCAATTGGAAGCTTAAATCATTCAAATTTATAGGCATAATCCTTATTATTAGAGTTAGTGTCATATTTATGTCATATTCATGTCATGGTGCTAGAAACCATGTCATTGGGAATGCAATCCCCACCCTAGCATATCCAAGTCATTGGCCACACTGATTGGACCAACCAATGGCATAAAAGACTTTTCTCATGCTTGGAGTTAACAAGGCCTACAAGTTAAGTTGAGAAAATAAAATTTCTAGGCAAAAACAAAGTTGCTCTCAATGGAAATTTTCATAAGCTTGATCCATGCTATTGCCATAAGTTAGTTCTAGCATGATCACTTTAATTTAATTGGAATGAATTATTAAAAAATCATTTTCTCAAAGCTCCACCCTCATGATGTTTCTACGGGTGTGACGACAACGGATGTGATCTATTTTGTAAGGCCTCCTTTATGAGGGGTAGCCATTGTGGCAAGAACCTAGGCACTCACAGTAGTTCCAAGTTTAGATATTGGATGTAGCCAAGTGTGGCCACATGATTAGGAGACAACTTATGTAGACTTGGCACTCTTCCAAGTTGGATGCATGTTTATACAAGCTATGTGACTACATTAGTGAATTCTGGATAGTAAACCGAGGATACACTATTCTCGAGTTACGGGGATTCCTTGCATTTTTTTTGGAGGATAGCCCATACCATTTCCTATAGACATGTATTATGAATATGAAGAACAAGAGCATAATGTGTCACAAAAAGGTTAGCCATAGTACATACAACTTTTGGATGGGAGGATCGAAACCTTTGGCCACCATGAAGGATGTGCCTCAAGATGTTCACAAAACCATAAGGGTAGAGAAGTGAGAGACAAGGCTTTTGAGAATCTTATGAATTTTTCTATTATGATAAAGGTACTCAAGATACTCCCTTTGTTGAAGGGTAAGGGATCCAAATTGGATGGAAATCATGCAAGTAGAATATGACTCCACTCTGAAAAACCACACTTGGGACCTTCTAAATTGTCCTCCAAGACACAAGGTAATTGACTTTAAGTGGGTTTATAAAGAAAAATACAGATCTGATGGTGCTTTGGAAAAGTACAAGGCACGACTAGTCACAAGGGGGTTGACATGTTCTCCAAATGAATGTAAAATCTATTTTTCTTAATGGGAACCTTGAGGAGGATGTATATGTGTAAAAACCACCTAGGTTCTTAGTTCCTGATTTGTAAGGAGAATTTTACAAGTTATGAAAAGAATGGACTAAAAAATAGATACCAAAGGATTAATGCTTACTTTGTGAGTTTCATCTCTTACATAGCCCTTTAGATGCAAATTCATACATTTTTTGTGAGTAGGGAAAGTATATGGTATATCAATACTCCACCCTCATATTGGATTATCTAGGCACCAACTAGCTCATATTTGTATGGTCCCCATTATGAGGAGTAGCCATGGTTACCCGGAATCCCTTGCATTCACATCATGGGAAGGGGCCTAAAAGTTCATGTGGTTTAGATATGTCTTGGATTAGATTCAAAACACTGCCAAATAGGCTACATGCTACACTAGATTTCTATCTCATAATGGTCCCCACATAAGTAGTAGGTAGACTTTACTCTTGGACACCTTGTCTTAACATTGTGGGACTCGAACAGGACCCATAAGAAGCCTGAATGATCATGGGAGGTGGGGGGATTGCTATGCATTATCTCGTATATCTATATGCACCGAGTCTACAGTGCAGACAATGGCATCGACTATGACTACAGATCTACACGGCCATGTCACACGATGGTCATGTCATGGCCTCTTTGTGATACAAGGCTATAAAGATACATGGCCAAGTCCTTCTCCACATAGTTGAGTCAATCATCATTGTGAGTTTACTCCCTAGCTTCTACTTTGTCTTAGCAGTTCTAGATCAACCATCAAAGTGAGAAGGTTAAAAGCATGAAAGGGTGTATATACTATTGGAAAATGTTAAAAACATGAAAGGGTGTATATACTATTTGAAAAAGGGTGTACTATACTATTTGTGTGTTTTAGGGTGAAAATAAAACAAATGTGCATGTAAAGTTTCATGTAAGGTGGAAGCGTGTGAATGTCTTTTCCCAAAAATCCATCTTCCATCAACTCCTATTAGTTTTAAGATTTTCTCATATTTCATGTCAGTTTTTGCTTTCCCATATCCCTAGCTTTCTAAATTTTAAACTTTATAAATGTAATTTTCCCTCTACCCTAGCATCTTTGGAGTCTATAGAATTTTCATCTACAGGAAGATTATTCTTTGCATACTTCATGCTCTCTACCTAGAGAGAGTTGACCAGTTATTCTTTTCACACCTGAACAGTCCTAGAGAGAGAGAGAGAGAGAGAGAGAGAGAGAGAGAGAACCAACTTGTTTAGAGTGTTTGGGTAGCAGAGTAACACTCCAAACAGGTTGGTTCTCTCTCTCTCTCTCTCTCTCTCTCTCTCTCTCTCTCTCTCTCTCTATATATATATATATATATATATATATTTTATATATATAATGTAATGGTGGCTTGTTTGAATGCATGAACAAATAGGTGTTGCAGTATGTCGGTCCCCAAGAAATGTGGTTGGTTTGCTAAAAAAAAGTATCCATCATCAAAGAGATTGAAGGGAAAAGCTCATGTTCATTCCACCTTGACAATTCTAGTCTATCGCAGTCAACCAAGATAATTCAGGTGTGAAAGAGGAGAAGGATGTTACCCCTAGCATAGGATGGGTGGAAAAAAGACTGTTTCAAATAGGTGCATCCTAGGAGAAACAAATGATCATGTCTAGTTGGAAGCAGCACAACTTGAGAGTAGAAATGTAGCATTGAAGATAGAGCTTGAGGCCACAAAAGCTATAGAGTTTGATGCACAAAAGAAAGTGACCTCATTACAGTTCACATCAAAGTGGGTTAAAAATAAGATTCATAGTGCCTTAGCAAGCCTCAAGTGTTACAAGAGCAATATTGCAACTAGAATTGATGGACTTGGCTGGCTTCGAGGTAGAATTAAAAATAGACAACGATAGCCTAGACCGAGCTAAAAGAGGCTATATGTGTATTGACAAGGAGCTAGTTGACATAATCAGGTGAAATTTGGACCAAACAATCCAAGGTTTCACGCAGCATGGCCTAGAAGCAATGGTTCTTGCACCAATCGAATATCCTGCTTCTATGACAAACGTCAACCAAGACAATTCAGTGAAATAGGAGAAAGATGTTACCCCTAGCATAGGATGGGTGGAAAAAAGACAGTTTCAAATAGGTGCATCCTAGGAGGAACAAATGATCATGTCTAGTTGGAAAGCAGCACAGCTTCAGAGTAGAAATGTAGCATTGAAGATAGAGCTTGAGGCTACAAAAACTATAGAGTTTGATGCATGAAAGAAAGTGGCCTCATTATAGCTCACATCAAAGTGGGTTAAAAATAAGATTCATAGTGCTACAAGAGCAGTAATGCAACTAGAATTGATGAAGGACTTGGCTGGCTTTGAGGTAGAATTAAAAATAGACAACGATAGCCTAGACCGAGCTAAAAGAGGCTATATGTGTATTGACAAGGAGCTAGCTGACACAATCAAGTGAAATTTGGACCAAACAATCCAAGGCCTCGCGCAACATGGCCTAGAAGCAATGGTTCTTGCACCAATCAAATATCCTGCTTCTATGACAAACGTTATTGCCAAGATAGACAGGTAAGAATTTGAATGTGTCTTTAGTATTTTTCTTGTGTGTAATATATATCCTAAGTTGATATAAGATTTAAATACTAAACATGTTTAATGTATGACGTGCATGTTATGTGGGCTTGGCTTTTCTAAGGAGACATTGAATGTGCTTGTCACTCCATGTCTCCACATGTACCGTATGCTTTGTGTAGTAGTGTGTTTTTCGAAGACCCTTCAATGTTGTGTACCATTTTGAGAAGTAAAACACGTACCAGAATCATGGGTGAATACCTTAGGGTTCAGTAAAGGTGAGCACTTGCAATTTTATTTTTCTAAGTTACTTGTACTATGTACAATAGTGCTAGATAGTACGATAATGTGCTATAGTACTATGCTATTACTATATACCATTATATAATATTATTTAGGAATATTGAGTAGCACTCTCTAGTACTCAGATAGATATATAATACTAAAATAGATAGTACTCTATGACAGTACTATTGAGTAGCACTATCTAGTACTAAAATCGATAGTGCTAAGATAATACTGTATTGAGTAGCATCATCTACTACTCAGATAGATATATAGTACTAAAATAGATAATACTATCATCTATCACAACCTAGAACTATTTAGTACTATTGAGAGTAGCACTTTGGTGTTGTAGCTAAAGAATTCAATAGACCTAGTAATAAAATAGATAGTACTCAGGTAGTACAATAGTCCTAGTAGGTAGTGCTCAAATATAGTACCATAGTATTTAGATATAGTAATGTGGTGCTATATGGTAGTATTACTATCTGAGTACTACCATAGTCCTAGGTAGTACTCAAATAGTACCACAATATGTAGATAGTATCGTGATGCTATATAGTAATAGTACTACATAGGAATGTGGTACTATCTATTATATATTTTAGTACTATTTAATAGCAATATGGTGCATATTGTAGTAGTACTATCCAAGTACTATTTGGTAATTTTGATTATCACTTTGGTGATGTGGATTGAGTACTACTATTTAGTATTGTTTTTGTCTTATTTTAGTATTATTAAGTAGCGCTCTAGTGTTATTATTAACAGTTTCACTATTTAGTACTATGTGTGGCGAGAGTTTGGTGTTGTTTTTATCTTATTTTAGTATTATTGAGTAGCGCTCTAGTGTTATTAACAATTTCTAGTGTTATTAACAATTTCACTATTTAGTACTATGTGTGGCAAGAGTTTGGTGTTGTAACCTAACAATTTGGCAGTAATACTATCTTAGTCTTATTTTAGTACTATTGAGTATAGAACTCTGTTGTTGTGCTGTGGCCTAATTGGTAGTAGTACTATTGTAGCCTAATAATTTAGCAGTAGTACTATGTGAGTACTAAATAGGAGCCTAAAAATTTGTACTTTGCATCCCTTGTGTTTTCTTCCAAGAGGTAGAGATATTTTATGTTTGGGATTTATACTATTTGGTGGTAAATTTTTCAAGTGCACCTTGTCCTACACTCTCTAAGGAGAAGCCTAAAACTATCTGGGGGAAATGTGCATCATGCGATAGTTCAAATATGATGAATCCATGTGGTTATGTGGCTGATTTCAAGAAAGATTTGCATGAGGGAGCACTTGCATTATGTGGAAAGTCCAGCAAACAAGGCCAATGAGGAGGAACTCACTGACAAGAAGGCCAAGAAGGAGAAGGATGCCAATGACGAGGAGAACATTAGGTATTATCAGGATGAGGTGCTAGGTGGAGAGGGTAAAGAGGGAGCAAGAGAAGGAAACAAAGATATCTCCTATTTGTAAGTCTCCCAAACTTGGGGACCAACCAGTTGCTATTTTGAAGGTACTAATTTCCTAAACCCCATTCTTGCATATTTAGAAGAATTGTAATGAAGTGGCATATGTCTTGACCTGTTTTTATTTTCTTAAATAGATAAAACTCTATCCAAGAAAAAGGAGTTACTAACTGTAAAGAAGAATTATGCAGATATAAAGTGATGGGCAGTGTCAAAGAAGAGAAATGTTGTCTGATTGCTATACAAGAGCAAGAACATAAGGAAGAAGAAGGAGAGTGTTAATCTCCAGTGGTGGGCGGTGGCAAGTTCCAAGTAAGGTATGTCATTATCCCTATGTGAGTGCATTACCTGGCATATCAATGGTGTACCCTTAGAAGGAAATTCGTGACACATGTTTGGCTCAATGCACAATATCCTTTGTAGTGGAACCTTATGAAAGTATAATCTATAGAGAAAGAGAAGTTGGAAGATCATGTATATGACTTTGAGTACCTTGTTAGATAGAAGTAAGACAAAAAACTCAATGATTCATCTGCATTACATACTGACCAGCAATTCTAAATTTTATTGGATGCTAATGTGTGTCATCCATTGTGTAGAGCAAGTACCTAAAGGTATAGGTAGTACAGGTGGAAGTGCTAAGAGAGAGGACAGTGAAATGAACAAGGGTGCTTCAAAAATGAACAAGGATACTAAAGTTATAACTGATGGAAATAGTATAGGTGAAGATAAAATCAAGGGTGTTGAAGTTATGACTGAACGTACAGTTACAAGTAGAAGCACTGATGACTCCAAGATGACAGTTACAAGTGCTAAAGTTACAACTGAAGGTACAATTATATGTGAGATGGTATAATGTGCTAAAGAGAAGAACAAGGTTGGAGAGAAGAACAAGGGTGGTGAAGACACTGTAGTGGCTAAGGAAAAGGAGGCAATAGAGGAAAAGGGAACAGTTTGTCATACATTTTCTGGAGAGGTGGCTGAGATGGCACAGAATGCTGAAGAGAAGAATAAAAGGCTAAAGAGAAGAGGGTGTTGAAGACACTGTAGTGGGCCGAGGAAAAGGAGGCAACAAAGGAAAAGGGAACCTACCATACAGTGGCTAGAGAGGAGATTGAAATGGCACAAGATGCTAAAGAGAATAACAAGGATGAAGAGAAGAATAAGGGTCGTGAAGACATTGTAGTGGCTAAGGAAAAGGAGACGAAAGAGGAAAAGGAAACTCATATAGTAGAGGCTAGAGAGAAGGTTGAGATGGCATAGGATACTAAAGAGAAGAATAAGGGTGCTGAAGACATTGGAGAGGAGGCAATAGCAAGTGAGGGAAGTCTACAAAATGATGGTAGTGTAATGAAGAGGGAGATGGAGATAGCAATGACAACTTGCCCATAAGTAGTTTTCTCCCTCCAAATTCTAAAAAAAGAAAATATGTTACCATACCCCCTCGCTCACAAATTTTGTAATTTTAGTAAAATCTCCACCCGTACTCGTAGGACAAGATCCACCATAAAATAGGATAGGAATCCTTTGTATCGATTCATATGTACTTTTTGATGTCCCAGGCTAGCATTTTTTATGAATTAAGATTTTTATGTGTCCACGTCTATGATTCAATTTTTTGTTTTTCTAGTGCATTCTTTTAAGTCTACAAGGTCTTGGACAAATGGAGAATGTTCAAAAAAGGTTATTTTTCTAGATTTAAATGGCATTATGCTTAAGAATTGGTGGAAGCTTCTACTAGATGGTACACAAGATGAACTACATAGAGTGGGCCAGCACATTGTTCCATGTGGAGGCTGGCCTATTGCATTTTCTGAGGGTGCTAACAACACGCTTTGAGTTAGCTACGTGGAGTAGCATCACTGAGAGGAATCTCTGGTCCAGCTGATTCAGAACTAGCTTGCTTGGGATGGTGGACCACATGCGATATTCAACTTTCATTTTTCTCAATTAGAGTGCACAACAACGAACGAGGGATGAGTAGTACCGCAACCACAACGACCAGAAGATTGTCTCGATATAATTTGCTGGCCAAGAAAGGGATCAAGTTTGATCCATGGAACACGTTACTTATTGATGACATGCCATTGAAGGTAGCATTGAATCTAGAGTATAATTCCTTCCACCTATAACGGTGATATAAGTTACAATGAGCTGGCAGATGTGTTGTTGCCTTACCTCATGGCATTAGGTGATTTCCATAGTAATGTTCCCTAGTTATTATTATAACACACCTATGAGGGGAACATTTTTGAACTCTATGCTCGAGAGAATGGTGTGTCTCCATTTGAATTTTGTAGATCTGTTATATCACCAAATTACCAGAGTACCAATCTGAGGACCTAAAACATGTTTTTCAATAAATTTTTATAGATCCAATGCCAACGCTACATGGAGTTGAGTGAAATAATACAAGCACTCCCAAAAGAAACAAAGGATCATTTTAGCAACCTTCTGACACAGTCACATTCACAATGGCATAGGCCTTTGAGGCAATCCAGTCAGCTTAGTTATACTTGCAATACTTTAGTGTTTGAAGCCATGAAAAAGTTGTCCATGTACTCTTTGTTACATTGTATATGACCCCTTGATAATGTATATGACCCCTTGATAATGAATAAAGTCCAAGTACTTTTCTGTCTCATTGACTATCCCATCTCTCTCTCCATATTTAATGTCGTGTATGCTCCTAAATATGATGTCAGTTCAAGTTGGTCTTAGACTATGGTAATTTAATGATAAGTTAATTTATTAATGTGATGGTGCTGGCAACACAGTTATTGGTTTTAGACTTGTTATCTTACTCTGGTAATCACTTGTTCATTTATTAATATAATAATTATTGATTTGTTATCTTACTACTAGTAATCACTTGTTAATTTACTAACAGGATAATTGTTGATTTATTGACTTACAGGTAATTTAATGACAAGTTAATTTATTAATATTTTCTTACTTGGTTGTTGATTTATTAACTGCATAATTGTTAGGATTTTATTGGTAATCACTTCGTGTTTCTAGAGTCTTGGTCCAAGGAAAGTAATAGATAAAAAAAGTATATTTTTTATTGAGAAAAAAAGTAACAGATGCTTCTCTCATTCCATCATCAATGTTTTTACAATAAACGAGGAAATTAACCCTGAACCACAATACTTTAGAAGGAAATGTTACCCAAATCCTGTTGTGAATCTCTGGGGTGACACAATATATAGTTTTGTGGCCCTTTACCTTGTACTTTTCTTGGATCATTGGGAAATTTACGGCCACCACTCCATCAACATGTACTATAGCAGTTGGTGCATCCTTTAGAAGGATGTAATTACGACTACCAAATGGGAGTTTTGCATATAATAGATACCATAGAGCACTTCACCTCACCAATCTTGAAAACATTACCCCAACCATTCTTCACCTGCTCTAAGAGAACTATTTTGGGTTGCTTGCATAATACCACATAATAGTCCTCATTGTCTACATTTGTAGGTGCACTAATAACTGCAAAATGTTCACCCACCATCTCTACTATGTTAGCCAATTGTTGTTCTTATCTGAGTATAGTATATCATCGGGCGGCTCAAGGATGTTATCATTTTTCCTGTTGATGGGTTCTAGCTTCTTAAAAGTATAAATACCCATGTGAGACAATATGTGAGACAATGTGGTGCACTTGTTCCATTTTCCAATTTTCCATCCATGCCAAATGAACAAAAATAGGACAAGCTTCTAAATAGAGCCTATGTTGTAGGATCTTTGCCTACTAAACCCCAAGACATAATGTGTGGAACAAGACCCCTTGATAATCTAGCATGCCCATGCATTTATCCGATCAACATTGCCATGCTTCACCTCCACAAAACACCTTTACTTCACATCACATCTCTCATTTTCTAATTTACCACTCCACAACAACGTGTGCATTTTGTAGCTTTTCTCCATCTACATCCAACTGCTCTTTGCAATTGGTCAGCACACACTTTATGACTGCACCTGCACCATTGTGCTCTCCCTTTCCATGACCACTACCAAAGTAGTTCCACATCATCTGAAGGCCAGTTAGGGAGTAGTACCTAGCAATGCCAAAAAAAAAACTTATAAATTAAAATATACGTCATATCTAGCAATTGAATCACTATGTATTTTAGTTATTGAAATATTATGTATTGGGGATGTATCAAAAGCCTTACTTGCAATGAAATAAAACGGGCATGCTGCATTGAATTGTGATGGTGCCCCATCTGACCAAACCTAGTGGTTTCTAAACTTCATGCCTTGAGACTCCAAACATTGGTTGTGGAGCAAAAAATAGTTCTACACAAACAATGTGTATGCATTTTGTCATCAAAGATGGCCTGCTTCTTAGTCTCTCCCATCTGCTTCCAGTAACATATGTGAACCATGATGGTGTATTGGTCATTGTGCTAATGTATTTATTGGAATTCATTCTGTACACTTTGAATGTGTAGTTCTCTACAAAGTCTATAATCGATACCACATCATCAGGAAAAGTTATGATGCACTACGAAAGTTGCTTGATAAATGTCTTGAGGTGCTATGATAATTGTCTCCTTGTACATAAGTTTTATTCGCTTCTTTGTGACACTGCTTTGGGTCTCCTCAACATTGACATACTCATATACCGTACTCCTTATTGATGCACCATTTTACATCATTGGGTTTGCAGCACAAGTAGAAAAATGACCTCAGACAATTATCGTATTTACTGAGGAAACCCTCTAGCATGTGCCATTTGGCATTCTTTTTCTCCAGACATACTACAAAATTCCATAATTCCATTACAAATGGGTAGGTTCTAGTGTTGAGAACACACTTTGCTTACCCTATAGTTCTTCAAACCATGCATGCACAGTCACACACATCTCCATATAGGAAGACCAGATCTAGTGTGATGGAGTTCACAGGTAGTCAAAACAAATCCATTCGAGCATGGTACATTCCTTTCCTTAAATTTTTTGATAAAATATGGCTTGAGGTTCTGAAAGGCATGGAAGATGAATGATGATTGAAGGATGCTGCTCTTTGAAATTCATATAGAACTCTGCTTGTAGTACTATTTAGTACCATGTAAGTGGTGCGGCATGTGAAACCACAAAAGGAAACGTTTAAGTACTAATTAGTATAATTTCTATTGCATAAGTTATTTCATACTATAGAAGTGGTACATATGTCACACATGTGATACAACAAAAGGGAAAATTTAAGCACTAGTTAGTACTATTGTATTTTATAAGTGGTTTATGGTATGTGAAACAAAAACAAGATAAGTTGAAGTACCACTTAGATCTATATAGTACTATTGAAACTTTTGAATTACATGTAGGCATACTGTAGTAGTTGTTGGAAGGATGTAGGTACCTCTATGAGCTCCAAGAAATTGATAGGATGGACTTCATATCGTTTCTTGCCAAGCCACTTCCTACAAATTTCTTTTTTATTTGGAGACACTCTAGTATTGTCTTTCCAAAAGTTTACAACACAGTGACCAACCTCAAGACTTAAGTAGTCATTCTTGTGCCTATTTGAAATTTGCTCCCTTTATGTCAACATGGTGTTTCTTCATATTCCTAGGATGAATACAAAGAGCTTTGGCGACTTTGTTGTCTCAATAATTTCGCTTTTCAATACTATTATCGATAATCATGTGTAATGTTGCTCTCTTTGCAACCAACTTATCAACAAAATTGGCACTCCTTTGACATGACCTAGATACCTCTTCAAATTCTCAATAATCATTTTTGATACCATATAATTCAGAAGTTCAATCACACCCACAACCTGCTTCATTATCGGATGCCACAAAATCCTTCCCAAAATTTTATCCTTAATACTCAAGTCAAGTCAAGGTTTCTAGTCCTTAATACTCAAGTCAAGGTTTCTAGTCACTTGCTTAAAATGTCACACAAATAATGCCACGTGTGTTGAGAATTGTGGTGCCATTTATAAAGGAATCTACATTCTCATCATTTGGTATAAAATGCAACTCTATGCATATGTATACATCATCTTTTTACATATGTGGTCGAATGGGTGGGGATTAAACAAGGAGGATATCCCATTTATGAGAGCAACAAATATGGGAGATAGGTAGCTTGACTTGGCATTTGTGTGTATTTAATTGTTTTATTTTTGTGTATTTTGAGGACCAGATGAGCAATAGAGCACTTTGTGCATCCTGTTGTGCTCAGCTATAGCGAGCAGGGGTTGAATCTAATAATATTGTGGGACTTTGATCACCTACCGCTCAACTACACAACAAAAGATCGGACTCATGTTTGTAAAGCTGTTACCAAATTTTCACTACCCATAGGTGCTTTTTTCTCCCATAGGCAATCTCACCGCGAGTAAGCACCATGTGGGGTTTCGAACCCAAGATCGTCTGGGCCTAGACAAACATCTCTACCACTTGAGCTATCACATCTTTGGCCATTGGAAGCCTGTCTTTAGTTGATGTAGATTCTCAAACCACCTTAGCTATGTTGAATCTACAGTGGGAATATATCTTGGGCACCCAACCCTTGATGTGTTAGCGTCCATAATCTACAATGTGAATACACCTTGGGCACGTAGCTCTACACTAAACTTCCCTTAGTATCTCAAACATTTGTCAAGCCTCTTTTTGGACTAGCTTACTATTTATGAAAATTGATATGTGATCATATTTATAGAAATTATTATTTTAAGTGATCAAATTTTATGGCTAAATTGATGAATTTGTGTTGTTCCTTGTCTTGTCTAGCCATTCTAATCCATAACCTACTATTTTCAGTTTAGAAAGTTCTTTGACCAAAAAATAGTAAGTGCCATTTTTAGATAGTAAGTGCTTTGACCCAAAAATAGGTGTGATGATATGTGTGATGTAATCCTTGACCATTCTTCAGCCTTAACCAATTTGAGATATTCATGATTCAATTTTGAAAATCACACATTACTTTTGCCACACTCAATTTTTTTCTTATTGAATATCTTATTCTTCTAAGTGGAAGGTTGATTATTAAAAAATGATAGATGTTAAAGGTATCAAACTAGAAAGTTGCTATTGTAAATTAATGCATGGTTTTATACCACATGTTTGAACTTGTGGTGTAAATACTACTTACCACTTCAAGAACTTTATAACACTTTCTTGATAAGTTTGGGCTCCCTAATATTGTAATTTTAACTCTTGACATGTTCTTTGGACAAAGAAAATAAAAAAATCCTTGTTTTAATACAATATGGGTTTTTCATAAGATATTGAGCCTTTTTTATAAAATTTATCTCATTATGCTTATGGGACTTTATGCAATTGAAAACACATAAGTATAGCATGATTCAAATTAAGAAGCCAAATTTATGGGTTGAATAATTGACGTTACTCAAAAAACACAAGGACTTCAATAAAACAAAGAAAATTTTATAATATATAATATTTCATGTATTTATTTATAAAAATAAAGCATTTTATTTGCATATTCATCAACATTTTATAATAGCTTATGCAATAATATAAATCCAAATGAAATAAATTAAGATCTAGCATACACAACCAAATCATCAAAGCAATTTTACCTCTAAGACACCCACTTATATTTAAGGATGCCATCATGCCAAATCAATGAAATAAATTAAGAACTAGTCGCAAACACACCAAATCATGAAAATAGTTGTACTTTAAGACAAGTCACCCACTTAAATTTAAGTATGCCATCACCTCTCATTTTTCATTTTTTAATCAATTTTCAAAGAAATTTCATGAGCATCGCTTTGAATTCCTCATAAAAAAATTTAAGGATGCCATCACCTCACCTTTTTCATTTGTTACTCATCGATTTCAAAAGAAATTTAATGAGCATAACTTTGAATTTCTCATAAGAAATCCATCCTTATCATTCAATCAATGACCTTCATTACTCGAGAATTAGTTTCTATGAAGGCAATTAAGGACGCACAATTTGAGACTTCAACTGTTAATTTGGTCTTTTAACTATTAATAATATTTGTCCCAAGGGAAATCCCCATAAGAATAATTGGTAGATAATGATCTACTAGTAAATTATGATCCTCTCTCTCTCTCTCTCTCTCTCTCTCTCTCTCTCTCTCTCTCTCTCTCTCTCTCTCTCTCTCTCTCTCTCTCTCTCTCTCTCCCACTTAAGTGTGCCTAGATGCATGTATGCACACACATAGAAAAGGAAAAGAAAAACCACACAGGATGGGGACTTTCTCAAGGTTTCCAACAATCAACAATGCATAACTCATACAAGAAAGACAAATTCATGATGGCACATGACACACACACACACACACACATATATGGTGCATGGGCATACCTAACATATAAGATAAAATACATATTAAATTTATGGATTTCTAGAAACCTTTTCTAGTCATTCATGAATTACTTCATTTTTATCAATCTAAAATTTGTAACACTATTCATCACAAATTTATGACACTAGTCATCACAAATTGGACTACTATGACATCGGACAATTAATCCCTCCAAAAGTACTTTCAGTGAGTGAAAGGGTTATAATGTGACCTTTAAATATTATCTTCAAAAAAAGAGCTTATGCACTTAAGTTTTTCCACATCCAATTCACATTTGATGTTTGATGATTAAATCAACTCTTTCTATGGTAAAACGATAACCTCTAGCTTTTATTTCATCAAAGTATATCAAGCATGGCAACTATATCCTCAAAGCTTTTATTGATTTCAAGCCTATCAGAGCATGACTATTGATTGCCAAAGTATATCCGGCATAGCTATTATTTCCTCAAAGCTTTTATTGATTTCAAGCCTCTATGGTAGAAAGATAACCACTAGCTTTTATTTCATCAAAGTAAATCGAGGATGGCTATCATATCCTCTTAGCTTTTATTGTTCTCAAGCCTATCAAAGCATGACTAATGTCAAAGTATATTGAGCATGACTATTACATCCTCAAAGCTTTGCAAGCCTATCAAGCATGACTATTGTCACTAATTGAATAAAAAATTAAATATAAATGTTTATTCTTTAGAAATAAGTATATCTTTCCTACGTATGAGCATAAAGGAGCATAATGGAGTCTTCAAGCCTAACAAGCATCACTATTGTTGCTAATTGAATTAAAAAATACATGTAAATGTTTATTCTTTATAAATAAGTATGTCTTTCTGACATATGAGCATAATGGAGACTTCATTTTTAACCCAAAAAATTGGCATGATACTACACAAATCATCACAAAACTAAGTATCAAGGCAAGTGCAAAATATAAGTAATCATCAAGGCAGGTGGGCAGCATGAAACGAGTCCATTCTTGAATTTTACATCTCCTTTGAGATAAAGTGAGCCAGATGTCCTCCGCACTTAGGTGCAAGTACTTACGTAATATAATTACTTGGGTGTAATTACTTATGAAATATAATATCATGTGAATGCAAGATTTAAAAACTTGCCACATAATACATGGTACACAACACATGATATATGTAATGCATCATAAATGATGCTAGACATATACATTACAATAAAAGGGAAGAACTCATTTCTAGGTCTTATCATTCTTCAAGATAGAGCATGCTAATTGTCATCTAAAATCAAGTATAATTATTGCTTTATGTATTATCCAACATCTATCATGTTGTTCAACAATAATCATGTTTGACATACCATTAGGACATGGCACATCGGATATGATATATATCATTCTTCAGATAGAGCATGCTAATTGTCATCCAAACTCAAGTGTAATTATTTCTTTATGTATTATCCAAAGTCTATCATGTTGTTCAAGAATAATCATGTATAGTGTATACAACATGCCATATAGGACATGGCACATGGGATATGATATATGATGCAGTAATTTGAAATTCAAGGAGTTCATATATGTCTATTTTATTGCTTTTATTAACTTGCTAATTTTCATTGCCAATATCGTGTGGGTTAAGTCCCCAAGATTCACCAAACATGAAATATCACATAGAAACTTAAGAAAAATGTGATTATTCTTTTATCATATATGAACTTTATTGTTAATGTATCCAATGTTTAAAGTGTATGGTAATGTCCAAGATTAGTTATTTTTCTCTTGTAACAATGAGATGGCTCTATACTGCTTTTGCTTTAGCATGAGTTTGATCTCACATATGAGATGTTTTCTTTATTCTTGATCAAGACACTTGGCTCCACCTGGGATTTTGAAAAAGAGAGATGATGCTATCTCTTTTTTATGTGTTAAAAAAGTTAGAAATAGCATTTCAATAGGTTAAAAAGAGCGATATAAGTCTCATAAAGGTGTCATAAAACTCATTGAGGCGTCCCATTATGCCACTTCAAATTACAAGGTTGAAAGTAGTACATTACTTTTTAAGCCAAAATAAAATAACTCAAAATTCTCAATTTATCAACATGGACCTTTCTATAATCACTAGGGTCCATAGGACTAATGCAAAACAAAGTAGTATTAACCCACAAAATAACAGAAGATGTAGCCTCTCATCATCACTTTTTGAAAACTGGACTTTTCTTCCTTAAATCCATTAAAAAAACTGCAAATGAATTAATATTATTATGTGTGTACAACAACACAATTCACGATCTCCTCTTTTCTTTTCTATCAATGATTTATTATCCCTTCATTAAAGCTTCCTCCAAAAGTACTAATTATATGTGAAATTTTTCATATACTTGCATGTTCATCAATGAGGTGGAGAACCTTAAAAGGCAG
Source organism: Cibotium barometz (assembly GCF_041138505.1). Classification (NCBI taxonomy): domain Eukaryota; kingdom Viridiplantae; phylum Streptophyta; class Polypodiopsida; order Cyatheales; family Cibotiaceae; genus Cibotium; species Cibotium barometz. The sequence continues at coordinate 39,146,925 of NC_141065.1, forward strand.
TAGTAAGTGATAAATTGGTGGTTGAAGAAGTATTTGAAAAATAACATCTTTTTATATTTTTATAGGGATACAAAGTGTTCTTTTAGTTACATAGTTAATAAATCAAGAGGGTCAAGGAGGTCATAATCAATTGCAATCCATAAAGGGAACATTGGTTACGAGTATAAAGAAATTAATTCAATTAAGCTAACTTTATAAACCACAAGAAAGTGCAAGGAAGTAGAAAATGTAGAAGTAGGCAATGCTTGTAATGTTGGGTGGGATGAAACAATCTCCTACCAAATAGGAAGACTTTATACATGAGAAACAAGTAAGCTTGTAATGCTTGTAATGTTGGGTGGGATGAAACAATCTCCTACCAAATAGGAAGACTTTATACATGAGAAACAAGTAAGCTTAAACCCAAGCAAGTTCCACATATGTGTGCACATAATGTAATTCACAAGAATGCTATAAAAATTACCAACTAAATGTGAGGTTTTTTTAACTTAATGTGCTTAGCCTCCTGCAATGTTAATGTGTTTAGCCTATAAGCATTACATTGTAGGAGAGGGTATTGAAGGAAATGACACTTTGCACCTTATCATATAGTGATGTCGTATCTTCTACATGCCACTATATGAATAATGGATGACTTAATGATGTGGTGATCTTTTGCTAGATGTTAGTAATTCTTTTTATCTTTATATCTCTCACAATCTCCAAGGTTGTTGGGACAAAACAATTGCCATCCACAATTGCCATCCGATGCCACATCAAATGAATTGTTGATTTTTAGGGTCTAGAAAAGGGTCTAAGCTTAAATTGCACACAGACCTTTTATATGAGGGATTAGGATACCAAATAAAGGAAAAAGATGAAATTGAAATGAAATGAAAGAAGCTTGTAATGCAGAAAGAGGGCACTTACATCGACCGTCCCTATTGGGAATAGGAGCCTAGAAGTGGGTTGTCTTGCCATCTCTTCTTTGTGTCTAAGCAAAGCGCAAGAGAAAATGCGCAAAAAAAATGAAACCCAATAGAAACCGGTCTTTACAGCCCAAGCGCAGGCCTCGTGGACCATTGCTTTTTTTCAAAAAAAACCATGGTTTAGTGTATTTCAACTCCTAAATTAAGAAAACACCATATTAAAGCTTTCCAAATATAAACAAATTAGACATGTTAAAACCTTCACAATTTACTTTCTAGTTTGAAAACTGAGGGGTTGTTACCATCTAGGTGAGAAACCTATTTTTGAGCTCCTTGGAAGGACCTCGATTTGGGCACAAACAAGGCACCTAATTTCAGTACCCACTCTCACATTTAAAAATTTGTTTAAAAGCTCGCACACACACACATGCCTGCAAGGCAATCCTCTCATGACATACAAGATACCTTGCCTTGTAGGCATGTGTGTGTGTGTGTGCGTGTGTGTGTGCACGTGTGTGTGAGTGTGTGCGTGTGTGTGAGTGTGTGTGTGTGTGCATGTGCATGTGCGTGTGTGTGTGCCGTGTGTGTGTGTGTGTGTGTGTATGTGTGTGTGTGTGTGTGTGTGTGTGTGTGTGTGTGTGTGTGTGTGTGTGTGTGTGTGTGTGTGTGTGTGTGTGTGTGTGTGTGAAAGCTTTCAAAAATTGGGTTTTAAAAAAGTCCACCATAACAACATTTCATGAAGGGCAAGATACCTTTCCCTTCACAAAACGTTGTTACAATGGACTTTTTTAAAACCCAAATTTTAAAGGTTACCTTGGCCTTTACGAAATGTAGTTGGAGTGGACCTTTTTAAACCTAATTTTTAAAGGTTTTGGTCTTGGTCTTGGTCGAAGAGAACATGGTCATGAATCAATTCTGGACCATTCACTTTATGATATTTTTTTTTAGTTATTGCATTTTGCAACACTAAGATTGTTCCACACAAGCTAAATGTCATAGATTTAATTCTTTTGAAGTGATGGCTATTGAAAATGATTTCAAGTCACTCTGTGTAATGTAGGTTGGCCTTGCATTGACACGTGTATCTAAGGAGGAGGATTGCTTTGCTATAGCATGCTTTGAGGGTGAAAAAAAGGTAAGGCCCACCCATTTTTATAGGTAACTTGTCTTTGAAAAGCACCTTAAATGATGTGAAAAAGAAATTCTTGTTAAAATGCTCATCTTCAATGTAGGGCCAATTATGTACACACTTTTAAAAAAGAAAATAGAAGGAAGATTTAATGCCCACGGTTCCACCCATTGTTTTAAAATTTATTGGGAAAAGCTTTAAATGAGGTGTACTTTGTTTGAAAGTTGAGTGATAAAAATATAAGAAGTGGCAGGAATCTACTTGCAAATGAATGATAATTTTTAACTTTTTTTGAAAGTTGAAGTGTAATTGGGTGATTCGAAAGTTAAAGTGCAATTGGGGTGGCCTTTTTTTAAAACCCATTTTTCAAATATGGGTTTCTTTGTTTCTTTGAAGGTTAGCATGGGCTTTGAAGCACATTGAAGCCTTGTAAATTAAACAAGGCCCAATTCATAATTTTATGTAAAAGCCCTAATTAAAGAACAAGCCAATTTAGCTTTGTCAAACCAATGACAAAGGAATGGTCATTTGTGCCATCATGAGTAGCCATTCACACATGGCCCTTTTGGTAGTCAAGTCCACTATCACTTTTGACCATCATAGAGGCCGTTCTGAATGTCCAAGTTTTGGCTACCAAATTTTCCACCATCGTGCTCAAATTTGCTAAATGCTAAATGTAAATGTCAAGCAAGGGTGGTTGCACTTTGTTAGTTGCATTAAAAGAGCTTTTTCTTTTATCTACACTCACACACCCCTCCCCCCCCAGACTTTATTAGTATGAATAGCATACCTGCATCAAAATAACTTTTCCTTTTTTCTATGCTCACACACCCCTCTGCCCGGACTTTGTTAGTATGAATTGTATAATTGCTTCAAAACAACTTTTTCTTTTTTGAGAGATGTTTCCTAATCTACATGCACAAACCCCTACCCCCTACTCATACGATGTTGCAATAACCCATAGTAGGTAGTTGAAACCTTGATCCTATCCATGGCAGTTTGATAGTCCATGTTGACAACCACTATATTACTATTGACAACATCAAAACAACTTCTAAAGCCGAAACACTTAAAAGTCTACAATTCTTGCCATTATACCTATTTTGGCACGTATTGCATATTTTCTCTAGTGAATCGAACACCATGCAATAAAACATCAATTGTGTGTGTGCGTGTGTGCATGTGCACGCACGTGTGTGTGTGCATGTGCACGCACGTGTGTGTGCGTGTGTGCATGTGTGCATGTGCATGCACGTGTGTGCGTGTGTGCATGTGTGCATGTGCATGCACGTGTGTGTGTAGCTTGTAAAAATTTTCCCACTTTTCCCTCGAAGCTTCCCTTGAAGGGCATCAAACAATTTTTTGACACTTTTTTCTTACAAGTTCTAGGATTCACATGACATTATCACACCTCCTTTGTTACAAGTTCTTACAAACATTATCACACCTCCTTTGTTACAAGTTCTTACAAGTTCTAGGATTCACATGACATTATCACACCCCCTTTGTTACAAGTTCTTACCTTATTACAAACAACTAAAGAGAAGGGTAAGTTAAAAAATAGCCAAGCCAAAAAGGGACAATTAAGAAAGATCAACTTGTTGCTTACACTATTTAATCGAAATCATGTGTGTATTAAGCATTCAATTCATATTAACCCTATAATCAAGGGAAAAAATAATTATAAGGTATAAATTGTCTTAATCTAATGAAACATATGGCTAATCACATGATCTTTTGCTCCATATCTTGCACATGATCACTCTCCTTTATGATCTTTTGTTCCATATCTTGCACATGATCACTCTCCATTATGATCACTCTCCATTATGATCTTTTGCTCCATATCTTGCATATGATCACTCTCAATTACTTTCTACAATTGATAGTCATAAGATCCAAAATTTGATGATAATAAAAGAAAACATTATGTGTGTGTGTGTGTGTGCGTGCGTGCGTGCGTGTGTGTGTGTGTGTGCGCGCGCACATGCATGCATGCATGTGTGTGTGTGTGCGCATGCACATGCATGCATGCATGTGTGCTTATGTGTGTGAGTGTGAGTGTCATGAGTGTATGTGTGTAGGCATTAATGTACATGTGTTTGTGTGTGTGTGTGTGTGTGTGTGTGTGTGTGTGTGTGTGTGTGTGTGTGAGAGAGAGAGAGAGAGAGGTTTTTCTAGGAGAAGAGGAAATAAATGTCTAGTACTTCTTTGTAGAAAAAAGAATGATATTTTTCTTTACATTTTGAGTCCCTTGCATTGCAAAAATAAAACCAAAGTGGAGATAGTACTCTTTTGCAAGCATCAACGAAAGATAATCAAGCTATTCCAAAAGGAAGGAAAGGAAATTGCTAGGATAAAAAGTGTGTTCCTCATGATCAGGAGTTTAATCATCCCTCTTTTAGCCTTTAGCATCTCCCCATGGGATCAAAAGTGTGAACCTCATGATCAAGACTTTGACCCTCCCTCTTTTGGCCTATATTTGTTGTTCCTTCAATTGTCGCAAATCAAGCTTGGCATCTCCCCCATCACTAGCATAAAGTTTGTGAGTGATATACATTACGAAGCTAGGTATATTAAGATGCAAGGAAAGGTAGCAAATTTAAAATGAAAAATGCAAGGAATTGTTAAAGTTAGCTATAAATAATTTGTAAGATATTAATACAAAGTGAGGACTTGGATAAATGAGCATGCCTCTTTATAATTTTGGCTTGGAAATCAATCCCTATAACAAAGATAAAAAGTAAGCTTTTTAGATGGTTGATGAGTAAAAGTTCTAGTCATTTAAAACTACTTAATGACAATGCTCACAAATACATTTAATATAAAATAATGTTCTATACACAAGTGTCTTGAATAGTTTATACAATTTAAAATTTATGATTCATTTATATAAGAAGGATAAAAATTAAACTCAACACCTTAAATAGATGTGCACAACTAATAGAGTATTTAGATTTAAATAAGTACAATTTAATATTTCATTCTCATAATCTTCATACATATATTCTAAGCTATAGAAAGAAGGTCCATGGAAGTCAAAAAGGTGTACCTTTGAAATGGAAAGGTGCAGTTTATGTTTATTAGCATTAAAGTGCAACAAATCCAAGGTTTTATAAGTCTTTCTATTTCCCTTTATATCCAATTCTAAAACATAGGGATCACCACATAGTACTTAATAAATCTTGGTTGATATAGAGAAGATCACATCCAAATATGGACCCTTTCCCTATGTTCCAATAAATCAGTAATGTCTCATGGGACTACGTACACACTATTAGTTTAGTATGACTAAATCTTCTTGAGACTAGTTATACCTTACTAGTTACATGGCATACAATTCTTTTGCTCAATTTTTATTTATCATACAAGATATCGATGTCATATTTTGGTTCATCTAATTTATGATAGTATAAAGAGGTCATTAAAACCACATTAAGTCACCCCCTTTCCCAAGCAAGTAAGTGAGCAATAAAATTGGAAGGATACTTTTGATAACTACCATTGTAAGAATATTTTTTAAATTTCCACCTTAAATCACACCACTAAGCTTGCATCAAAGCAAAAACAATCATTGCAAGAACATGAAAGATATTTCTTTTGAATTTTTTACGTCTTGGAAGATCATATGATTTATGTAAACATCAAATCAAAGCCTCATTTCGTCTCAGAAAAAAAATTTGTGAGCTCTTAAAACATGCTACCTTTTCTTGTGCATACTGCTAGAGAAAGGATGCATAAATTTTGGTTTTAAAAAGGAAAAAAGAAATTTATCAGTGCACATCATGAAAATTCACCACCTTTCCTTATGGTCACATTATGTAATGTGACCCTAAAACCATCACATTTCCCCTTGTAATAGCTTTATGTAATGTTATTTGGCAATTTTTAAACCATTCGGAACTTGAAAACCCTATAAAGCATGATTGTTAGGCCACATATTAAGAATTTAGAACTTGAAAACGCTATGAAGCATGATTCTTAGGCCACATATTAATTGGTCTCTACAAGCACATAAATGTCTTTCTCAAGGTTCACTTCACTATTGTGGTGCAGATGGACAAGGCCTAAGGTGTCCTACTGGGTGTTGGTAGTATAGTGATCCATTTGTTTGATTCATTCCTAGCTGTCACCTAAAAAGAACTAGTGCTAGGTTATGGTTTGGTGACAATACCACAAGTCTATTTATTCCTACTCCTAGATGTTTGTACACATTTTTCCTCTTCCTAAACTATTTCCCTTTGGAGGTTTCCATGCGAAGCTTACTTTCCATTAGGGGAGTTAAGCATAATAACTCTAGACTTTCATGAAGTTACACTCTTATTGATTTGAGCCAAGCACTGCAACGTGATGTAGCACTCGGTGGAGCAGTGTGATATGGCACCGATGGTGTATTATGACATGGAACTGGCAATGCATGTGGCTCTGCCCAATCTATTTTCTTTCAAGTTAGCTATTTTGTCTTCTCCCTTCTCTCCCTCGTGTGGTGATGATGCTTTCTTGCATCTACTCCTCCCTAAGCTCCTCAAGATTATTATAATTATTACAATGGGAGGGGTTTCTCTTCCATTGGTGGGTCTCACATAGCTTCTCTTATCTCCCATCTGTTTCTTATCACTTCCTCTTTCCCACTCATTCCTACTCACTAAAAGTTCTTCTTTCACACAGCTTGCAAGATCCACTCATTACCATGTCTTCGCTCCACTTGATTCCATAAAGCAAAATAGCAAGAGAGAATGTGCTTCTTCACTCGACATTATGCTTAATAATCAGCCCACTTCTCACATAGCCATGTCTAGAGCTAAATCTCAAACTAATCTTACGCAACTTCACTCAAATTCAATAAATAAGAGCTAAAATCGAAGCTAAGACTCATAAAATGAAAATGGAACCTATAAATTCTAGAAATCAATCACCATTATAGTATAGCATAAAGGATTAGTAAGAGGAAAGACAAGAAATTAGTTCATGTGGTCCATTAGAAAGTAGAGAAATTAAATTATACACAAATGGATAAGATAATTGTCGGTTAACACACTTGTTTTTAATGCCCAAACTCACTTGTACCTTAATCTAATTCTTTGCTTTTATGTTTTTCTTCCCTCCTAGTGCATTGGACTCCTTGAACTACACATATTTGCCATCTAGATTTCACCTTGATGCTTTAGTGTGCATACTTGCTTGTTGAGTTCCCTAGCCATTGATTCAATGGCTTTTAATGCATGACCATGATTCAACTGCTGTGTGTGCTAACCCCTTACCATGGCTTGCATAACTTGTACTTTTTCCTTAAATTGGGTGTTGAGGAGTTGTTATAATCTGTTCACTAGGTTATGTGATGGATTGAAATGTCTTGAAGCATTGCCATTCTCACCTCAAAATCACTTAAAAGTTGTCCTAATTCATGTTGGATGCCTTTACTAACCCCCTTGAGCTTCGTGCACATCTATACGTCTATTGTAGAAGAACTACCATCTAAAAGTCTGTGGAGAAGAACTACAATATTCATAGCCAAGTGTGATGCTTCAGTAGGAGCAAGATCTATGTGAATGTAGCAAAAGGCGCTTTATTGTTACACTCACCCACATTGGCAAATATTTCCTTTCTAAGGAAGCTTGCACAATTAGCAATGTTGGCTCCTTTTATTCACACACACGCACAACTTGGTTTCTTTCTTTTCACACACGCACAACTTGGTTTCTTTCTTTTCACACACTAGTAGGGGAACACTCACATGCATAGTTTGTTCACAAAAAGCCTTGTCCCAAGTGTTGATGGTGCACTCTCTCTCACTTTGTAGTAAAAGAAGAAGCTCTTTGTCCATCTATGCTCTATTACTTTGCTTGCTAGTTGGTGGCAGTGGCTCGTGAGTGTGGGCGTTGTGGCGGGCGCCCACCACCCACCACGGCGACGGCCACAGTGAGAAGATCTAGTGACTATGTGGATGGGCAAGGACTGTGGTGGTTGGCTGAGCGTGCATGTGGGCAACGGGCGGGGCAGTGTGAACGCTCTTGCACTAGAGACCGGCAAGCATTGGCCGGCGGTGGTCCACCACTCCCCTTTTTTATATAGAAGGGCTATATAAAAACGCCTTTCTTAAAAAGAAGCTCACTTTTTCTCCTATTCCCAATGTTCAAAGTCACTTTTCTCCTATTCCCAATGTTCAAATTTGAAGCCTTCCAAGGCCATCAAATCCCCTCAAACCTTCTGAAGAAGGCCTCTTCCAAAATAGGGTTGCAAAAAAGAAGGCACAAAAGGCCACTATTTTGAAGATTTCTCTTAATTTTAGACACAAACATATATACTTTGAAAGTCCGCCTAGTTTATAGCCTACAAATTGAAGGTTATGGTATGCCTTTAAATTTTAGCCCTAATATGTCCTTCTAAATAAAGCCTCTCTTAAAATACATTTCAGATGTTTTTCTTACCTTCAAAATTCCCACTGTTTATCTACATAAAGTGAAATCTTATAGAAAGTCTTTCCATCAATATGTATGAAGTTGATCATGTAATTATTGTAGTGTCATTGGGTGTACTTAAAGCCAATATTAAGCATAATGAATCTTATCCATAGGCTAATCTTGAAGGAATGCTTGTTTACTGGTCTATCAATGATCTCCATCCTTGGTGGATGAGAAAAGCATTCTCCATGGTTCTGATCTACAATGGCTCTAGTGTGCTTTTGTGCTAGTTTGTAGGGGGTGATTCGCTAAGCATTCTCCATGGTCCTAATCTACAATGTCTCTATTGTTCTTTTGTGCTAGTTTGTAGGAGGTGATTCGTTAAGCATTGGATTTTGGAGTTGGAATCCCTTTGAGACGAGGAGATAATGTTAGGGGTGGCTAGAACACTAGTCAATTTTGGAATTTCTACCTAAAGGAAGCAATCGCTTTTTAAGGGCTTTGGATGATGATGATGACGGAGTTGGAGGGTTTCCACACAATAGACAAATTTCGAATTTGTAGTTCAAATTTGCCAAGTAGTCTACCCTACGTTGCCTTCCAATCTTTTCAAAAGAAATCGAGATTTAATCTTAACGATTTTTAAATGAAATTTTGGGAGGGCAAACACACAATGGGAATTCTCTTTGCATAAACTCCTTGTTTTCTACTGTGCTAAGAACATTCATGAACCCTTTGACTATTACCAAGAAAGTAATTTCAAAGTAATACAAGTAATTTAGACCATCATCTCATGACATGTATATTTTTACATATGCTTGATGATGGTCAAGAGTCTTGGCATATTCTTGTATATTTTACATATGCTTGGTGATGGTCAAGAGTCTTGGCATATTCCCATCCATTGAACCTTCTTATATCAAAATCAGATTGTGATTGGGAGATAAAGAGTGGATTATCTCAAACTCTAAGTAGTCTACCGTTTCTATTCTTGTGAGATTTTTGAATCCATGTGTGTTTCTTCACCTGATGAGGCTATGATTGGAAACTCTAAGTTTGTAAGATTGTTTTGGTATTGCTTATGGAGCTAATCATGATCCCAGATAACATTTTCATGCATGTTTTAGCAAAAAAATAGTTTTTTCTATGTCTTTTTTTATTTTTCACTTTTTATCTATTTGATGTTGTACATGAGGTTTTTTGCCTCTAATTAGAATAATTTAATCTTTTTGATGTTGTAACTTGGTACTTGAGCGGCCTTAGCCATATAATGACACATTCCTCCATGATTGTGGTACCAAACTTGTGTTAACTCAACCTCTACAAGTCCACAAATGTTTTTCTCAAGGTTCACAGTTTTGAGTTTCGACACTATTATGGGGTATAGCTAGACAAGGCCTAAGGTGTCCCATTAGGTATTGGGACGGTGTTATCTTCTGGTTGTAACTTAAAAGATCTAGTGCCAGGTTATGGTTTGGTGACAACACCATGAGTCTACTCACATGTAACTCTTTGCACACATTCTGTATCTTTCTAAACTATCAACCCTTAGGAGACTTTGATGTTAAAGCTTACTTTTCACTAAGAGAGTCAAGAATAAGGACTCCAAACTTCCTTGAAGTTATAGTTCACTCATTGGATCCAGGGTCGAAGTAGTCTTCCATAATAGTGAAGAATGACGTGACTCCCAGTGTTGTGTTACCTGGGTAGTGTGATGAGACAACTAACACTATGTGGTGTATCATGGCTCCACCCAATATATTTTCCTAAGCTTTCAAGTAAGATATTTTCTCTCCTACCTTCTCTCCCTCTTGTGCTAATAATTCTCTCTTCTATTCTTCCCTACTCAAGGTTATCTCAATGGGAGAGGTTTCTCTCCCATTGGGTCCCACATAACCTCTCTTATCTCTCATTTGTTTCTTTTCACTTACTCTTTCCCACTCACTCAAATTTCTTCTCCCATAGCATTAAAGATGGGGACTCATTATGCCTTCACTCCATAATGCAAAATAATCATGTCTCCTCTCATAGCATGCAAGCTCCACTCATTATCGTGTCTTCACGCATTACCATGTCTTCACTCCACTCTACTCCATAATGCAAAATAAGCAAGAAAATGTGCTCCTTGATTGAAGATTATGCTCAGTAAGTTACCCTTTTCTTCCTAGATCTGAATATCAAGCTAATCTCACATAACGTCGCTCACATTTTAAAAATGAGAGCTGAAATAGAGGCTAGTCTCACAAAATTAAAATATTATGGAAAGAAATCACCATTAAAGTATATCATGAAGGATTAGTAAGAGGGAAGACAAGAAGTTAGTTCATAGTTTAGATTATATAGTGTGGTGGTCCATTAGTCCATTAGAAAGTAGAGAAATTGACTTATATACAAATGGATAAGATAAGTGTAGTAGGTGGCCCACAACTCAATTATACCATAATCTAGTTCTCCATTATAAGGTATACAAAATAAATAATCCTAAGGCACATTATTAGGCATACCCTAGTGCTGTCTCATGGGCTTCTATTATTACACATTACCTGTTTATTGATGGCAGTGGACAAGGCTAAAACAACTTTCCTTTATACGATTTGAATTTACATATTTATCGTTTGAAACCTGTCCTTTTTTTCAACTAGACTTAGTCCCAAGATCCTCCCGTAGTTACCAAATTTTCACTGCCCATAGGTGCTTTTTATCTACCCATGGTTTATGTCACCGGGTTTTGAACCCAAGACCTTTTGGTCCTAGACAAACATCTCTACCACTTGAGCTATCACCTCTTTGTCCACCATTGGAAACTTGTCTTTAGTTGATGTAGATTCTCAAACCACCTTAGTCGTGTTGAATCTACAATGGGAATATACCTTGGGCACCCAACCCATGATGTGATAGCACCCATAATCTATAATGTGAATACACCTTGGGCACCCATCTCTTCATGTGATAGCACCCATAATCTTAATCACCCATCCCTTCATGTGATAGTATCCATAATCTTAATCACCCACCTTCAATGTTGAAATTGGCCCCTTAGTATCTCAAACATTTGTCTGAACCCTTTTTAAACTAACTTACTATTTATGAAAATTTCCATGTGATCATATTTATAGAAATTATTATTTTAAGTGATTTGATTTTATGACTGAATTGATGAATTTGTGTCTTTCCTTGTCTTGTATGGCCATTCTAATCCATAACCTACTATTTTCAATTTAGTAAGTGCTTTGAACCAAAAATAGTAAGTGGTTTAATCCAAAAATAGGTGTGAATATATGTGTGATGTAATCCCTTGACCATTCTTCAGCCTTAACCAAGTTGAGATATTCATGATTCACTTTTGAAAATCACACATTACTTTTGAAACACTCAATTTTTTTCTTCTTGAATATTTTATTCTTCTAAGTGGAAGGTAGATTATTTAAAAAATGATAAATGTTAAAGCAAAGCATCAATCTAGAAAGTTGCTATTGTAAATCATCCATAGTTTTATACCACATGTTTGAACATATTGATACTGTCTACTAACACTTCAAGAACTTTATAACACTTTCTTGATAAGTTTGGGCTCCCTAATATTGTAACTTTAATCTTGACATGTTCTTTGGGCAAATAAAATATAAAGATCCTTATTTTAATACAATATGGTTTTGTCATAAGATATTGAGCCTTTTTTATGAAATGTATCTTATTATGCTTATGGGACTCTATGCAATTGAAAACACACAAGTATAGCATGATTCAAATTAAGAAGCCAAATTTATGGGCTGAATAATTGGCAAGCATGTTACTCAAAAAACACAAGTAAGGACTTCAATAAAAGGAAGACAATTTCATAATATATAATATTTCATTTATTTGTTTATAAAAATAAAGCATTTTATTTCGAGGAAAATATTGGTGAGTGCTAGTGTAGCTTGGAAAACTATTTGTAAGATTAATTTACATCCTTGTTGTTTAATTAAGAATTTTAAAAATCACATGATAATTATTATTCTTTGGTAAACTTTCTTAGAATTTTGATTCTAGATAATCATACTTGTGGTATTCTTAAGCCATTAATTTCTTTGCTTTATAACATTTACGATGTGTCATATTATTATATGGTCATTAATATTGGAGGTTTGCATATTCATCAACATTTCATAATAGCATATGCAATAAAATAAATCCAAATGAAATAAATTAAGATTTAGCATACACAACCAAATCATCAAACTAATTTTACCTCTAAGATACCCACTTATATTTAAGGATGCCATCATGGAAAATCCAAATGAAATAAATTAAGAACTAGAAGCAAACACACCAAATCATGAAAATAGTTGTACCTTTTAGACAAGTCACCCACTTAAATTTAAGTATGCCATCACCGCTCCTTTTCCATTTGTTAATCATCAATTTTCAAAAGAAATTTCATGAGCATCACTTTGAATTTCCCATAAAGCATGACTATTGTCACTAACTGAATAAATAAATAAATATAAATGTTTATTCTTTAGAAATAAGTATGTCTATGAGCATAAAGGAGCATAATGGAGTCTTCAGGCATATCAAGCATGACTGTTGTCGCTAATTGAATAAAAACATGAATGTAAATGTTTATTTTTTAGAAATAAGTATATCTCCCCTACATATGAGCATAATGGAGTCTTCATTTTTAACCCAAAAAAGTACCTTAGTTTATTCTTAATATGCGTTGCTAATCACCATGATCAATCCCATATTAGGATTTTCAACACATGTGATATCAGAGCTAGGATCGGCTCTTGATTATGGTGGATATCTATGTATAGTAGTTTTTATGAGAGTTTGTTTGATTAAACATATGTTATATTTTCAGCAATTTCTTATGAGAAAATTTAAGTACACTCATTATCATTATCATTGCATTGAGAGAGTATGAAGTTGCCAATGGAGTTGCAAGAAGAGAATCTTGCATTTGGAGATTTGAAGCTACCCATGGAAGCTGAAAATTAATATTTGCAGCAATGTAGAGATAGATATCGGAGGATGGAGTCGTCACATCAAAGAAGCTACCAACAAGAAGATTAAGCATTGAAGGTTGGTTTGTGTATTACATTGCCTCAAAATTTTTGGTGTGTGAGCATGGGATAATGCTCATGGTGAAGGGTTGTTATGTGATGGGATAATGAATCCCATGGTTCTTTGCTTGTGGGCAAAGATGGAGGAGGTGCAAGTGGTGAGGGGCTACATTGGAGCATGTGAGTTTAGGCATGGCTCATGGTTTTTCTCATGGAAGATGGGCAATGTGTGGTGGAAGCCTTTGAAGCTTTGGCATGGAGAGCACTTTGGGTTTCTTGTGGAAGAAAGCACCCTGGAAGAGAGAAGGGCTTTGGAACAAGAATACAAGGTTGCCATGGAACTTGTGGAAATCCAGTAAAGAGAGAGCTTGCAAAAACCGATTCTGTCTATGATCAAGAGAAGATGTCAGAACGAGTAGCGAAGCTTCTGCTATTATAAAGGTAGGAGCGGTAGCCCTCCACAGCAGTTTTCTTGTTGCAGAAAATACACAGGCAATTAAAATACACAGACGATGAAGGCTGAGAAGAGAAAATACATAGGTGATGAAGGCTGAGAAGAGAGCAGCAGCAGCAGCAGCAGCGAGCACAAGCACAAGAGGTGCTACCCACACAGCAGTTGACAAAACCTAAGCTGCAAGCAGCAATAGGAAGCGCGGACCCTGGAGATAAGCCGGCAGCTATGATCGTAGAAGATCTAAAGCAAGCAATTTATACCCCTCCAAGTGCACTAGTGACAAGAAGGAGAAGCATGTGCATCTAACTAAAGTGGTGTATGTTTGGGGTAAGGTCTCGTGATCTAGTCTCTTACTTCCAGCTCTCATCCGTCATAAGGACAATGCTTGGTACAAATAAAAATCTCGCATTACCAAAAAAAAAAATGATCAGGTTCTTTATCTTGTTTTGTGATCATTATTAAAAAAGCGTAAGACACTAAGGTTTTGTGATGTGCCATGTAAAACAATCCAAGTATAAGCCCCCATTCACATGCTTTAAAGCATTTGTACTCACATGCTACGTTTTGGGAAGTTTTTGATTATTTTTTTAAATCCCTTCTTAGACATGAAAAATCGTGCGGATTCGGCTTTACAAAAGCTCTGCTATTTTTTTTTATCCCATTGAATGGGTTCCCTACCCTTGCATTGGCATAAAATGGTTGTATTTTTTTCTCATTCGAAATTATGAGGGTACCTTGCCTGAGCCTGGGAGGAGCCTAGGAGCTCAAAATGGATGTAATTATGGTGTGCGTGAGTTGTGCACGTATGGCATTGTTTTTTTGGGGTTGGTTTCTTTTCCTTGACACATGGGTGTCCTAAAAACACTTGGGTGGCTCCGCTGAGCAAAATGGTACTCCGAAATAGACTTGAGTGGTCTATGTTGGCTAGACATATGCACCCATACTTGTTAAACACTCTAATTTGCATTGAGGAGGAGTGTTGAGATTAGCAATGCCAAATTGTTGGGGGTGAGAGATGAGTTGGCCAACTTGAGAGATGATTAGTTGACAAACCTAAGTTTACATTGAGGAGGGGTGTTGAAATATGCAATGTAAACTAAAGCTTGCGTTATGCGGTTGAGTGTGTGGATGCACCAGGCTAAAGGTGTAAGATATTATGGAAAGATAAGAATGCCACATAAAATATTGTGTGAATGGTGACAGCCACATAAAAGAATGTGGAAAAAGAGTTGCCACATGGCATGATGATGTGTAAAGGAGATTGGGTCAATGGCTATCTATATTAGCAGCCTTTCATTGTATGGTTCACAACATATGCAATAGAGTATTGTTGAGTGTGCTGCTCTGTCTCTCTCTCTCTCTCTAGTCATGGAGTTTTTGGTGTGGTTTAATCCACCTTAGTTTATGCTTAATCTATATTTTTAATCACCATGATTAATCCCATATTAGGATTTTCAACAACTAGGCTGATAAACTTTAAGGATTTTTCTATAAAGATTATCCAAATTTACGCTAAAGAGGTACTTGTTTCCAAGATACTAACCATGAATCACATAGATTAAATCATTCATGGTGGGGAAAAGAGGCAAACATGATGAAGATTTTAAAAACCCTCTTGAAAGGGAGAGCTCCAAAGTTTTGAACTAGTTGAGACTTTCAATCTACATGGTTGTATTATTTGGCCTCCAACTTTACCCTTGTTTTCTCCATGCTTAGTATAGCTACATTAATGGAGCAGCAAGTGTGATTGCCCCATATAACTACATTAATGGAGACAAGTGTGATTTCCTTATAAGGTCTTACGTCTCATAAACATCTCCATGTCTATGTCGTTTGTGTGACTCTTTATTGCGCAGTGTAATTATAAGGTCTTACCCCTCATAAACATCTCCTCTTCTATGCCTTTTGTGTGACTCTTGATGTGTAGTGTAATCCTTTCACCAATGCCCATACCATGCCATTTCATTACCTTTGGTAAATAACCCATGACTAGTTTTCCCTTCCTTGTGCTTCAATCATTACTTTGCAAAGTGCAACCCCATAATATATGCCCTTGATTACATTTTGAAGGCACCACCTCCACCTTATGTTTATCTTGTGGACACTGAAAAACATATCATCTTTGATATGAAAATAACCCCCTTCTCCTTTTCCTTTACCCATTAGAATTAACTTAAACATAGTAAGGCTGGTTACACATAGGAGAGCCTACCCAACTTTTTGTTTCAAAAGATTAAAAAATATATTGAAGCCCACAACACTAGGTGATTACTTATGCATAGGCAATTGAAGTAACCAGCACACACAATGAGATATTTGGAGACTTATGTAGAGCCTCCACCAACCTTACCATTGGGGCCACCTTGTTCTTCCAACACCAAGCTCAGGCTATGAAGGAAGAGGATATTGGGGGTACCAGAAAAATGTGAGGTATCAACATCTGAACCCAAGAACTACACAAAAACATGAGCCACCACCAACAGTACCCTAGTAGGAAATAATAAAGTAGTGAATACCAACATCCTAATCCAAGAACTACACAAAAGCACAAGCCACCAATAGTACCCCTAGTAGGAAATAATCAAGTGGTGAATGCGATGATTGTATGATTACCCATTCCAAAAAGACTCTAAAGGACCAATACACGAGAAACCGATGAAATGGAGCAAAGGCCTACCTAAATGGAGGGAAGGTAAAAAAGTTGGTAAAGAGATAGCTCAAAGGCTACAAACTGAAAGGCATCATTTTACCATCGTATGAAACTGGGGAAACATGGTGAAGGGAATATAAAGATACCATAGGAATCTCACATAAATCTAACATCGACTACTGAGAGTATTATTTTGGAGATTTATTCTCCAAGCTAACAAAGCAGTAAGGAGAAGAATGTCAGTTGGAAAGAACCCATTAACTCAAAAAATCAAAGAAGAAACCAACACAAGAAAATACGTTGAGGGAAATCACAAAGAGCAGTCAGATAAAATAGAATGACCTACCAAAGAAGAGTCCCAAAAAGAGACCAGCAAACAACTAAAACCTATTTACAAGGAACTTTAGAAAATTCCAAAAGCCTAGGAGGCCTAGAAACACTTTTGAAAACTCCTCGAAATGGTACCATACTGCCCTCCTCGATCACCTCTTATAACACAATTACCTTGGAGAAACTCAAATTCACCTCTAGAAGAACCTTTAGGAACAAGGGGGTCAAGTTTGAGAAGACTTGAAGCTCTTCTTCATGTAAGGCCACAAGGTACCCTTAACAAAGTAGGGGGGTCAACTTTGAGAAGACCCAAAACTCTTCTTTGTGGGGCACAAGGTACCCCAATGATGGATGAAATAGGGGTGGCAACTTTAAGAAGACGTAAAACTCTTCTTTGTTGGGCCACAACATCTCTGGTGTAATAATCAATGGTGAAGCTAAAGTTAACATAATGAGTGAGGCTACCTAGAGGAGATTAAGAATCAAGGGTCTTCAGTGGGACACCATTCAAAGTTAAGATGGCTAATGAACAATGCAACTGCTCTTGGAATGGTTTGTAAGGAGAAGACTTTTGACCACATTCATTGTAATTGGAAGGATTGCAAGCTTACCCAATGGTACTAGTAGGAAGATTGTGGCTCCAAGACACCCAAGATATTCATGAGACTGGCTGAAAGACCGGATCACTTTCCAAGTTAGAAACTAGGGAGTTACAATATAATGTGTCTGTCTCTCTTGAAAAATGGATTGGAGTTTACAATCATCTTTGGTTCAACATTCAGAGATTAAATTCACTTGTAGTAGCAGTGTGGTGGACATATTTCTTATAGGAGAGATTGACCTCCTTAGAGTTGCCACAAGCTTGCAATAAGCAAAGGAAAAAATGAAGTTATTTTATAAGAAGAAGCTACAGGAAGCGAAAGAAAGCTATTGATTCTTGCACCAAGAGAAGGAAGAAGGCAACAAATAATGGGCAGTATATCAAAGGATCAAAGGATCAAAGGACAAAGGAAATTAATATGATACCAACAACAATGAAGACCCAGAGACAATAGTGATATACACCTCTCTACCATCAAAATTATAGAAAAGCTTGATTTCACTCTTCCAGGAATATAAAGATGTCTTTTCTTTTGGGAGCATAGTGAGAGATCTCAAGGGCATGGATCCCAAAGTCTATCATAGCACAAGATTACATTGGTACCAAATGCTTGACCCATTTGCATCCAGAGGTTTTGGATGAACCCATGGATGAATGCAAATTATGCCAAGAATCTAAAAAAGGAGATCAACCATCTTTGTTGAAGGCAAGGTTTGACGAGGTCTCAAGCAGTGACTAGTTATTTCTAATTATGGTGGTCTCAAAGAAGAATGAGAAGCTAAGGGTTTGTGTGGATTACGTTTGACGAGGTCTCAAGCAGTGACTAGTTATTTCTAATTATGGTGGTCTCAAAGAAGAATGAGAAGCTAAGGGTTTGTGTGGATTACTGCTACAAGTGAATGCTCAAACCATCAAAAATTCTTTTCCACTACCATATTGAAGTTACAGGGCATGAAATGTACAATTATAAGATTGGTTAATATAGCATTGGAAGACAAACCGAAGACTACTTTCATAAAAAATTGGGCGCATTTATCTTTTTAGGTAGCTTTTGGGCTTTGTAGTACCTTGGCCACATTTCAAAGATGCATGATGGAGAGGTTCATTAATTTCTTACACAAGTTCATGACTATTTCTTGGATGATTTTGCTACCTTTTCAAAAATTATGGAGCATTTAGAATACTTTACGAGTGATGTTCTAGTGGTGCCAAGAGAAAAGAATCTATCTTAATCCTTTCAAGTGTGTGTTCAATGAAAAGGATATTTTCTTATATATCAGAGAAGGCATATACCAAGATTGAGAGGAAAGCACTTGGGATGGTATTGAATGCTTAAAAGTTGAGTGGAAAGCACTCAGGATGGTATTCAATGATATAGTGTAGCTTCAAAAGTTTAGGCACTATATCTGCTTGGAAACTTTTCCCATTTTTATGTGGATCACCATACTCTACTGTATGTCAAAGGCGAATTAATGAGGTGAATGTTGCTACCCTAAGAATTTTGCTCTATTGTATGTCAAAGGCAAATTAATGAGGTGAATGTTGTTGCCCTAAGAATTCGATTTCAGGATTATCCACCACAAAGATTATCCCTAATAATAATAGGTACATAGTGACAGCCACCAACTATGTCACCAAGTGAGGGTTAGACTTTATGGGTCCATTTAAAAAGATTACCCCAAGGAAGTATAGGTACATAGTGGTTAGCCACCAACCATGCCACCAAGACTATCCGATAACACAACTCGTAGCACTACCTTAATTCTCTATGAGTGTGTAACTACTAGATTTGGATGCCCTATTAAGATATCGTTTGATCAATGAACACACTTTATTAATTAAATTATAGAGAAGCGACTACTAGAAGGGACCCCTCATACTCCGTACGGACCCCTCATATCCTCATATCTTCTAGTAATCACCAAAAAAATTTTAAAAAAATTTATAGAGAAGCTGGCAGCAAATTCTTGATCTACTAGCGGTATCCCTACTGCAGTGGGCAAGAAAAGAGCACTAAAACAAGACACTCAAGGGGGACTTAACTACGATTAAGATTGTTTAGGAGGAACCTCATAAAACTTCTTACCACATCATGGCGATACCACCACACATCTCTTAAAGTTATAACCAGTCATACTCCATTTTGGTTAGTTGCTTTTGGCCTAGAAGTTGTAGTACCTTTAGAGTTCCTAGTCTGAGGGATAGTGGCAAATCATGATCTCACAAAAGTGAGAAACTTATGGGAAAGGTTATTAGAACAATTGAACTTAGATGAGGATAGAGCCCGAGGGACTTGGTCTCAACAAAGAAGTAATCCAAATTTTTGGAAGGACTTTCGCAATAGCCATATCAAGTTTAAAGACTTCCACATTGGTGATTTGGTTATAGTTTATGAAGCCAAAATGGGATTGCAAAAGACCAATCCCAATACTCTCTAGATCAGACTTTCACCATTAGGCCACCACTAGGCTATTCAACCTTATAGGCACACAATTATCTTGAATTTATAATTGCTGCAAACTGAAGCCTTATCAATTGGATGTTCTAATGGTCAACATAATGCGTGGGAATAACACCCTATGCATTAATGACACTCGGCAAGATATTGGCAGATGGCACTGACAAATTCATTCCTTAATGATACAACAAGATTGAGAAGATCTTATAGGCTATCACAATGCCCTTATGATGCAACAGGATTGAGAAGATTCTATCATCATTTCCTTCATAAGTTTTAAAAAAAATGTACAATATATAGTATTATTAGCAATTAAAACCTACTAAGTTTGCATATAGTAGTTGGATTAGCTATTTTAGGAGCCCCCAAATTAGACTCTTCATTTTGTTTCTTTTTTTTTGCATGCGTAGAACTAATTTTCATCTTCACCTTCTTCTTTTTGCATTCGTGTTTGTACTCTACTCTACACTATTATATGCTTTGTAAATCCACATCTTGCTCACTTTCTTTTCATACATGCACTTTGTGTTACACTATTCCTATTGGCTTAGGGAAACTAGGTAGACAAGTTCCCAAGTGTAGAGGCACGATGGTGCTACTGAAAGATGTCGACTTGAGGCATTTCTGTGACTTACAATGGTTCCTAGAGCACCTGGCGACATCCCTAAGGAGGATTTTACCTTAATCAGGCCATTCCTTTAAACAAGCTACCTAACCCCAAGAGCAGCTTCTCTAGGTTCATTGTATCCTAGATCCTCCTAATACAAAAAGATGCAAACACCATGTCCAAGAAGGTTATGCAGAGACTCCTAAAGATCTCTTGCTCACTTTTTACTTGCACTATTAAGAACTCGAGAGAAACATAATAATGAGGTCTCAATAGAACCTTAATCTAGCTACTGAACTACCTAATCAAGCATGTTGACCACACTCAATTCCTAATGAACCTTTAATCCATCATAATCCTTGAATGCATGACCATGGCTCTGATACCATGTAAGAAAGTTGGATCTTGGCATGGCTATGTAAGAAACTTGGTTCTAGGCATGGCTCTGTGGTTCAAAGTATACTCTAAACAAATCCATTGAAGGATAGTAAGAACACAAGAAGGCACAATGTATTGCAAAACGATAAATGAGAAATAAACTTAAGAAAGACATTCTAATTATTAAAATCCAAGTGCAAAGACTATATAAACAATCCCTTGGCCTTATCTCCCACCTTGACCTTCATTTTACTCCAAACCTTATCCATCCTTGTCATTACAAGTGGGCTACCCATGTGCTTCTACATGAGTCATCCCCTTGATAGATTTTCCCATGAGATTACTTTAAGGATTTAACCTTTTTCCCATTCAACCTTAGAAAACCATATAAGCTTCAACTTGGAATTACATCAAATTTCAACAAAAATATTACATTTTTAAAATTTATTTTGCTCTTTATTATGGGTCTAAATGTGTACACCATTGAGTTGAGAAGAAAAGGTCAGAGGTTCTTTGGCTATGTATGAGAGTGAAACTCACATTTTGGACCAAATCTGCAATACTGGAATCACTTGCCAAAATAGTAAATGTGTGTTGGATTATTTTGACTTGAAGTGGAAGTTTGAGATGCCCGTGTGTTAGGCATCGAGTACCTGGAAACTTGGATAAGGTTACAACCACAAACCTTGGGATTTGTTTTTTTGATTTAGTGGATTTGCTTTATGTATGTGCATTGATGAAGCTAAGAATCAATAAGTGATCAATTTATGGGACTATTTTATTAAAATTTTCAATTTTCATTGATTGGTGTTTGCATTAACATTGGTTTATGTTATAGAGCTCTCAAAGGAGCCTATGGTGTCTAATTTGTAGGTATTTAAAGCTTGCAATTGTTTGGAAGCTTCTGAGTGTTTAGAATTGAGCACAAACATTGTGCATGCATTCCCTTTGTACTTTGCTAGATTTTGCATATGGCAAACGCTAGTCTCTCTGAAATCATGTGCGAGACAAGTTCCAAATGTATAATTTCTTAATGGGAAAAAGCATGTAGAAGCTAGTCATAGGTGATGAGAAAGAGACTAAGGAGAAGGGAATTATAGCTGACTCCAAAGCTTGGCATGAGAGAGCAAGGAATATCCTTCATTGGATCTTAGTAAGCATAAGTGGCAACATGATTTGTTACATACATAATTCTAAGAATACCAAGCATGCACTTGCATGTGATACTATGATGGGTTTTCATGTGAGATAAACACAAAGGCACAAAAGATGTAAGAGTTAAATATGGTTAAAGAAGGGCTCTATATCTATCAATGAGTATGTGTAGAAGGTAAAGGGTATGGCAGATGCATTGGGTATGTGTACAAGTGTTTCTTGCTAATTTTCCTCTCAGTGGAACAGCAAGAGAGTAGTCTGGGATATCAGACCAATCAAGCAATGTCGTGGGAGGCGTGTAGTCGCCCACCAGAGCTCTTGGATTCGAACACCAACTCTAGAGTGGTCATGGGGACACTCAGAACACAACTTAGCTTTGGAACTTCACATAATCACACTCTGCTCTCGCACCTCTACATAACTCTCTCACTTTCTCTCTCTCTCTCGACATATATTTCCTAAAACAGAGACACAACATTCCCATTCAACACATCGCAGAGAGTACACAGAGATAAAGTGAATAGCAACATTGCTCTTTGTTAATGTACTACTTCCAAAATCAATACAAGTTCCCAATGGAGCAACTGCTCGACACAAGGCTAAGATCTCCTAAAGAACTATGACTATAATAAATTTCACATCACTAGTTGTCCACTAGTTGTGAACTAACAGTAGCATGCACTTTTGCAACCTTTAGCTACTACTAACACTCCCACTACTTGCCTTACACCATCCTTTTAAGCTCAGTCTTCTTGATCTTGGCAACAGTTACACTAGTGGTTACAACCTACCATCTTTACACAGGCATTACTGATGTGGTGCTCACAATATGGAAGGTGGTCAGACTGAGTGCTCTGTCGCCTGAGCTGCTCGGCGCAACACCAGTGCTGGAGCTTCTTCTCCAGAACCTGTTTCCTTGACAAATTTTTCTTTGAACTTCATAAACATCTCTGGAGGAGTGTAGTCCAAAATGTACACATTGTTGGAGTACATGGCATACTTCTGCATCCTATTTAGTTTTGTCGCCTGCTCTTCTGAACACCCAAGACCCTTGTTGTCAGTTTGCAAGTCGAACACTCTTACCACTGGTCGGAGTGGGGTTTTCCTTGGGATTTTCTTTTCCGCCATTGGTATTGGCTTCCACTCAACCTGTGTGGCTTCTTCTCGTACTCTATTGGATGTTTTAGAAGTGGGCTTTATGTCTTTTCCACATCTGGGTCGCCAGTTCCCCACTTCTAGACATTGGCACTGCTTGGTGATTGCATCCTCGGTGGGAGCAACTTCCTCCCTTCTGAAGTCTGAGAAATCAAGAATTGAGAGCATGTATGTTCTGGAGGGAGGGGTTTCCTGGTTAGTATGGACCTTATTCTATCTACATTTTTAAATTATGGTGGTAGCTCTTGGTTAGCCTTCAATAGCTCTTTGTTAGCCTTCAATAGCTCTGAGAACATCACATGAGAGGCTTCAAAGAATGGGTTATCCGTGCTGGCCCATGGAGCAGTTGAGCTATTGGCTAATCTGTCTTTTAGGCGCTCATTTTCTTTGTTCTCAGGGGGCTTGGTTTGTGTCCTACAACTTCAAGACCTCATCCAGTAGATCTCCACACTCTTTCCTTTGGCACACCGGCCAGTAGCATCTTTGTGCTTTCTGAGGCTAGTTCTACATTAGCCTTCACCTTAGTGATTTCTGCTTGTAGCTTGGTGACCTCTTCTTTCACTTCACGCGCAACTCTAGTTTCCACTGCAATCTTGTTTTTTGGGTCTACTGTACCTTTTCTGCCATTGGTCGTGCCTCCTCTATATGCCTCTGGAGGGTGATCTTGTATTCTTCCCAGTCTCTGGGCCTTTCTCTTCAGAGTTGGTCTTTTATAGTGTTGCATTTCTAATTCAAGGGCGTTCAGCTCATTGATTATGTCCATTCTAATTTTTCCTTGTATTCTTCTGCCTATGTTTTGGCCTTGTCTCTGTCTTCATAGGCTTCTCTAAAAATTTATGCATATTCCTGGGAGGGTGTGGCGTCCTGCAATTCTTGATATAATTCCTTATTTTTCTTTGCTAGTTTCTTTGCCTCCGTCTCCCAGTGAACTACTTTCCACATTGTGGCCTTCAAGGCTTGCACCAGGTTCTGCTCCTCATTTTTTATTTGGGGGAACCTTGTAGACTACTGCCTACTGTTGTTGTTGTTTTGCTACTATTGTTGTTGTTGTTGCTGTGGCTACTGCTCCTTGTCTGCATCATCGTCTTCATCTAGGTCATGGATGACCTTTTGAGATTTACAAGCCATTTGTTCCTATATTTCAATCAAGGTTTCCAAGGCTTGGTTCCACACCTTGTTGAGTCTGGCCTTTGTTGTTTTTATAATTGTTGTTTTAGCATCAAGTGGAAGGCACAATATCTCTTCTTCCTCTTGGTTCTTCAGGGCTTGGACCTCCATGTGGGTGACTGCCAACGCTTTAGTGCTCTCCAGCACTTCTTCTTTCAACCCTTGGATGGTGTCGCCCCCAGAACTTGGTTGGCTTTTGGGCTTCTGCTGATTCCGCCTTGAGTCTTTCCATCTAAGCTTGGGGCATGTTTTTCTCATTGGTGAGGCTTCTGATCTTCCCTTCACTCATCTCTTTTTTCTAGACCAAGGCATTTTCTGCCATGGCAAGCTTGTTCTGCATCTCCACATTACGCTGAGCCATAATCTATGCTTTTCTCTCCAAATCCTTGACTTTGGCTGCATCTTTTGTGGAGCATCCCATGTTGTTCATGATTCATGATGCACATCTGATGAATAGTGTTCTGAGCATATTCCTCCATTGAAGTGATGGCCTAAGAAAGAATGTTCTAGGCCACAGTCAAATGAGCCCTTTGCTTATGCTCAGCTTCTGCTGAGTGAGGAGTTGCGCATCCAGTTCTCCGGGTAGCTTTGGGTTGTGGCTCGGTCCCTCTTGCATTTTTTATGCCAAAGTTGCCACCCAAGGCCGAAGTTCTGGTGGTATAAAAAGCTCTGCCCCTATAGACATCTTACTCTTTTGTGCTTCCTCTTCTCTCTTTTTATGCCGTTCCCCTTCTCTCTTCTTTTTCTCTTCCTCCTCCTTTCTCCTTTTTCCTTTTCTCCTCTTCCAGCTTCCTCTTCTTTTTTGCTTCTGTGGCTTCTTGCTTCTGTCTCTCCTCTAGTTGCCTTTTTCTTTCTTCCTTCGCTTTCTGTTTCTTTACTTCTTCCAGGTCAGGCAACAGGTCTTCATCCACTATGTGCTTTCTCTTTTTGCTGGCCTTCTGGGCTATTTTCTACCATTTCTCTTCATCATCCACATCATCTTCGAACGAACTGAACGTCACTCTCGTGGACTTCGAGGATCCTCCAGCTTCATGGTGTGGACATTCCGCATTGGATTCTTCGGACTTGAGATCCATGGACCTGGCAACCTATGTGATTGCCCTTAAATGTGCATGCACCACCGTCAGCTATTTTTCTTTGGCCCATGTGGCTGCTCACTTTGCCAAATTTTTCTTATAGATTGATCTACTCTCCTACTTTTGCTACTCTGAGCAGCCTGTAGTTTTTATTTGACATGTCCTCTAGCTTTCCCATGAACATCACATTCTGCAAAGAAGAAGATAAATTGTTCTCCCCGGGTCTCATACATCTGCCACATCCTTTACCTAGTGCATGTTGCCTATCTTTGAGATCTCTTCCTCCACGTTGGGCTTCATGTTTGTGTCCAGCACACCGTTCATCGGCACCCCTAGTGCATGGTGCACTGCAAGCTCCGAGATTTTTATGGGCTCCTTCCCCTCCACATGCATAGTGTTTGTCTCAAGAAACTGATTAATCAGCTTGCCCCCATCCTCGAGGTCCTACAAGTCCTCCCACTGGCGATCGAGCAGCTTTTTTCCACACTTCCTCACCCACTCCTGATATTCCTTCTTCCTCATGTTGGGGACTCTCATTGGCATGCAGAGGCTTTTCTCTAGCCTTGTGTTTGGCCTTAGAGTCTTGTTGATCTTTGGCATGGCTCTGTCTTCAGAGAGAGTGCTATGAATTTGTGAGAAAATTGTGAGCAAGAAGGCGGGTTGAGAGTGTGCATGTTTTGGCTCCTTGTCCTCTTTTTTGCGATGCTTTTTCCTCTTTCCTTCCTTTCTTAGGGTGTTGTCATTTTTGGCTTCCCAATTTTCAATGTGACTTGACCCTTGATTCGTATCATTCCTGCCATCTTGGATTAAAATCATTAAACTTTGCTGCCACCTCCCCATCTTATCGTTGCATGTGGAGTTTTAATGTTGTTGTGTCACAATTGTCGTCCATGCAATCTCTTATGGCGACATCGTGGCCATTTGCATTGCTGACGTGGATCTGGCACACTTGTTTGTTGACCTAGCCTTGTTTGGTTGCATAATTGTGATCTTTTGCAGACTAACCATCCTTGAGAAATTCCTCTACGGCTTTGTTGCTTCTTGGATTTTTTGCATCAATCTCCGAGTGAGATCATGCCATAGCAGATGCTCCAGAGACTGGCTCCTTGTCCTCTGCTTATTCTTCTTCTGGTGCGACTACCACTAGTTGGCCCATGTACTTTCTCATCCTGAAGCCGTTCAGTGTTTTGGGAAAAGGTATGCCATCCAAGCTTTCTAATGTAAAGGCACTTTGACTGACTGGATTTTTTATCGTGAATGGCCCTATCCACCGGATCTTGAATTTTTTGTGGCACGAACCCAACTTGGTGTTGTAGACCAATACCAAGTCTCCATGCTTAAAAATTTTGTGCTTGAGATGCTTGTAAAACTAGGCTTTCCTTCTCCACTGCACTATCTCTGCATGTAGAGAGTTGAGTTGTCTTTCTTCCTCTAAAGCTAGGAGCTCCTATATTCTGTGCTCTCGGGTTTCCTCCATTGGTAGCTTTTCTTGGATGGCCACTCTCAGACTAGGCACCACGAATTCCATGGGCATTACTGCCTCCAACCCATAAACTAGTTTGAACAGCGTTTGCCCCGAGACTTTGTAAGATGTGCAGAATGACCATAGGGAAGCATCTAGCTTCTGGTCCCGTCATTTTTGTTGGCGTTTATGATCTTTTTTAAAATTTTGGTCAAAACCTTGTTGGTAGATTCTGCCTGTGGCCATTGCACTGTGGGTAATAGGTTGACTTCT
Organism: Cibotium barometz; assembly: GCF_041138505.1. Taxonomy (NCBI): domain Eukaryota; kingdom Viridiplantae; phylum Streptophyta; class Polypodiopsida; order Cyatheales; family Cibotiaceae; genus Cibotium; species Cibotium barometz. Next base: position 39,174,177 of record NC_141065.1, read on the forward strand.
TGTGATTGATAAGATACCTTTCCATCAACCCTTTCATTACCTTGTTCATGAAAAGTGTGCCCTAGTCACTAACTATTTCCACACGCAATACATGCCTAGCAATAATATTCTTGAAGAGGAACTTCACCACCTCTGCAGAATTGCTCTTTATTTAGCTTCCGTCGGCCATTTGGTGAAATAGTCAGTTTGCCACAATGATGGATTCACACCTGCTGCCTTTTGTGGGCAGCTTTATTGATCCAACAAAATCCAATCCCCACTTCATGGGACTGGAAATAGTAGCAGTATGGGCGAGATGGGAAATCTATCAGAATCACTAGGTTAACCCATCTGCTAATAGACGTCACATTGCTTTGCTTTCTTGTTGGCATCCTTCATGACCGTTGGCCACCATAGGCCTGCTTGCAAAATTTTACAGGCTATGATTTCACCTCCTATGTGCCCTCCGATTATGCCACAGTGTGCTTCTCTCAATATTGCTTGTTGCTGATCATGGTCCGGGACACACCTACGTAGGATCTAGTCTATGCCTTCTTTGTAGAGTTGCCCGGCAATCATTCTAAAGTTTCTGCTCCTTAAGGCAATCCTTTTCTTTCTGTCAGTTACACTCCTTATTAAGGCAATCCTTTTCTTTATGTCAATAGTGTAACCTTCCATCCTCTCTAGAAACTGCATCATATCATATACCAATTCTCTCCCGCTTCTGTGTGGCTACTACTATGAATAGGTTGGTATGTCGGGAGTTGGTCATCCACTCCATCTAGAGCCGGTTCTCTAGAATCCAGTTTGGACAAAAAGTTTGCCCACTGTATTTTCTTTTCCGAGCATATGTTGGATGGTGAACTCAAATTCTTATAGTAGGAGCATCCCCCTTGCCATCTTCCCCACCAAAATAGCTTTATTCACCAGATAAATCTGGGCTTGATGTGGAAAACAAATTTGTTTCCTAAAAGGTAGTGTCGGAACTTGTTCATAGCATATATCATTGAGAGAGCTTCCCGCTCTATTGTTCTATAGTTCCTTTCCGCCCTTGTGAGGTCTTTGCTTGCATAATGAATAGGTTACATACACCCCTCTTGCTTCTCCTATATTAGTGCACTACCTATTGGTTTGTCTAAAGCATCTACATATACATGGAATATTTCATTCCACTATTGTAGTTAACACCATTCTCTTTAGCCATTGGAATGCTTTTTGACACTCTGGATTCCATTCATACTTTGCATCTTTCTTGGTAAGTTCATACAATGAATTGGCCACATGTGCTAAATATTTTAAAAATCTAGCATGCCACTTAACCTTACCAAGGAATCTCTCTAGTTTCTTGATTCTCTCTGGGGCAGACATTCTGGATATGGCCTCTGGTTTCCCAGGATCTATGGCCAATCCTTGGGCTGACACTATGTGTCCTAATAGTGTTCTTGATCTTACTCAAATGCACACTTGGTTGGATTTAGTTTAAGCCTTGTATCTATGCGTCTCTACAAACACAGCCTCAAATGATAGATGTGCTTTTCCTTATCTCTAGATACCTGACGTCATCCACAAAATCTTTCATGAAGTCTATCAGGTAATCATAGAAAAATTCTTGCACCATTCTTTGAAAAGTAGCCGATGCATTTTTCAGGTCAAAAATCATGACAGTCGCCCACCAAGACACCCCATTCAGTGTGATGAAGGTTGTTTTCTCTGTGTCTTCTAGTGCCATTTTTACCTGGTTGTACCACTGAATTCATCTAGAAATGAGTACATTTCCTTCCCAGCCACCTCATCTAGCAAAGAGTCTATAAACAAAAAAGGAAAGGGGTCTGAGGTAGTTGTGGCATTTAGCTTGCAGTAGTACACATAGATTCTAACCTTCATGTTCTTTTTGGGCACTACCACAATCAGGGATATCCAAGTAGCTTTCTCTACTGGCATTATGAAACCTACTCTTACCAGTCTGTCAATTTCTTCTTTGACTTGTTTGGCATAGTTAGGGTTCATTCTCTGTACCTCTACTATCTGACTAGTATGGCTCTTTCTCTTAAATTAATGTTGTGTTGGAAGAATTTAGGGCCAAACATGTCCTCATACGACCAAGCAAAGATATCTTGGTATTCTTTCAAAGTATTCTTTCAATAAGGACACCAACTCTTGCTTGAATTCTTCTTCCAATTCCAGACTAATCTTCACCAGCTTTTCTTCTTTTTCGTTTCCCAGATTCACCTCTTGTAGTCTATCTGGGCTTACTTTTGCAGCATTTCCCTTCTGTTCTCTTCTTGCTCCTACACCCGATCACACGGATCTCTTGCATTTCTTCCTCTTGCTCTAGATTTCGGGCTCATTCAACCTCTTTCGAGGCTTTCTCCTGTATGATTTTACTCAACTTTTCTCTCTTTGAACCCCTGGTTTTGTAGAATTTGATTCTTTTTTCTTTCTTTCTTTGGCTACTTCTTCCTCTTTTCCATCTTTTGCTTCCGCATAGTGCCCCATCACTTCATCTACATGTAACATGTACAAGGGCACCAGGTCGGGATGTTCGCAGAGTATTCTGTCCTCTTCATCATCATCAAAGCCTTCTGACATATTGAATGTTTCCGTATGGACTGGCCTTTGAGTAGGTGTTAGTGATCCCGTTACATCGAAAAGGTCAACATGGACTTTTTGCTTCCCCTTTCTAATGGAGATTCTATTTCTACCCCAGTCCTACTTCACTTTGTCGTGTCTCAACTAGGGCCTTCCCACCAATAACACCTGGTAAGACTCGGTGTGGTTTTCAGTGGTTATGACCACTAGGTTGACCTTGAAGTCTACCTGTTTGATTTTCAGTTGGACATTTCTGACAATTCCCTTAGGAATCACCATTCTATTATATACCATTCTTATGTTGAATGGAATGGGCTCCCGTTTGAGACCCAATCCTACTGCAATTTCCTCTCCGTAATGACGTTTACTCCGGATCCACTATCTAATATTATATCATTGATGAGCACATGGTTTAGTTGGATTGTGACTTTGGCCACTTCATCATCTCTGGATGTTGGGGGTTCCTCAGCTTGCATTCTGCTGCATTTCAAGGTTTCTACTTCTTTTGAGTGTTTCAATTCCTTGCTCCGTTCTTCAATACCTGCCATCAAGATTTTAGCCTTGAATCTTGGGCATAAATCTAGCACTTGTCTTAATAGAACCTGTCTGTCCAGTAGCATTGATACTACATTAGTTTACAACCAATCAGCATCCTTCTTGCTTTCTTCCAAGCATATTTAATTGTTGTGCTCTGCGTGCATCTTGTGTAGATTTTCGCTTGCTGCTAAAAGATCTAGATACAATGACTTCACATGAGCTATCCTCCTTCTACTTGCCTTCCCTTCTTTCTATTACCTTAGTGGTTTGAATCCTCACCTTCTCTTGTTTGTTCTAGTCCACAATTTCCCTCTTGCGGGCTTTGGTGGGTGAGTCCAGATTATCTACCAAAGTTATTACTACACCAAATTCATTAGCTTTAGCCCTTGTGACTGCCAAAATGTCTTGAACCTCTGTCTCCGTGTCATTCGGCTGTATCATGTTGGCACTTGGTGAATTTTCTTTGAGTTGCATCAATTCTGCCTGTCTTTCTTCATCATGATTTTTCTTCATGGCACATTCCAGCTTTGTGTGCCAGGCTGTTGGCAATAGTAGCATGTAAAGATGGTAGAACCATCGGCATGTCCTTGGCTTCTTCTTCTTGAGTAACTTTCACAGCCTCTGTTCCCACGATAGGGGTATCTCTAGAGGGAGAGGTTCTTGGAAAAACTAGCCAAGAGGCTCTAACTTAGGATTTTTTATTGTGGCTAATAGGGTCACATGTAAAAGAATTATTTGAAGAAGAAAGAAAACGTGAAGAATGGTAAGTTACAAGGCAACTATGCAATCCACCACCACTAGCAAAGTTCGGCAAAATGAGAATTTGTTTGCCATGATACACAGCATGGGATTGGCCATAGTGGATGATGTATGGTATGTTGAATTTGGGGCTTCTAACCATATGACAAGACATCAAGAGTGGTTTCATGAGTTAAATCCCGTGACTAGTACGAGTGCGGGATGTAAGTGTAGATGATGACAATGCCCGTTCTATTATACAAGTTGAAAATCCCATGACTAGTACGAGTGCAAGATGCAAGTGTAGATGATGACAATGGCCATTCTATTATATATGTGGAAAATGTGCCCTTGAAGTTATAGGAAGGTAAAGTGAAGTGCTTGAGTGATGTATGTTGCATGTGCCAAACCATGACAAAGAATATTGTTTCCATTTGATAAACGGTTGATCAATTCTTGCAGGTTAGATTCAACAAGAATGGTTTCTCAATCCTTTCAGGTTAAATTCAACATATAAAGAAATACAAGCTTATCACTAAGAGCAAGAAGTATGGTAGGTTGTTTACGTTGGTTGTGAGTGTGCTCAGAGTAAGGCTACCATGTTTTCGAATGGCACAAGGGCTATCTTTGACATGGAAATTTGGCTAGAAGCATGGAAGGTTGTTTACATTGGTTGTGAGAGTGCCTCAGAGTAAGAATACCATGTTTTCCAACGGCACAAGGGTTATCTTTGACATAGAAATTTGGCATAAGAGGATTGGACATGTGAACGTGGAGAGGTTGAAAACCATGTAGTCCAAAAAGGGTCACATGGTTACCTATGTTCTCCCTATGTTTAGAGTTAATGAAACTCACATGGCTACCTATGTTTAGAGTCCAGAAAGGGCCACATGGTTCCTTACATTTAGAGTTGATGAAACTCATAGTGTATGTGGTACTTGCTAGTTTGGTAAGCAAGATAGGCATCCTTTTCCTATCACTATCTACTCTAATCACGCCCAACTTACAAATTTTAAGTTTTCCTAATCATGGGAATGTGATCAGCCCCCATTAGAGGAGGAGACCCTTAGAGGAGCAGGAATTAAAGGAGACCCTTAGAAGACATACCTATGTAGATAACTTTTATTAATGGATGTCACTATTATCTTTCTTTCATAGAGACACAACCATACTAGGACATACTAGGAAAGTATGGGTCTATTTTATGAAAGAGAAGAGCAAAGTGTTGGGTACTTTCAACAATTTAAATCTCTTGTGGGAGAAGGAGAGTACCTAAAGTTTCTAAGGTTCAACGATAGAGGTGAACATATGTCCAATGTACATAAAGTGTCTAAGGTTCAATGCTAGAGGAGAACATGTGTCCAATGTACATACTCCTCCACCAACAAGTGATCAAACATGTGTTAGGAGGACATCCAAGGGATTAAATATCAAGTGTATAGAGTGCATAGGCTCAATTATGATGGTCTTGGAGCTATGCCTTATGCATACATGACAATGGTTGTATAGAATGTTCAACCCACTTGTGTGGAAAGGGAGGATGGACCATAAGCATTGGGAAGATGCTATGGATAAGAAGTTGAATGCATAGGATCAAAGTAGTTGGGATCTTACTGCATTGCCTAAGGGAAAAAAGGCTATTGTTTATAAATGAGTCTATAAGATAAAGCATAACCACATGGATCCATAAGTAAGTACAAGGTAAGACTAGTTGACAAACTTGGGTATAAATGCTCATATATATGGAAACAATTATGAGATATGTGGTTACATTAGCTACATCTAGAGGATGAAGCAAGGTATTTGGCTTATGCAAAGGTATTATGGTTAAGACATGTTAGCTAAATATGGTGTGATAGGATGTAAGCCATTGGGACACACTTAGAACATAATTTGAAGCTCGTCATGATGGTGGATGCACATGATGAGGGTCGTGAGGATCTTGTGTGAGGATCCTACCATGTATTAAAAGATGATAGAGATTCTTATCTATATGACCATTATAAGGCCATTACAAGGCTTGACCTCAGTTATGCAATGGGCTTGTGAGTTATTTTTATAAATATGATAGAAGCCACTCACTTGGATGTGGTACCATAGAAGCCTTAATTGGGCTTGTTAGTTTATGAATGTACCATAAAATCCTCAACTAGATGTGGTGAGATATGTGAAGGGAACCACATATTTTGGTTTATTTTATGAGGCTAACAAGGAGGTTGATATATCTGGATTTATAGATGCAGCTTGTTTTGGTATTCTTATGACATGAGATCTACTATTGGCTATGTTTCTAGCCCTAGTAGTGCAGTAGTTTGTTAGAAATATAAAAAGCAATCCGCTTTTTCTTTGTCTGGCAGCACTGAGGTAGAGTATGGGAGTGCTAGTATGCATTTGAGGTAGCTTGGCCCAAAAAGCTACTTGGTGAAAAGCCCATGGGGATGCCATGACCATTCATTGTGTAGCAATGTGATTTATTTTATGAGGCTAGGAGGTTGGTGTATGTGGCTAGCAAAGGAGATTGGTGCATGCAGATTTATAGATGCAGATTGGGTTGGTATTCTTATAACATGAGATCTACTAGATGAGATCTACTAGATGAGATCTACTAGTGGCTATGTTTTTAGCCTTGGAAGGCAGTAGTTTGTTAAGAAATATAAAAAGCAATTCATTGTTGCTTTGTCTAGAAACCGAGGTAGAGTATAGGTGTGCTACTATGCATTTGAGGTAGCTTGGCTTGTTAGTGATTTGAATAAGCCCCCATTAGAGATGCTATTATCATTTATTGTGTAACAAAGTGAGTAGCAAACAACTTGGAACCAGTGCTACATGCTAGGACAAAGCACATAGAGGTGCATTATCATTACATTAGGGAGGTTACAATACACAAGATTGATTCAGTTTTTATTGTTATGGATAAGTAGATGGCCAACATTTTCACAAAACCATTGGGTATTAAGAAGGCCCCATTTTTAAAGAAAGAACTTGGAGTACATGAATTGGACGTAAGGGGGAGTGTTGAAATATCAATAGGATGCCATATGGTGGTTCGGAGCAATGTGACATGGTTGATATATTTACACTATGGATATGGACAACTAGATGATAGCCTAGACCTCATCTCTCTCATGTGTGGTAGAGAGAGAGTGGTAAATAATATCATTTGGGCAACCTTATTGAATTAGTTAGTGCATGGTTATAAGGAGTAGTGTGACATGCACTACTACTCGCAGTCAATTATCCGACAACAGTTTACAGGCGTCGGTATGAGCAATGATACACCATGGGAAAATGTATATCATATAATGTTGGTATATACACCAATATATGTGTCGAAAATCGAGCAAAAATAAATTTAAAAAAAAATTATAGACCTTAAAAATATTGACGTAAGTGTCCACACTGTCGGGCTTCTATAGTGGCCTTCTTGCCTACACTAGCTCGGCCGCTCATAGTACTCCAACCCGGGCACCTCACCCCTGAACCCCAGACACACTTGCCACATGTGCTACGACGTGTGGACTCCATGTCTAGTCAAGCTCTGTCATCGCTACAAGCGACTCTCACATGTGCCATTACAAGCTACATGACATTATCCCCCCTTCTAAAGAGTTTACATTAGCAAAAACAAACTAGAGAAAGCCTTTAGTAGGTGCATTTAATGGTCCTCACTTTTTGAGACCTTTTATGAGCTAACATTCCACTTAACAAATGTCTATCAATACACATAATACCTTGTGTTCCTATATTTGAACCTAAGAACCATCCTTGGTCATGTGGGATGTAAAGAAACTGATTGAGTGTGCACTTTAGTAGGTGCATTTAATGGTCCTCACTTTTTGAGACCTTTTATGAGCTAACGTTCCACTTAACAAATGTCTATCGGTACACAATATACCTTGTGTTCCTATATTTGAACCTAAGAACCATCCTTGGTCATGTGGGATGTAAAGAAACTGATTGAGTGTGCACAACGATATTCAGTGCGGCTATTGCAAAGCATTGTGAGTAGTGGAATCCATAGTAAGTGAGAGGTTGAGAGAGAGACTATGAGACACAAGATATGAAGGGAACAATTCAATATATTTTCTTATTAGCTGATAAACAAGAGCTACTCAAGAGCTATGGTGATAGAAGCTCAAGAGCTACAAGAGAGGGAGAAAACCTGTGTGGTACAAGATAGAGATAAGCTCTCTAACACATTGATGAAGAGATAGACTCCACTCACTTTTAGAGAGGATAAGGCTCTAAGAGCCTGTTCACACACACACACAAGCATAAGAGGCTAGAACTCACTTATGCTACACATCACTACATGTGTTGATATTTTAACACCCTCTCTTGATGGTACTTTGGGAGCATCACGTTATCTACTTATGGGTTTCGGAGCTACCCTGAACAAAGGTAGGATTGGGTAGTTGATAAGTTCAGGTGTGTAAGCTGAATAGGTGGCTGGGTATGCAGTTATCGTTAGCTGGCAGAGTGCTGGTAAATCAATCACTTTCTAGTTGCTTACATCCTCTTCTTCCTCTCCTGTTGGAGACCCTCTAAAGGAAATTGAAAAATTATGTAGAAACTTCCTGTGGACAGGAGACCCTTTCAAGAGAGGAGCTGCCAAAGTGAGATGGGAATTCTGTTGTCTCCCCAGGGCCAAAGGGGGGTTGGAGGTTGTAGATATACACGCTTGGGCTGACCGGCTTGCTGGTAAAACCATTATTAGAGCTGTTTCTCACCCTGAGGAACTTTCCTCCCTGTTCAGAAACATTGACCAATTCTCCTTTGAGAAATTTTCAGGTTGGAGGGATCTGCCTTGGATTACTATTTTGATAGGTCATGAAGCTGTTAAGCCTAAAGGGTCAGAGCTTCTTCGCTCGTTATTATGGAAAGCTTGGAACAAATTTCGTGACAAGGTAGGGGTTGTGTGGGAAAGCAAACACAGCTACTCTATCAGAGTTTCTAACTCTCTGTGGTTTCCTCTTAGTCCATTACCTTTGGTGTCCAGCAATTCAATGCGTACGGCCCTACGTATTCACAAGAAGGGCATCAGACTGTGGGCAGATGTGTGGCAAACTCCCTCCCATAGATGGATGACCAATGATGAACTGATGTTAAGATTCTCGCTTCTTCCTTGGGAAGTTCAGATGGTGCGTGAGCGTATCAACATCTTTCCTGAGTGTGAGGCCTGGCAGCTAACAGTCTCTGAGCCCTTATCCCTCAAAGCTCTATGCTGGAGAGGAGGAACAGCTTTCGATCACCCCCCTCGTGTGCACTCATCAGTGCCATCGGCCCCCGTGCATGTGGTTCTTAATAAGAGATGGTCAGTCCTCTATGACAGACGCCAATGGAATTTTAAATTCTTTACAATTTGGTCTAAAGAGATTCAGCCTAATAAATCAGTTTTATTGTGGGGCTGATTATGCATAAAGCCATATGGACAGGCGACAAGTGTAGGAAATGTGGGTTAACAGATGGGGTATGTGTTAGATGCAAACTTAGTATCGAAGATATTGGTCATCTGTTCGAGATCTGTTGATATTGTCACCGGTCTGGTCTGTTTTGGGTTGCCTGCCCTCTGCAAAACAACTGTTGCTAGGGGATGCTGTTGGGGTGCTCCCCCCGGTGCCAGAGTCAGAGCTGAATTCCTTTGGGTGATTTGGAAAGATAGATGTGCGACTGCATTTGAGAGTGCTTACCAGATTCCAAATCTGAAAAGTCTTTTTGCTGATTTTCATGTGCAGATTTATGACTTCCACAGGGTGCAGACGAGATTGTACACCATGCAAGCTGGAATACTTCGAGAATCTCCAATTCAACTAAGTAACTTGGATCACTTCATCCAGAATCAGCTGAATGAGCTCCAAAGGAAGGCTGATGAGTCCAACCGCTTTGTGGCTTTGCTGCAAACCAGAATTGAAGCACTATGCTAATGATTATTGAGAATTGCTATGTTGTGATCTCTGGATCCCAGTGCTGTATCCCAGCCAGTTATTGTAATTTTGTCTCTCTTAATTAATTCTTGCGCTTGTTGGTTTTTTTTTTAACACATTATAACCCAACCCAACCCCCACCGAATACAAATAGTGAGGATAGGGATAGCCTTTATAGAATAGGCTTTCCAACATGGATGTGTGCTCATATGAGAGTAGGCACTACAAAAAGAATCCAACACTCCCAACCTTGGTCTTCTCATAACATGAGAATGCATGTCACATATCAAGACACTATAGACCACCTTGACGGACTGCCACCATCTCATAAACACATACCTGCCTGCATGCTTTGATGGTCCTTAATATCCATGATCCTCTAGTCGTATAGAGAACCATATCACCTACATAGAAAGCCTGCAGTCCACACATGCTCTTCGAATGCTCCATGGTTGTCCATGCATCTTGAACATCAATGTCTCCACCTCATCACGTACATAAATGGGTACATGGCATCATAGTGATAGGAAGGTGTCTTACCAATGTCATTAGTGGTCGTGACATGGCAGTGACTAATCCTTTACAAGTGAGATTTCAAAAAACAATCGAGATATGAGTCGCCACATATCCACACAAGCTTCTGACTCTATGGTTTCCATTGCTCGTGCCTTTACTAAAAAAAAAGAATTAATAATAAATGTCGTCGGTTGAATAATCGATGGTGCAGAAAACAGGCACGCGCAGGTCACATTCACCTAGCAAGATAGAATAGGGTTGTCACCCTTGCTTGCTTGCTTGCAAAGCAAGAAGGTGATGCCTTGATAGTAGAACACATCTTTTTCAATGAACGTAAGCTTCACGACCTCTGAACCAGAGAAGGAAGCTTTTTCAATAACCAGCAGCTTCACGACCTCTAAACCAACAGCCCCTTCTTCTCTTTTCACGTTTAATTAGGCAAATAACCACTTACTTGTGCTCAGGAAGAAAGCTCTCTTTTCTTCTTCTTCACTCCTCTTGACTCTGATCCACCATGTGCTTTGCCTGCTTCACCTCCGCTTTCGGGTCCTCTTCTTCTGCCACCACTGCTGAAGAAGCTCTTTCTCTACAACCGAGTAGGGATTACAAGCATAAGGGATCTCAACTGTTTGATGGAGATCTGATACCATGTAAAGAAACCAGTTGAGTGTGCAGAGTGGTATGCTCTGGCTATTGCAAAGCATTGTGAGTAGTGGGATCCATGGTAAGTGAGAGATTGAGAGAGAGACTATGATACACAAGATATGAAGGAAACAATTCAATATGCTTCCTTATCAGCTCATAAACAATTCAATATGCTTCCTTATCAGCTCATAAACAAGAGCTACTCAAGAGCTATGGTGATAGAAGCTCAAGAGCTACAAAGAGAGGGAGAAAACGTGTGTGGTACAAGATAGAGATAAGCTCTCTTACATGTTGATAAAGAGAGAGACCCCAATCACTTTTAGAGAGGATATTATGGCTCTAAGAGCCTATTCACACACACACAAGCATGAGAGGCTAAAATTCACTTATGCTACACACATCACTACATGTGTTGATGTTATAAAAGTGGAAGCACCAATAACTCCAAGGACTAAATTACAACTTTAAGGCAAACTACGTGCCCTAGTTTTGCATGCCACCACTAGCACAAAAGCTAGATGTACTTGAGAGCTCTCCACCGCGACAACTCGATCTATAACTACCATGTGGAGGGATGAGGCTTGCTTTGATCTTTCTACTTTCCTACTGGGGACACTCCCCATGGTGTCCCAAAGGGACAAGGCTTGGCAATAAGTCTAATAGCACATGAAGCCCCGAAGCTCGTTTCTAGAGTCTCGAGTCTTAGACTGCAACCTAGAGAAAGCTCACTTGATCCTTCCTCATAGAAGAGCTGAGGATAAACTCCTAGTCTCTTTCTTTCAACAACATTGGGGGTTACAAAATTTTTCCATACCTTATTAGCACTCTTGTTAAAGTCCACATAGTGAACAAGCAATTCGAGCCTAATGAGAGTGATGGCCTTGCCATTTTGGTCTTGTTAGATTTGAATCTTCTCAACTCCATTGTTGCATGGTCTCTTATCGGTGCCATATTGATCATGAACCATAAAATGTCCCTCATCAGATAAAGATGAAGCTTATTTGCCAAGTTGAGAAGTTGATGCTATTGGAATTTTCTATCCCAAACCAAAACTTCCCATGATACCCTCCATATTTTTTATTTGGACTTGAGATGGCACCGTTTAATCTCTTTAGGGGTGGTTATTGGTCGTTCTAGAGAAACAAGCATGAAAAATATTATGTTGGACCAAATAGTCTATTCAACCTTGAGTGTTGATAGCACTCAAGATATTAAATAGATTGGATATCATAACCACCAAAGGAAGATTACTCGAATTTTACCAATTCTTAATGTTCCTAGATTCAACACTTAGATAAACATTGTGATTATTGTAGATACTAAATAACAATGCTCTCTTTTTAGGGTTGGGTACTTTGTTTATAAAGAATATTTGAACTTTTAAAAAAAAAAAGGTCTCATACATTATGGGTTATTAAATAATTTGAATTGGGAAACACACTTACAAAAAGATCAACCTTACCATTTTCATGTGTGCAAATAATATTTGAATTAACTAGTCCAAACTAAGAGGGTATGATCTAACATGATACAAATGATTAACTAAAGCTAAGTTTATACATAATATCAATGTTTTGAAACCCTTTATGGGGGAGAATAAATATTAGGTTGGATATCTAAGTGTATTTATGCATAAGAGGGAATTAAAAAGTTTATCTAGAATATCGGACACTAACACTACTTAATATTTTGCATATGGGACTAAAGGCACTCTAAGTAAACCAGATATTCAAAGAGGTTCCTAATTAAGTGATAGATTTTTAAAGTTTGAGAAATAAAGGCATAGCAACTCAATTCACTTGTTTGTGAAAAGATGCTATATGTTTTAAAGTTTGAGAAATAAAGGCAGGGCTCAACTAAGTTCACTTGTTGTGAATTGAGTTGTGAATCCCTCATATAGCATCTTTTCGCAAGTCCCTCATATAGCATCTTTTTTGCTTGCGGAAAGATGCTATATGAGGGATTGTTTTACAATCAACCAATGGATATTGTTGGCAAATAGTGTTACAGCATATTCTAGGCTTGAGGAAAATAATGATTAATAAAGTAAAGTTTATATATAATATCAATTTTTTGAAGCCCTTTATGGGGGAGAATGAATATTACCTTGGTAAGTGTATCTATGCTTAAGAGGGAATTCAAAACTTTATCTAAATCTTGCGACACTAACACTGACATTGTTTAATATTTTGCATGTGTGACTCAAGGCACTCTGAGTAAATCAGATTTTCAAAGAGGTTCCTTGCTAATTTAGTTATGCTCGATAGAGTTTTAAAGTTTGAGAAATAAAGGCATAGCAAGGCAATTCACGTGTTGGGAATGGAGTTGTGAATTGCTCATATAGCATCTTGCAAAAAGATGCTATATGAGGGAAAAGATGCTATATGAGGGATTGTTTTACAACCAAGCAATGGATATTGATGGCGAATAGATAGCCATCAATATCCATTGCTTGAGGAAAAAATGATGGGGTGGAAAAGAGTGGTTTAGCAAATACTAGTGAGGTAGGGACTATGGTTTTGGATAGAAATACTAGGCTTAGGGAAGGGGAAAGGGTTTTGGATAGAAATACTAGGCTTAGGGGAGGGGGAAGGGTTTTGGATAGAAATACTAGGCTTAGGGGAGGGGGAAGGGTGGTTAACCTTAGGGACACTCGAGGAAGCGCCTCCTCCCATGGGGGGAGGGCCGGGCGGTGGTGTAGATAATCTCTACAAAAACAGGAGTGTGAAAGGAAGGCGGCAGAGTCATGCACGCAGAGGTTCCGCGCGAGGCTCGTCCGTGGGTGAAGCTGGGGAGGCTGCGTGAGAGGCAGCAGCTGCACTTGTTCGCACTTCGCACTTTGGAGATCGGGATCCTCTTCCATCTCAACGAGTTGAGGCTTTCTGTGTTGGAACACCTCAGCTCCTCCCCGCACCACATCGCCGCCGCCGCCGCCACCTCCGCCAAGATCCGCACTTCTTTTGGCCTCGTGGAAATCCAGACCAGCCTCCGAGATTTCATGGGTAAGTCTTAGAAACCATATTCATGGCCCTCGCTTCATAAAAATCTTATAAGCTTTAGAAAACATATGTTTTCCCATATCAATCTAATTACATCATTCATACCCATAATCTTAGCCTTTAATTTTAAGCCATTGCAGAAGTCCGAGGGCTCCAGCCCTAGTGGTTTAGCTCTCTTCTCTCCACCCTACCCAAGCGAGGTCACGAGAGTTCAACACCTTGACCCTTCTCGAAAAAAAAGTACCATCAAGTATGGGTTTTACACATTATGTGGATTTCCATGACCTTGAGTGACCCCCCCCCCCCCAATTTAAAAGCACTGGTTTTTAGACATTATGTGGATTTCCATGACCTTGAGTTACCCCTCGAATTTAAGGGCAACAATATTGACAAGAAAAATTATGGGTTCATGTAAATGTATTACTATTGTAGGCAATGGCTTCATGTTGATATATCCATTGCTTTCTTATGAAAACATTTAGGCCTTGTAGCTCACAATCCTAGAGTTGAATATGTTTATAACTTACCTTAAGTAGGCACAACATTATTTGTACACAATTTGCATCCACATGTTGCTATTTTATTGTGTTGGTTTATGCACTATATTGATATAGATTTATTAAAGATTCATCATAAATGTCTCATCCTTAGGAACAAAAAGAATCAATTGTATTATTAGAACAAATAATTATATTATGCAATTTACTTACTAAATTTTTTTGTTTCTAACTTCAAATAGTTTCTTATGGTTATAGATGCCTACCGATATTTCCTTTTGGAGGACTCCTAAAACAAAGGTGGTATGTCTACTATGGAGAATTCCTTTCAAATGACTCCTAAAACTAGGTGGTATGACTAATGAGATTTCCTTTCGAAGAACTTCTAAAACACGGTGGTATGTAAGAGGCACATTCTAGATGAATAATATAATGTGGTATGTAAAAGGCACATTCTAGAGGAATAATGTGTCTTCCATTATCTTGTCATCCAAAATGTAACTAGCTTCAACAAGAATAACTATCTTAAAAGTATCAAAGTTTAAAAGCTTTATATAGCTTTTAAATGAGTAGCATGCCTAAGGATTTTGCAAAGAATAACTTAACTTGGATTCCTTCAAATAGAGAGTTTATTTTTCAAAGGATCTTCTACCCATGTTGTAAGGGTATCATGGCATGGGTGGTCAAAATGCCTAACTTGTAATCTATCACGACCACATTGTATTATAGCCATATTTTCAAAACAAAAAGTAAAATTTATCCAATAAATTGACTTAGTACCCAAAGCTGATGCCTCCCAAAGTGCAGTTAATGAGTTTGCATCTACCTAAATGGTATTTAATATCAGCACCCACTTGCTTGGAAAGTAAATACTTAAATCACTATTTATAAAGAGTAACACACACACACGTACGTACGTGCACATGTGTGTGTGTGCACACACATGCACACATGTGTGCATGCATGCACACACACACACTTACACACACACACTTACACACACATGTGCAAGAGTAACACACTTACACACACATGTGTGTAAGTGTGTGTGTGTAAGTGTGTGCATGCATGCACACACACACTTACACACACATGTGCAAGAGTAACACACTTACACACACATGTGTGCATGCATGCACACGTGTGCGCACACACACACACATACAATTCTTGTTATGGTTTGATATTTCTTCTAGGATTCTCAACTTATAAAAGGTATGAAAATAGGTACAAAAATACTTCTTGTTGGAATTTGATCTACACATTTTGATTAAATTTTAAGGTAATAAGATTTATATTCACCTTAAATTTTATGAATTACCAAAAAATTTGACTATAATATTCCCGAGCCAAACTCTCCAAATCATTTATTTCTACAATAGAATTCTTAGGAGAAGCAATGAGACATTATATGCATCTAGATATGGCCTTAGCTATGTTTCTTACAATTGAGAAATGAAGTGAACTTAAAGAAAAGAAAGCATCTTGCATTCCTCTCATTTAATCAAGATGCAAAAGGAAGAAGAAAATAAGCAAGATAAAAAGATAAAAAATGCACAATCAGATAGATGAACAGATAGATGAATTTGAGTTGCTTTTATTACTTGATTTTCTAGATTGTGAAAGTGGAGAAGAACCAAAATCTCTTTTTTCCCCCATTCTCTTTTCCCATAACTCTCCACCTTCTTCTTGATACTGCCCCTTTCCTCCCCAAGGTTATTTGTTTTCAACTTCCATACCCCTAATTTGGTCACCAGTTGCATGATCTCTTCTCATGAAACCTAAATTGAAATCTTAATGAGAGTTGATCTCACATACATAATCACACTTGTAACCCCATAATTCCACTATTCAATCCCTAAACAAGGATTCCAAGCAAGGTTAATTGGTTTTAACTTCCACACCCCTAATTTGATCACCATTTACATGATCTCTTCTTCTGCAACCTAAATTGAAAGCTTAATGAGAGTTTGATCTCACATACGTACTCACACTTCAAACCCCATAATTCCATTGTCCAATCACCATTTACATGATCTCTTCTTCTGCAACCTAAATTGAAAGCTTAATGAGAGTTTGATCTCACATACGTACTCACACTTCAAACCCCATAATTCCATTGTCCAATCCGTACACAAGGGTATCAAGCAAGAGAGTTTATACCTTAGCTCAAGAGAAGCTTTATGCATGCTTACTACACATAACATAAAATTTAAATTGAAGCCATACAGATTTCTCTCTCACAAAGCTTGGGGATATAAAAACTAAACTTTAAATTGAAGCCATATATAGAGTTCTCTCTCACAAAATTAAACCAACAAAGACTCATTAAAGAGCTTGAGGACACATAAACTTGTTATAGCTCACATCTTTAGCCTCTCCTAGAAACACATTCAAAAGAGGTTACCTTAGCAAGCTATAACCATCATGGGGATCTTTCCAATGGCTAAGGTTAAGCACACCAATTCAAGAGCTCCACACTTCCTTGGGTAGCAATTTCCGGCACCATCTCCCACAAGCTTTATGCATGCTTACTACACAAGCAATCACAACAAGTTTACATTGATTATTTCAAGTTAGCATTGGTTCTAAGGTTTATTGGCAACAATGGAGGAGAAGAGGTGGGAGGTCCCAGAGAAGTATTGACACAATTATCAAAATAAGAGAGTGAATCGCAATTCCTTATTTGATATATTGAAACAATGCATACAAATGTAGCTTCTTGGTTGTTACCTTTCCTATTATTATAGGACTTTGTTAAATGATCTTGAAATGATACACAAGTGAACATGTCCTTGTATTCTTCATCCCATGTGGTTTTTATCCTTTTTTAGATAAATATAGTTTGTACTCTTACAAGAAGATATACGATGAGTGCATTAGAGTAAGTTAAGCAAACTCTTAATGTAGCTACCTATTGAAGTCAATATTATTAGAGAGGCATGAAAGAATTTATTTGCCTTGCAAGGTTAATTGGAAAGTTCTCCATCATTATATGTTATAGTAGGAGAGTACTTTCCCTTATAGTATGTACTCTTATCTCTTTAGTTTATGGTTATAGAGAAGAGAGCAAGATAGAAAAAAATTAGCCATCCATATCTCTTGTGCCTTGCTCTCTCTTGTGTGTGTTTTATTATAAGGAACTCAAGATCTCCCTCTCCCCTGCATTCTCTTCATATTATCAGAGCTTCAGTACTTGTGAGAGCTAAGGAGGCAAGCAAGAGCTTCGGTACTTCTGAGAGCTAAGGAGGCAAGCAAGAGTGAGGAAAAAGGCAATCAAGGAAGTGGTACACGGGTAAGGGTATTTCCATCTCTTTTTCTCTTTGATTTGGAGCAACACCTTTGGTAGCTATGAGAGCTATAGAGGCAGACACAAAATTCACTATCTTAGACTGGCTCTATAATAATTGAAGTGTTGATTTTGACTCTGTATGCTTAATTTCTGGTTTGGTGCAAAGTTGCATTAAAACTTTGGTTGTAGGATAGTTTGTGTAGAGAATCTAAGTGTTAAAGGTGTTGGTGGATGTATATTTATGTGACTGGTTCACATGTAGTAGTAGTAGTATAATAGGTTTACACTACCGCCTACTATGTTGGAGATTGTAGGTTTGCTACAAGTGCAAAAGTTAATATCATTTGTGGTAATCATGTCTGACAGTCTATCCGGATTATGAGAGAGAAATCGAACAAAAATAACTTCCAAGCATAGAATTTTAGGATCACCGATTTCCTAATGAGAAAAGGATATTAGAAGTTCATCTCGAGTAATGAAAAGGAGTCGGAGACTAGTAAAGAAAATGCCACCCCTCAACAGGTGTAGGCATATAAGGCATAACATGAGAGAGCCACAAAGGTGATGTACTCGTTATCTGCAGCTATAAGTGTGATCGACTCTATGATTGTGCATATAGAAGATGCACAAAGGCCTAAAGAGGTTTGGAACAACTTGGTTGAAGATGTGAAGCTCGAAAGATGCAACTAAAGTAAGAGCTACATAATGTATCCAGAGAAAAACTGAGTACCAATGATTACTCGGTGGAGGTTAAAGGGCTTGAAAATTCCCTTGCTTCTATTGGATCACCAATAGATATGGTGTCGGTGACTTGCTTAAGTAGCAAGGAATATAACTAATTTCATACCTCTATTGGAGGTCAAGAGAACTTTCTTAAATTTTAGAAACTAATTGCTCTCCTCATCTGTGTGAGGAGATGAATATTATTAGGGGAGGTTCATCCTCTACAAATTCACATGAACAAGCCTTCTACTCAAATACAGGTAAAGGTAGAGGAAGATCATCACCTAAAGGCTAGGGTGAAGGCTATTTTAGAAATAAAAATCATGGGTAACACAACAACAATAGGAATCCAATGTACAAATAAGTGAAAGAGGTCACTCTAGAGGCAGGGGAGCTAGAGAGGCCGAGGTGGTTGGTAAATAAATCAAAATGCAAATAGCATAGAATTCTATTACTATGGCAAACTAGGAAACATAGCAAAGAACTAATATAAAAAGGAAATCGATATCAAAAATGAAAAGTTACAGTAAGGTAACTATGCATCATCAAGTAAATAGGGTGATAACAAAAGTGAGTAACTGCTTGTTTAAGCGCAAACGTGTAGTGATTAGCCCTCAAGCTAGTTATAACATCATGAAAATAGACACTTGGGTGTCATTGGGACAACCTAAACTCATCCCTACAAACAATGGTCTTGCAAGAGGAGCCAATGGACAAAACATTGAAGTTCCAAGTTACTTTAGCTATGCTACTCAAACAATCAGTGGAGATGTAGAATTTACATTCCATGTTACCCCAGATTCCCTTGAGTATGATGTTATCCTTGGTGGAACTTGGATACGTGACTCGTTGTATTCAATTGATGAATCTTTGCAAATAGTCACCTTGAACACTCCTGCAAGCATTGTACAATTACTATTACGGAAGAAAGAGACCTTAGAGGAGCTGGAACTTCCAACATATCTTACTAAAAACATCCCTAGGATTCTGGTTGGATTGGAATTTTTCAATAAAATCAACATAGCTCAAGCACAGCTTTATCCAACACGAGAACACAATCTCATGACCCTTGAGTTATGGGATTTGTTAGGTCAACCAACACTCACGGATCATCCTCAAAGAATTTCCTTTACAAAATATTTGAACATGCCATGTTTGGGGTAAATGTATATTGAAACTAACTCCCTTACTTATAAGTTTTATGTGGTTGAGTATGTGTTGGAAGCAGATTTAATCTTGGGGCATAAATGGACTATTGCTGCCCAAGCACCACTGTGCTTTGCTACTAGCGATAAAGTCATCACCATGATGGTCAACGATAAAAAGTTGACAATACCATACTACAAGGAAGAGGATCCAACTTTAATGGATTTCTATGTTGTTGAATGCAAAAGGTTACAAGCCTCTTCCACAGAAGCCCCTCTACACAATGACCTACCATATGCGTCAATGATCGACTCCATTAGAGCATCTACTCCTTCAACCCCTTCCTCACCAACGAAGTTAGATACCAATGCCTCACAATCAACATTCATTCCCGAAGAAGTCCCCCCCACGCAACCATCTATCTCTAATAAGGAATTCAAAGGAAAGGCCCCGGAGCCTATGCCTCTTCATCGACAAACCTCACCAAAAGAGACAATTGCATGCTTGAAAGCCTCATCATCTCGACAGCCACTCCACAAGAGACTCTTGCCTCATCATCGCCAACAATGCACATGATTCCCAAACCTGTTGCCTTAGCACCAACCAATGTGAAGGAGGACCCAAAACCTTCCACTTTCACCACCAAAAAGAAAAATCCACCAAGACAACACAAATCAAGGTATCTTAATGGTATCAAAATGTGGGTGTGCAGAAGCGGCTACTTGTTGCTCAAGGCTACTACAAAGGTGCCAATCAAATTTGGGTGTCTCGACAGTCAATGCCTCTTCCTCAACGTAGCACTCAAAGGTTAAGGAAAAAGAAAAGTACTCCACAACACCGTCCACAAAAGCCTATGCGAGCTCCTCAAAGAGCTCCACCAGGTCAACAAGTGTGGGTACCAAAAAGATTACTGCAAGCACAAGGGTACTACCAAGATAATACCAAAGCTTGGATTCCCAAGCTCTTCTCACAAAGCCCCCTAAGCTTGCACACAAAAGGAAACCTCAGCACCAAACACGTCAGCCACCAATTTATAATGTTCATCAAAGATGGGTGCCTGTGCATGTGCTTCAACAACAAGGATACTATGATAGTAATCCCATCATATGGTTACCAAAATCGAACAACATGAAGAAAACCTCACAACCGACTTCAACCCCAATAGCTTCACCTAAAGTTTGACAAGAATGGAGGCCCAAGAAACACCAAGCAAGTCACTCAACCACTCTCGTGCATTCAACACCTACACAAGAGCTTATGTGTTCAAACAACCCCAATGGTAACCAACCAGTAGTCAGTCTTACCACCTCGACAACATTTGAGCCAAAACTTCAAGAATCAATATCCATGTTTGTAAAATGGAGACTTATGAGCACATCAAAGACAAAATAACAATGCTCTTGTCACCCCTCTGGTGGATGTAAAGCATAGGTGCACAAGAACTTGTTGCTTGCACGTCTGCCCTAGCTGACCCATAGAATCATTTCAAATAAAAAACCATCGGGGTCAAACCTTGCAATCTCACGGGTCAAACCCTTCAATTTCATGGAGTCAAAACCTGCAATTTCGTGGGGTCAAAACCCACAACTTCACGAGGTCTAAACCTGCAATCTCACGAGTTCAAGTTTCTCATCACTCACGAGTTAAGAGTCTCACAACTTAAGACCCTGTACTTTCACAAGTTAAGAGTTTCACGAGTTAAGAGTCTCACAACTTAAGACCCTGCACTTTCACAAGTTAAACTTCTCACAGGTTAACCGCTGTCACGAATTTACAATCTCACGGCTTAAGGACCTGCACTTTCATGAGTTAAGCCATATCACACTGATTAAGCCATCTCACACATTAACACTTTCACAAGGATCTTAAATAGCCATTCCATTTTTGTTAAGCTTATCACTTACTATTATTTTAGCTATATTAACGTAGCAGCTGCTCCATGAGTACATATCCATACTCATGCACTGGAGGAGGACATTTGCACCAAAGCCTCAACATTGACAACTTCTAGGTACATCTCTAAATGGGGGGGCCATGGTGGGTGAAAGCCTAGTCAATGGTACAACCCATCGCCTGGAATTTTTCTAAAAATTACAAAACTCTCCAAACGACGCTACCATCTGTAAAAATCAATGATCTTCAATCCTTAGTGAAGATATCTATATTAGCCTCGCAAGTTGATGTAATTCTTTCAGTCCTCACCAACAACAACTGGCTACTTCAACACAAAGCAGTTCAATAAGAGTCTATTTGATTCAATTCTTGTACTTCATGTCTAACTGCTTCATAAGAGCACTTAAATATACATAAAAACATAAAAAGCACATGGGCAGAAGAAAGAAGGAACAGGTCCTACTCAATAATATTTGACAAGAATCCTGCTACACAAAGGGACATCATCGAAGGCCAATTTCTTCAAATGATGAATGTCGCTTCAATGAATTAAATGAGGAATTGAGAATCACCATCGTGTTCTGATGATTATGTCTACATTCCTCTGGATTGTTCCCTCTCTTCTCTCCCATTATTAACATCTCTTAGCATCCCCACTAACACAAACCACATGTAACCTTGCTTATGATTTCCAAAAACAATGTGAGCAACAAACCCTTTAAAAAAAGGCTCACACAAATATAAAAATACAATCATTCGTAAAAAAATCCCACCCCCCACCACGTTAGGAATTCCCAATAAACCACTAACCTTTTCATTCACTAACTAGCTTTTCTTATTCCTTCCGGAGGAACTAAGACCATTGAGCGTCAATCAACATCAAAGCCATCGACAAAGCTTGTCCATTCTCCCACACTAAGGTCTTCAACGCGATCATGAGGACACGATTGCCATCAAGAAGGGGGGGATGTTAACCCATTCCTAGGGTTAACAAGATCTATCGCCATTATCTTACATCAAGGAGTTACGATAGATACACCAAAGGGTCATACATTCAAGATAGGACGCAATGGTGTCCAAAGCTACAACTTGGATGGGCGTCCGTAATGGTGTGACGGAGTATTTATGGACAATTCCCGCTTCAAGAGCATGTGGTAGCAAGTTAGGATGAAGTCTTAAGTGATGTACTTCATGGATATATTACTTCATGGATATATTATGAGAGAGGTCATTGTAATAGCATTAGGCCTCTTATGAGCCTAAAGTGCTCGATTGGCCCCACAGTTTAAGTGAGTGTGAACACTTATGATCGTGTATATAAGTGAATATCTCTCATAATACAACATACTCTCCCATTGTGCAATTGAGTCTTGCTCTTGCTAATCTCTACATGCTAGTGAGTGTGTGCGAGTGAAGTGAGATGAGAGAAGGGACGAGTACCCGAAGTGCAATAATGCAACGGTGTGACAACGTTCTCACTGGGAGGCACGGAGGAATTGCTTCTCAAGGAGTTGTACATCTTGGAAACCTCAAGGGTTACAAGCTCGGCCATTGGAATGATCCTCACACGACATTTGCAGTTCACCAGGTAATCTCTTCTTCGATGTGTTTTAGGGAGGGTTAGGGTGAGTCATAAGATGTTAACCCAATTCTAGGGTTAACAAGATCTACTGCCATTACTTTACATCAAGGAGTCACGATAGATACACCAAAGGGTTATACATTAAAGATATGAAGTAATAGTGTCCAAAGCTACAACTTGGACGGGCGCCGACAATGGTGTGACAAAGTATTTATGGCGATTCCCACTTCAAGAGCGTGTGGTAGCAAGTTAAGAGGATGAAGTCCTAAATAAGGGATGTACTTCATGGATATATTATGAGAGTAGTCATTTTAATCGCATTAGGCCTCTTATGAGCCTAAAGTACCCGATCGGCCATAGTTTAAGTGAGTGTGAATACTTATGGCCATGTATATAAGTGAATATCTCTCATAATACAACTTACTCTCCCAGTATGCAATTGAGTCTTGCTCTTACTAATCTCTCTCCCTAATGCATGTTAGTGAGTGTGTGAGTGAAGTGAGGTGAGAGGAGAGATGAGTACCCGTGGTGCAACACGCGGTGGCGCGGTGGAATTGCTTCTCAAGGAGTTGAAGAGCTTGGAGACCTCAAGGTTTACGAGCTCGGCCATTGGAAAGATCCTCACGACAGTTGCAGTGCACCAAGTAATCTCTTGTTGGATGTGTTTCAAGGAGGGTTAGGGTGAGCCATAACATTTTTGGCGCCGCTAGCCATCCCTTGGTTTTTTCCATCGTTTTTCCTCTAATCTATGCATTATCCATTGCCCATTATCTTAATTAATGGTTTTCCATGAAAAAGATGTGGATCTGATGGTGATTTGGTGTAGAATAGCTCTCTTTTTTATTTTTGTAAAGAATGTTTTTTGCTTATTTTTTAGCTTAATTTATTGTTTTTATGGTTTTTCATGTTCTTAGGACTTGCATATAGTTTGTATTAGGCTTAGTTTGCATCCATTGCATCAAACAATGCAATAGAATGTAATTTTTAGTGAATGTTAGCTCTCTTTACTATTAAACATAGAACTAAAATCATTAATTTTAGCTTAAGTGTGTGTTTTTTGTTGAAATTGTTTGCTTTAGAGTGTTAGCAAGCATTAGGAGTAGCTTAATCTTTCAAAAGATATTTTAAAACCATCAAAAAATCCTTGAATTCGACTAATTTCTCTTAATAGACTGGTTTTTATCATTAAGGGTGATTAATCTTATTCACGAGGCAAAAAGTTTAGAAAATGTGTTAATTGGGATCTAAATTGATCATGCGAGTAGTTGAAATTAGTGTTTTAAGAGCATCTAGATGCATCAAAACACTTAATTACATCAATTGGAGAAATTTAAATGTCTTTGCTTAATTTTATCTTAAAAGAGGAGACCAAAATTAAGAGTCTAATTAATCTCCTATTTTAGATTAATTTACACATTGGTTGATGCACATAGACGAGCATTTCCTTGCTCTATCCAATGATGTGCTTAATTGTGTGAATTAATAAGAGATTAGTGGTTAGTTAGAGTCCTTGATTAGTATAAAAGAGGAAAAGATTAGTGAAATGATTAATCTTTAATTTATTCTTAATCACTTTTTTTACATCACTCATTAAGGCTAATGAGCATTTAATTAGTAGATACTCATGAGTTGTCAAATTGTCCATTTTGGGGGTCATTTATGAAGGGTGTAAGGGGTGTCATAAAAAGGTTGACTTTTTTGATTCCTACTTACCTTTTTGGGAAAATGCCCATATCTCCTTAATTTTAAATTCAAAAAATATCTCCCCCCAAAAAAAAAGAAAATTCATATTTCCCACTAGACAAAAAAGAAAACAAAAAAAAAGATTCACGTCGTGAACCATTTTTGCACTTTCATAGCCTTAGGTTTCACACCCTAGGAGTCCGCACCAAAAAAATGAAAAAATAAATGGTTCATGACGTGAACCATTTCTACACTTTCACGGCCTAAGGTTCACGCCTTAGGAGTCCACGCCTAACTTTTTTTTTGGAAAAAAATGGTTCATGCAGTGAACCATTTCTGCACTTTCACGGCCTAAGGTTTCACGCTCTAGGAGTTCACACCGAATAAAAAATCAGATTTAATTTTTCCATGAAGTCCGGTTAATGACACGTGAAACCCTAAGGTTTCATGGCATGAAAGACTTCGTTTACGCCAAAAAAAAAACTAATTTAATCTTTCCATGAAGTTCGGTTCACGGCATGAAACGCTAAGGTTTCACGGCGTGAAACCCTTCGTTCACACCCAAAAAAAATCAAATTTAATTTTTCCATGAAGTCTAGTTCACTGCGTGAAACCCTAAGGTTCATGGCATGAAACACTTTGTTCATGCCAAAAAAAAATCAAAATTGATAAAATTCGTGAAGTCTGTTTCACGCCGTGAACTGCACCCTATTAGTTCACGACATGAAAAGAAGGTCCGTCGGTTTTTAAAAAAAGGACTTAGGAAAACACCCCTGTTTGGAATCTCCATCTCATTTTGATGATTATGTCTACGTTTCTTCAGATCCTTCCCTCTCTTCTCTCTCATCAGTAACATCTCTTAGCATCCCCACTAACACAAGTAACCTTGCGTATGATTGCCAAAAACAATGTGAGCAACCAACCCTTCAGAAAAAAAAAGCTCAAACAAATATAAAAATGCAATCATTCGCAAAAAAAACCCACCGTCCCACCCCATTAAGAATCCAATAAACCACTAACCTTTTCATTCACTAACTAGCTTTTCTTATTCCTTTCGGAGGAACTAAGACCATTGAGCGTCAATCAACATTAAAGCCATCGATAAAGCTTGTCCATTCTCCCCACACAAAGGTCTTCAACGCGATCACGACGACGCGATCACCATTGGGAAGGGGGGGATGTTAACCCATTCCTAGGGTTAACAAGATCTACTGCCGTTATCTTATATCAAGAAGTCACGATAGATGCACCAAAGGGTCATACATTTAAGATATGAAGCAATGGTGTCCAAAGCTACAACTTGGATGGGCACCCGTAATGGTGTGACGGAGTATTTATGGCAATTCCCGCTTCAAGAGCGTGTGATAGCAAGTTAGGATGAAGTCCTAAGTTATGTACTTCTGGATATATTATGAGAGTAGTCATTGTAATAGCATTAGGCCTCTTATGAGCCTAAAGTGCCCGGCCGGCCACAATTGAAGTGAGTGTGAATACTTATGGACTCTTATGAGCCTAAAGTGCCCGGTCGGCCACAATTTAAGTGAGTGTGAATACTTATTACCATGTATATAAGTGAATATCTCTCATAATACAACATACTCTCCCATTGTGAAATTGAGTCTTGCTCTTGCTAATCTTTACATGCTAGTAAGTGTGTGTGAGTGAACTGAGATGAGAGGAGGGATGAGTACCCGTAGTGCAGCACGGCACTGTGACAATGGTTGCGGAAGGCACAGTGGAATTGCTTCTCAAGGAGTTGTAGAGCTTGGAGACCTCAAGGGTTATGAGTTCAGCCATTGGAAAGATCCTCACGATAGTTACGGTTCACTAGGTAATCTCTGATTGGATGTGTTTCAACAAGGAGTTAGGGTGAGGCATAACAATTTGCTGACGAGATATATATACTATGAACTATGAACTCCCTACCCAACAACCTAAGAAGAGTGTGTCCTTGGTTTGATGTCTAGCACCCATATATAATTCAATCACTTAGTCTACATAAGCATGCATCTTACTTGGCATAGTAGTACCAAGTCTATATAAGCCATCTCCTAACCATCTAGCCACAGTCTAAACTGAAAACTACTAAGTATCCCGGTGCTCACCACAATGGCTACTCCTCATAGGTTGGACGATAGGTTGTATGACAACCATATTTGGATTACTAGGATGGCATAGTTATAAATCATCCACATAAATGACTAATAACATGATCCCTCTATCTATCTTTTTCATATAAAGTAAAAAATCTAGATTGGATATCTAAAATCTAATTGTAATTAGATCCTCCCCGATCTTTTTGACAATGCTCTAGGTACCTACTTTAAGCCATATAAGGCTCTACGTAACCTACACACAAAATCTGGGTATGTATCACTCTCATAACTTGGTGGATACATCATGTATATTTCTTAGAAATAACCATGCAAGAAATTATTCTATACATCCATTTTATGTAAAGACCAACCCTTTACTGGTGGGCCATAGCAATCATAGCTCTCGTGGTTGCCATTCTTGTAGCTAGTCAATGCCATAGGTCTACGCATAGCCCTTGGCAACAACCAATCTTACCTTATACCTACTTTGATCCATCCAAGTTATTCTTGACCTTATACACCCACTTACATATAATGGCCTTCTTTTCCTTAGGCAAAGGCACTAACTTCCATGTTGTATTTACATCCAATGCTACCATCTCCTCATCCATGGCATCTTCCCATTTTTTATTTCCAAGTGCTTGCTCAGAACAAGTAGGCTCCAACACTTGTATTTCTTTAACCATGCAATGATAATGATGGGCTATATATCCATTATATCTCAACCTATTAATAGGGTATCTAACCCTATTAATAGGGTATCTAACCCTCATAGACTAGAAATAACCCTAGTTCTCCTTGCACTAGAAGTAACCACTGATGGGATTCTAAGCTCCTCATTGAGGTTGTGCTCAGAGGCACTAGAGTCACCATCCATATATAAGTGACCTGCTGCCTGACAGATCAAGCACAAAAGGTTGATTTATCTTTTCCTTTCCGTTACAAGATACATGTGTACCTACATCTGCTGGCTGACCATGGAGTAACATTGGATCCACAGTTAAAGGACTCTCTAGGTCCACTAGGCACTTGTGTGGTGACTGCTGCCCTCTACATGCAGGGCAACATAATTACTTCTTACATCTGCATCTTCCATTGGCTTCACTCACTAGTGCATATTCGCTACTCATCTTATCAAAGACAACAACTCTGCTTACTTGCATATCTGACAACAAGTGGTAGGGTTATAACATCTCTACTTATATCTCATGAGTGGCATGGTTATAACATCTTTGCTTACTCAGATCTCACGAGTGGTAGGGTTATAGCATCTATAACCTTTTGACTCCTCCAAATCATAACCAATAAAGATACATTTATGTGCCTTTGGATCCAACTTTATTCTCATCACTTCATCGATGGTGGGAACATGCACATATGCAATATATCTAAACACTTTCAAGTGAAACACATATAGTTTTATGCCTATATAGTTATTATATTATAGTGGAGGCCTTGTTTCTCAGTCTAGTGGCATATTATTTTTAGACATGAAGGCACATGCCACTTTTATAATGTGCCTATATTTCCTTTCCACAATACTGTTCTATTGTAGAGTGTACCTGCATGGTACCTGCATGTAAATTCTCTTGATTCCCTGCTTTCTCCAAGAAATCACTAAATTCATTGGAGAATTATTCTCCCCCCAGCACCTAATCTTAGGCATTTGATCTATATACCTTTTTCCTTCTCGACCAAGGCTTTAAATCCCTGAAAGTGACTAAACACCTCACTTTTCTCCTTTATAAAATAACCCCACTTTCTTGGTGTGATGACAATGAATGCAACATAATACCTCAACCTGCAATTATTATTTACAGTCTTGGTCAGCCTCCCTATACATCAAAATGTATAGCATACAATGGCCTTGCACTAACATGATTTTCATGTCCAAAAGCATGTTTAGCTTGCTTACCAAGCTGGCATGCTTCACATAATTTATGCATACCATCAATCTTAAACTTAGGAAACCTACAATAATATTATGGGCCTGCATAGATTTCAGCCATTGTATTTTCACATGACCAATGTGCTTATGCCATATGTCAATATCTATGACACCTATCCTATGTGCAAACATGGATGCCTTCACCTCAAGCATGTTCACACCCTACCATTTCTATTTCCCTATGCAACCGAGTGGCACTCATTTTTAAAGTCTTCCACAAAACACTCTTGAGAATTGAACCTCACTAATAGACCTTGCTCAAAACAAAAACCAGGATCTTTGTAATATTTGGAACATGAAGTACATTTGCCAAAGTACTTCATTTTACCACAATGATACTTTACCATTGTGCAATATCATCGCCTATTTCTATATAACCTGGTTTTTTCATTTTTTACATATCTCTAAACCACTCACCCCATGACTGGTCATATGGTTAGAGGTGCCAAAATCCACGTATCAAATATCTTCCAATTCTGACATGTCTCTTATATTATTTCTGTTTGGTGCACGGGAGGTGGGGGTTTTGAGTCAATTGTTGATGAATTGGGACACTTTTTAGTATCATGATCAAAGGATTTACAATATATGCAGTACAGAAAACAGGTGCCTTGTATACACAATGTGGATTAGGATGGTCGTAGTGATTACACTGAACACAAGGCATTTCGAGGGGGAATTTTTTGGCGTGCATTTTCCAGCGAGCAATTCCTCCAAAATGGTGAGCGCTTTTTTCTCTCTCTACTTTCTCTCTCTACTCTCACTCCCTCACTCTCACAGTCTCTCCCTAGGACCTTCTTTCATTCTCTCTCTCGATCTCACTCTTACATTCATGCTCTCCCTCTCTCTTTAAACCCCCTGTCTTATTTTCTCTCACCCCTATATGCTATCTACTTATCTCTTGATGCAACTCAAAATTACTATACAAGGTACAAGATACACCCCTCCCCTCTCTCCCTCTCTCCCTCTCTCCCTGCATGAAAAAATTACAATAGATTATGTCATGCAAATTACAATTGATGATTCAAAATATTAATTTAAACCCTCAATATAAAACAATTACAATAGACAATGTCATGCAAACTACAATTGATGATTCAAAATATCAATATAACCCCTCCATTACTAGAGTCTCATTCATACAATGTCAAAAGCATCTGCCATGCGAATCGTAGTTCAAAAGTAGATGCCATGAGAATATAGTTCAAAATAACAAAATAAAACCTCCATTCCTAGAGTCATTCATAAATAACAAAAGAAGATGTTATGAGAATTGTAGTGCAAAATAAAACCTGCATTCCTAGAGTCATTCAAGTATGTGGAGGCATACTCGAGCTCCTAATTCCGTTATGTGGCCCTTGAGAAGGAAGGGGCTGTGATGGTGCTATCCAATTTGGAGGATATGTGAGGAATGGCATAAAATATGTGAGGAATGGCATAAAATATGGAGGAACAAGGTAAGGAAATGGTGCATTAGCTGGCAGTCGATAAAATGGAGGTGGCATAGATGGGGAGGGATGTGCATATGGCCTAAGACCTTGATTCCATGGTGGCAAAGGTCGCAGAGTTGCCATCATAGGTTCCACTTGTGCCCTTTGCAATGCCTATGTCTCCTTGCCAAAGAATTTATTGTCATCACTGAGGTCTTTACGCATGTCTTCAAGCCCTCCCAACTCAATTTCATGGCATATTAAATCATCCTCAATGCTTATACAATGTCGGAGCATCTACTTGCATGCCTTTGCCATGCTACCTGTCCCTACAAAGCAATCAGGAACTAGGTCCCCCCTCCATGGCGAAAGTTCCAAGCAACCACCTACAAAGTGAAAAAAAATTAGATACATTCCCTACCATCTTGAACATGATTTCACAAATTCAAATTATAGAAAATCTCTTTCTTGTTTCATACCTTGCAGTAACCACTGGTCTCTCAGCTGGACCTCGTAGAGGCTTACGATCCCTACCCATTATCAGATTGGGTTCTTTCTTGTTGCAATATTCACACTCTGTAATAGCAATGGAATGTGTCCCAAAACCTTTCCCATCCACTGCATCATTTCCATTCTCTTGGATATAGCTGCAGTATTTTTGGAGTGATACAACTTTCTCCTTGAGTCGTCGAGATATCGACGTCGTTTTCGCGCTGTTTTTTACGATTTTTCATGCTTTTTGGGTTGTTTTTTGCCTCAATTTTCGGGTCGAATTTTGAGGTTGCTGGTCAAAGGTCAAAATGATTAATTGTGACTTTGGACAACCAAGACCAAAGTTGAAGAGCTCGATGTCAGCTTTCAAATAAGCCCTAGAGCGCCTTCATTGGATATACGGTTTAGGAGATACAAGCCTCCAAACATGGGTGTTTTCCAGAGTCTTTTTTTTTGGGCCGATGGACCCCCTTTCACGTCGTGAACTAGCAGGGTGCAGAAGCGGACTTCAAAAATTGTATCAATGTTAATTAATTTATTAATTTATTATTATTTTTTAGCGTGAACGAAGTGTTTCATGCCATAAACCAGACTTCACGAAAAAATTAAACCCGATTTTTTTTTTGGGGGTGTGAACGAAGGGTTTCACACCGTGAAACCTTAGCGTTTCATGCCGAGAACCAAACTTCATGAAAAAATTAAATCCATTTTTTTAGCATAAATGAAGTGTTTCACGCCGTGAACCGGACTTTATGGAAAAACAAAATCTAGTTTTTTTTTCGGCGCAGACTCCCAAGGTGTGAAACTTTAGGCTGTGAAAGTGCAAAAATGGTTCACGGCATGAACCATTTTTTTTTTATTTTTTTGGCGCAAATTCCTAGGGCGTGAAACCTTAGGCCATGAAAGTGCAAAAATGGTTCATGGTGTGAACCATTTTTTTTTATTTTTTATTTTTTACGCGGACTCCTAGGGCGTGAAACCTTAGGCCGTGAAAGTGTAGAAAAATGGTTCATGACGTGAACCTTTTTTTGCTCGATTATGCTGACATGGCTTCATGGCAGACTCTAACCTGGTGGCCACTGTCATTGGCTTTTTGATTCTAGTTGCCAGGCCTCCTCTAAGAGTATCATGGGCTCCTCATGGTTGGGCTCCCTTTTAGGACTAGTACTTAAGACCCCTCAGACAATGGCAGCAACCGTAGCCTGAGCCGCATGTCTCCATTCCTACAAGTGTGCTACCACACGCTCTTGAAGCGGGAATCGCTACATAAATACTCCGTCACACCATTACGGGTGCACGTCCAAGTTGTAGCTTTGGACACTATTGCTTCATATCTTGAATGTATGACCCTTTGGTGTATCTATCATGAATCCTTGATGTAAGATAGTGGTGGTAGATCTTGCTAACCCTAGGAATGGGTTAACACAAATACATGTGGTCATGGGTAGGGTTCAACGGCGACTGACCTACCATATGGGGTACTATATATGGGGGGATTTGTGGAACACCATAATCATTTAAGTTTATTGCGTTTAGGCACTCTTGTAATAAGTAAGACATCCTCCATCTAGACTCTGTCTAGATTAACGTCCGTCATCAAAGCTCCTTACCCAGAGCACATGGGTAGGCAAACACCATTAGTTTGTAATCAAGTTTTTGAAAATAGTAATATGGTTTACTCTCTATTTCTTTCTTGCAAATTAGTGCTTTGTATTATGTTGATCTAGCTTCTATTGTGTATGCTTACATGGTATCAGAGCATAGACTCTAGGCAAAGCTTATTTTTTGGTAGTTTGCTATTTGCTATTTGAAGGCAGATTTGGAAAGTTGGCCCAACCTGCAAATAATGTAGCCGCTCGTGCCTGCCCTCCACCTTTTGGTGATGGGAAATTGGATGGGACAAATTACACACTTTGGAAGTTTAATATTAGGTCCATTCTTGATTCATATGAGTTATGGAAAATCATAATAAGGGTTGATGCAAATCGTAAATAGGGGTTGATAGGAAGTTGGATGGGAAACATAACACACTTTGGAAGTTTAAGATTAGGTCCATTTTTTATTCATATGAGTTCTGGAAAATCGTAATAGGGGTTGATGATGTTAATCCTATTCATACTTTGGATCTAGCAAATTCACTACAGACCATACCATCAGATCCTATTCTTGTTTTGGCATGGAGGTAAAGGAATGCAGATACACTATGTGTCATCATCAGCAAATGTGTGATGACCCTAATTCAGCATACTACCACAACTTCTAAAGCATGGCAAGTTCTAAAGAACTAGCATGAGATGAGGAATCGGACAAGGATTCAAAACTTTGAGAATTAGATTGCAGCACAGCAGAAAGGCATTCTAATGGAGAAGCAATAAAGCATTTCATATTGCGGACAAAGAATCTCCAAGATCAGATGTGGCAAGACGGTGGGGAGATCACTAAGGTCAATGTGAGGAGCTAGCATGTAGGTCTATCAGAGTGTTGTTCCCGAAGTATGATAGTTTGGTGATCTCAAGAACATTCCTCTTATTCATGGATCATAGTGGAGAATACCAACATATCAAAAGAGCTGGTATACCCCCCTCAAACCTGTGGGGGATTCCATCCTAGTAGTGGTCGAGAATGAACCCAAATGGAGCCATGGGTTCAGGTATCATTCTTTTATTTCGAGCAATGGTGATACTAAGAAGTGGTCCTTTATGTTCTAGACATCAATCTGCTATCTGTTTTGCAGCCATAGTAGCTAACCCATGACTTGAAGATTTCCTTCAATAAGGTTGGTGCATTCATAATAGATACCAATGGCAATGGTGTTAGGAAAGGAATCTGGGGCAACAACTTGTATGAGCTATCAGCTTTTACAGCCATAGCCGTAGCCAATGTGGGGACAAGCAAGCTATGACATGAGAGATTTGGGCACTTGAGCTTTGTAGCCTTAAAAGAGATGCAAAGGTCTAAGATTGTGGCACATTTATGAGTATTTTTAGAGATGTCAGATGTGCATAAAGCTTGTATCATGGACAAATAGCATCATCATGCATTTCCACAGGAAAGCAAGAGTCATGCAAAAGGCTCCTCTAGAGCTTATACATGCAGATGTGGTTCTTCCTACTTCTTGCTACTAATCAATGACTTCAATAGGAAGATGTGGGTGTATTTTCTTCGAGATAATGCTGCAGCTTTTGGAAAGTTCAATGATTTCAATAGGAAGATATGGGTGTATTTTCTTTAAGATAAGGCTGAAGCTTTTGGTGGAAAGTTTAAAGTATGGCATAACTTGTTAGAGAATGAGATAGGAAAGAGGCTGAAGAAGTTTTGAACAGATCAAGGAGGAGAATTCAAATCAAGTGAGTTTAATGCCTACTACTACAAGGAGAATGTGAGCAAGAGAGATTTGACAGTTGCTTATACTCCGCAACAAAATGGTATTGTAGAGCACAAGAATCGCATTGTGGTAGAGATGGCATAGAGAGTATGCTCAAAGGAAAAGGATTACGTAATTTTTTTTGGGTATAGGTAGTTAACAATTCGGTGCCTTAATTAAAGTTACACAAAGGCAGTGAAGGGTATAACACCTCAAGAAGCTTATTCAGGTAAGAAACTCTCACTTGCATTTCAAGACATTTGGTGTGACTGTTTTGTGCATGTTATAGAATCATCCAAAACTAAGTGGGATTCTAAGAGCAAAAAGTGTATCTTCTTGGGTTACAGTATGGAGTTAAAGGGTTATTGACTATAGATCTTGAGGCAAAGAAGATAATTATCAGGAGCTGTGATGTGATGTTTGAGGAACGTCCTCATCAGGTGGAGGAAAGTGTTATCGACTATAAGACCCTAAGGCAAAGAAGATAATTATCAGGAGCTATAATGTAATATTTGAGGAACCTCATTAGAGAGAGAGAGAGAGAGAGAGAGAGAGAGAGAGAGAGAGGAGACATGGGTAGTGAAGAGGCATGTAACATGTAGGCATTCATCAGAAGAGATATCATGAAACGACGATGCAATACACAATGGTTCTATTTTATTAATTCTCACTTTTCTAAGGTTTTTAACCTTAATAATACCTTTAGGACTAGATCACCATCAACTAATTAATTGATTTTCCTTTTCCACAAACTTTGGGTCCCTATTGGAATATAATTAATAATAAAAAACATAATTTGTTCCTATTTATGTACTTGGCCATTTTAAATAACTAACTTTAACCTTTCGTGTAGTTTGAAATAAAAACAATAATATTTAGGCTAGTTTCTATAAGTTCTTACGTTCTAACTGGAAGGAAGTGTTAGGTTTGGTGAAATGGGATGGTTGTACCACCAGAGCTACATGGAACTCTCTCCTTAGTCTTGGATTATGGTGGACCCACAAGGTGGACCCACAAATGTACCCCTCCTATGGCCCACCTTGATTCCAGGATAGCTACAAAATTTAATAATAGAGGACTGAGAAGGTTGGTTGATTGTTGGGACTGGTGGATTTAGGTTGGGTGGAAGGAGTTGGGATAGTTAAAGGAAGAGTTTAGGCTTCAACAAAGTGATCTACAGTTGGTAAATCATGTTCTCGTGGAAGTGGAGAAGGGTTGGGTATATATAGCCTTTGATGAGATTTGTTGGCTAAAAGATTGGTCATGGTTTAATGGAGTTAAACTGGATAAGGTGACGACCAGGGTCTTGTATATACTGCCTTTGATGAGATTTATCGGCGGCTAAAAGATTGGTCATGGTTTAATGGAGTTAAACTAGATAAGGTGACCACTAGAGTCTTGTATAAAGATATGTGCAAGAGAGGTGAATTTGCTGTATTGCAATAAAATATGGAAGGTCAAATGGAACTCTAGTACTTGGAAGAAGAGATGGAAGCTTTTATGAGAAGTGCATATTCCCGTGAAGGCCCAATTATTCTTGTGGAGGGTCTATATGTGGGATCTTCCTATTGGGTACAAACTGTTATAGAAAAACTTTACTTTTGGGATTTGCCCTAGATGCAAATCAGCATTGGAGAACGGAAGACATATCGAAGACATGCTTTTTGGGATTGTCCTACTATTAGAGGGACTTGGGGTGTGATTGGTAAATGGGTTTCAGGCTGTATAGGAATACAAGGGTATTGGGGGGATTGGTTGCTGGGAAGATTGTCTAAAACTGATAGGGATATTAATTTGGTTATTAGATATTGTTGTTTGTGGGAGATATGAAACTCTAGGAATAACAAGATATTTCAGAATGAACCAGGTTAGGGGATAGATGTGATAAGTTGATGCATAGATGTGTGTATAAATGTTGGTTTATATATTATGTTAATAAAATGAGTGCTTGTACTTTTGTTGAGCTGGTTTTCAGGTAGGGATTAGACGAGCTACTCTCTAGCCGAGGAGACACTTTTACATACTAGGGTGTCATAACAAATCTTGTTATGCGGCAAGGTTATAAGGGGAAGGATTTGAAGGCAAGACCTCCTAGGTTTGGGACAAAAACCAAGATATGGTATTTGAAGGAGAAGCAATCGATATATACACCTTTGTAGCCTTCATTGAGAACCCCTTGGGCAAGAGACCCATGGTGAAGGTATGGACTAAAGAAGATTATATAGAGGAACAAACTTCAAAAGGTTGTACTATTGATTCTATGCTTACAGCCTACATGCAATTGGGCTACCATGTCTCCTGGGAGCATTCTTCTTTTGTTTGGGAGGATGAGAGATGGGATCAAATATGCGGCTCGCTGAATAGTGAAAAGGTTGAATGGAATTGATGGGAAAAGGTAGTCTTATAAATAACTCTTGTATATAGCTGCTCTTAAGTCTTTAATATAAATATTCTATGTTCCAAAAAAAACAATAATATTAAGTTTAGTCCACATAAAATAGTACCAATATATGATATCACATAATTAAAAAATATATCACATAGCTAAAAAATAATTAAGTACTTCAAATATACAAACAACTCTTAATTAGCACTATCTTTAATTATTTTCATGGAAATTGCAAATAAGCATTTCCTATCAACAAAATTAAAGTTAGCCAATTAATTAATTGAATTTATGTGAGAGGAATTATGGATTACACTGTTCGGCGTCGACACACTACATATGTGGAGTAACGTACAATGGACCTATCATGTTTGTGAAGAGTCCTTTGGTATCAAACTGGATGCTTTTGACATTTAGGCATTATCAAAGGTGAGACATATAATAGTTAATATTTTTAAATGATGGCTAAATGCCTAACGTTTTGTTCGAGAAGATAGCTTTATAATTAATATTATTTTTAAATGATGGCTAAATGCCTAACGTTTTGAGAGGGTGTCTCTAGCATTTCTATCTTTATATAATAATAATAACTAGTACTCAACTTGCACGTTGCTGATGCGGTATGTAAAAGACATTAAGAAACGAAATGCAAGAATGGAAGTCGGTTCAATACAAAGGATTAATCAGAATACAAAAGGTCAATGGAAGGGATTTTATCCTCTTATTTTTTTTAAATCTAGAATTTGTTTTTTCTCTCCTATCTTTATGCCTTGGTTAATAGATAGATAATAATAATAATAGTAATATATAATATTTGTGATGCGAGATTTTTTTATTTGTACCAACAAGCAGTGTCCTTCTATATGTGACTTTTTTAGGCTTGATGGTTGGAGGAGTAAATAATTGGAGGAAGAAAACCAGAGAACGCCAGAGAGACAGCCGTTACCTATTTTGAATTCAACAAACATTATTATATTTGAAACGACGCTAGCAGACATTATTATATTTGAAACAGTGCTAGCAGGCTAGTAATGAATATGAGAGAGAGCCGTTGTGGGCTAAACCCTGGCATGCAACAGCTTGATAATGGATTCTCTCTACAATGGTGTTGCCAACAATGAATTTGTGCCTATTGAATTTGTAGCCTCGCACACCCTGAAAAGATGCAGGGGAGAAGAGAGCTTGAGCTCTTGCAAGCACACACACACTCACAAAACCCTAAAAGAGAACACTCAAGGGTGAGAGGCTAAAAATCTTCTTCTTCTTCTTCACACAACACTCAACACACCATATACAAAGATAAGAGTACACACAATGAAAAGGTACTCAACCAAATATATACTAGGGTTCTCTATAGTGTGAACCCAACTAAATGAGCAGGCGCTATAACTATGCCAGTCTCTAGAATGGCTGTCACACAGCCTGTCATCCCACTGGCCGCATATCACCCATGATCTCACCAACCATATCAGTGGTGGGCCTATCTCCTAGATGGGTCATCAATGTGTCCACCGCCTCACTAGATGAGCTCGATATCTCAACACTCCCCCTCGAGCGCAACTCCATCTCATGTACACCAAGCAAAGCCCTGAATCTGCGGAGCTTCTCTGTACCCAATGCTTTGGTGAAGATGTCAATGACCTGATCCTGTGTGCTGACATAAACAAGGTCAACGTCTCCTACCGCCAAAACCTTCTCTCTGACAAAATGGTAGTGGACCTCTATATGCTTTGTGCGAGCATGAAAAACTGGGTTCCTGGCCAACTATATACTGCTAATGTTGTCAGAGAAAATGACAACTTATCTATCCCCACTGATAGACCCAAATCTGCACTACCTCACATGCTACCATAGCAGCACCTCTGTACTCGGCCTCTGTACTAGATAAAGCAACCGTAGGCTGCTTCTTGCTGCTCCAAGTCACAGCAGAACTCCCCAAAGAAAACATGAAGCCACTAGTAGATCTTCTATCTGAGATACTACCAGCCCAATCAGCATCTGTGTACCCATGTACACATATCTGTGTACCCATGTACACATATCTCTGTACCCATGTACACATATCTCTGTCCCAATTTCATAAAATAGTCCACAATGCAAAGTAGACCTCACATACCTCAGTATGCATCTCAATGCATCCAAATGCGGCTTCCGAGGAACCTACATAAACTGACTCACCAACCCAACAGCATAGCTCAAATCTGGCCTGGTGATCGTCATGTAGATCAAGCTTTCCTACTATGCGCCTATACATAGTAGGATCCTCCAAAATCTCTCCTGAATCTGCACTCAACTTGCCATTCTGATCCAATGGCACTGAGATAGGCTTACAGCTTGTCCTACCATACTTGGACATGTCCAAGCCATACTGTCTCTGCAGTAATCCAATACCATGTGGTGACCTAATCACCTCAATGCCTAAGAAATATCTGAGCTCCCCCAGATCCTTCATCTCAAACTTCTATCTAAGCAAGATCTTTACATCAAAGATCTCTGCATCATGGTCCCCCGTAATGATCAGGTCATCTACATAGATGACAACAAGCACAACCCCTCTATCACTGTGTCTCACATACAATGAGAAATCTGCATTGGCTACATGAAAGCCAATAGTGACAAGATATTCAGAAATCTTGTCAGACCATGCTCTTGGTGTTTGTTTTAAGCCATACAAGGCCTTCTTCAACCTGCAAAACATGCTCGGGGTGACTCACATCCTCATAACCAGGTGGCTGCAACATATACACCTCTTCTTGCAAATCTCCATGCAAGAATGTATTCTTTACATCCATCTGATGTAAAGACCATTGCTTTGATGCAGCCACTGCTATCACAACTCTCACTGTTGCCATCTTGGCAACAGCTGGGCTGAAAGTAATCAATGCCATATGTCTGTGCATATCCTTTGGCTACCAATCTAGCCTAGTACCTGTTTATGCTTCCATCACTGTTATGTTTTACTTTGTACACCCACTTGCATCCAATGGCTTTCTTGCCTTCAAGCAATTGCACTAAATCCCAAGTCTCATTTCTATATAGTGCATCCATCTCCTCATCCATAGCTTTCTCCCAACACACATTTCCAACAGCCTCATCAATGCATGTGGGCTCTACAACCTGCACATTTTTTGCCATGTATGCATAGTGATGTGCCACATAACCATCATAGGTAAACCTCTGCACATGATTCTTCACTTTCCCAGATCTTTGCATTCATGGCTTCCATAACCTTCTTTACACCAGGTGTTCTCATAGCTGGTATCCCAAGATCCTCATCAAAGCTCATCTCTGAGCCACTAGCCTCTCCACCATCAACATGAGAATGCCCTGCAAAAATGTCAGGCATACTAAGGGGCTCAACCAATTTCTCTTTGCCTTTATGTGATGTACTAATCACATTTACAGGACTGGTATTATGATGCAGCCTGCCACTCCATGGTCTATCAACTGAACCACTAGATGAGGACTCTCCTGGTCCACTCAAAGACTATGATTGCTGACTTGTATTTTGTGCAACCACATTTCCACTCACGTCAGCCCCGACAGCTTCTTTTTCAGCAGCATACCAGCTACTCATCTCATCAAAAACAACATCCCTGATTACCCTCAACTCACGTGTAGCAAGGTTATAACACCTGTATCCCTTTTGCTCAAGGGAATACCCAATAAACACACATTTTTCAGCTTTTCGATCCAGCTTAGTTCTCAGCTCATCTGGCACATGCACATATGCAATGCATCCAAAGACTTTCAGATGAGACAAATCAGGTTTTCTGCCAGTAAACCTCTCCTCTGGAGTTACATCATGTATGGCTGCAGTTGGAGTCCTGTTCATGATGTAAACTACTGTAAAAACAGCCTCAGCCCAATAGCTACGCGGCATATTCTTCTCTCCCATCAATGCTCGCGGCATATTCTTCTCTCCCATCAATGCTCGCGCAATTTCAGCAATGTGCCTATTTTTTCACTCAGCAACTTCATTTTGCTGCGGAGTGTATCTGCATGTAAACTGTCTCTGAATACCATTCTTCTTCAAAAATTCAAAGAACTCATTGGAGAAGTAGTCTCCCCCTCCATCTGACCTTAGGAACTTTACATATTTCCCTGTTTGCTTTTCAACCATAACTCTGAAATGCTGAAAATGAGTGAACACCTCACCCTTCTCCTTCATGAAGTATACCCACAATTTCCTTGTGTGGTCATCAATAAGTGTCACATAATACCTGCACAGCCTCCCATAGACATGGTCTTCGTAGGACCCCATACATCTGAATGCACAACATCTAGTGCATTTCTGCTCACATTTTTGTCACGTGGAAATACATGCTTTGTTTGCTTTCCAAATTGGCATGCTTCACATATTTTCTGCATACCTTCAACTTTAAACTTTGGCAGCCCTGTCACAATTCCTTTAGTCTGCATAGACTTCATTCTCTGCACATCTTTGCATGATCATTAATCTGCAAAATCTTATTCAAACCATATGAAACATGGACAAATGAATCATGACATGGTATGATGAAATGTTGGTGTTTGTGGCCACAGGTCTGATGGAGGATAGCCTTTCTCATGATCATAGAAGAAGCAGATAGCTATCTCAAGCTGGTCTTTCCAAGTCATAACGAGCCAGCTGTACAAAAAAGGCATTGATCAGATCCTCCCAAGGTGCATTCCACCTCATGAAAAAGAAGACGTCCTCAGAGAAGCCCATCAAGGAATTAGCAGAGGTCACCTCGCAGGAGAATTAACAAGAAGAAAGATCCTCCAAGCCGGTCTCTGGTTGCCGTTGGCAATGCCTACAAGTGGGCCAAACAGTGTGATGTTTGCCAGCGTCTCAGCTAGCCAACTAACAGAGACCAAATGCCACATATTCTGATCCTTCCTCTAGAACCATTCGAGAAATGGGGCCTTAACTTCATAGGGCCATTCAAGCCGTCAGCCCGCTTCATCGATAACAAGTATATCCTGGTGGCAATCGACTATAACACCAAGTGGGCGGAAGCTTGAGATCTTTGAGATAATTT
Source organism: Cibotium barometz (assembly GCF_041138505.1). Classification (NCBI taxonomy): domain Eukaryota; kingdom Viridiplantae; phylum Streptophyta; class Polypodiopsida; order Cyatheales; family Cibotiaceae; genus Cibotium; species Cibotium barometz. The sequence goes on from NC_141065.1 coordinate 39,215,660, forward strand.
AGCCAAGCCAAATTTCTCTACGAGATGATCATCAATCATTTCAATTTCCCGATCAAGCTCATCAAGTGTTTCGGTTACCCAATCAAGCTGATCAGTGAGACCAGCAGGGCTAACACTCCGTCAATGATGTAATCTAGTGTTTGGTCACGTAGCATCTCATTATTCATAAAAGATCCACAGTGTACTTGTTCTCTATAACATCTATCTGCCTCCTCCTTAATACTATCCTGGTACTTAAAATACAAAGCTGTATGAGCAGCATCCAAACCTATGGTTTGTCTCTTCACCAAAAGTTCCTCTAACAAGGTAGCCCACTTCCTTATCTCTCCTCTCCTTTCCTCATCTCTCAGTTTACCCACTGCTCTGATAATCCCCTGCATTTCATTGGCAAACTGCCTCCAAGAACCATCAGCCCCCTTTCTCCTTTTAAGTTTTCTAATTGCTTCTTCTGTATACTCCACAAAAAGTGGGTCCTTGAGGAGCAAATTATTCACTCTCATTTTCCTTATTGGGAAATAAGAAAGATCTATGTCATCCCCATCATTAATAGTCCAGTTCCACTTCAAAGGAAGGTGATCAAAAAGTGCAGAACTACAATCAACCAAGACTCTCAGAGTGTGGGGCACCCACGAGGCCTGCTCGCTAAAGAAAACTCTATCAATTATGGGGGAAGAAGAAAGATATTGAAGACTAAAATAGGTATGGCCTGGCTTGTCTCTCCAATCACCAAGATACCAACTATCCTTGAGACCCAACCCCCTTCTAAGCTCTTCCCATTTCCCTTTTTCCTTCCCTATAAGTACAATGCTACCACCATATCTATCAACTACCTTTTCGACCATGTTGAAGTCCCCAAGAACAATACAAGGAACTTGTGCATTTAAATTGGCAATCCAATTCCACATATTTCTCCTAACTTTATGATTGTGTGCCCCATATACATTAATAACCCATATTCTCTCCCCATCTACTAAGATCTCAACCACTAAGATTTTTCCCTCAAGGTGATTAGCAATAACGTTGGGATTAAGGTCTCTCCTTACTAGAGTCATAACTCCACTATACCCAAAGTCAACTCTGCCATAAAATATTTCCCATTCGCTAAATCTATCTAATCTAGGAGTTTTTCCAAAAAGATTGTGCTCCTGAATAGCAAAAACTAACAAGCCCCAAGATTTTACTAATCCCCAAAATAAGGCATTCTTCTTTTTGTCCTGGATGCCCTTAACGTTCCACGTGCACCCCGTAAACTCAAGAGAATTTTTCATGATAAAGCAATTTTCAGAACCATTTCAACTTCCTCCTCATTCCTAAAACTACTCTGATCAATTTGAGAACCTTTCTTAGTTTCTCCCGCTAATAGATCAAAACTTTGCTCTGACAAAGGACGGCTATCTCTATCATTTAGTGGACTGACAGGATTCGAATAGTAAATAGGACTCAGATTCCCATTATTCCCAAGCTTTTTGCTCTCAGTTCCACTATTAGGTTGAGCCTTCCTAGCCTTAGCCTTAGCCTGCCTAACACTATGATTTCCTTTTACTTTAACCCATCCCCCTTCCACCATATTTTTCCCCGAATCCTTTGCTACTTCTTTTCCTTTCTCCTCTTTCTTCCGATTTTCTCGGAGAGTTTTATCTTTGTTGATTCCTCCCACATTATCCTCTTTTACCTCCTGCCTATTTTAGCGACCAATTCAGGGCAGTCCTTGGCTTACCTGGATAAAAGATGAATACGTTGCACATCAAAAACAGACTAACAAAATCCTGATTGAGCTTCAAACATACCTTATTTTTCACGTGTGCACAGAGTCTCTCATTCAGCCAATCCGGCATGCACTTCCTCTTGGAGCACTCCACCTCAATGTCATCCCCTCGACGCTTCATCTCCTCCTCAGACTTCGGATCCCAGTCTCCCCGTCCATTCGCTCCCTCTTCCTCACCTTGATGCCAACCACTACTTGGCTCCGCCATGCAAGGCCCGAGTAGTTGACCACCCGCGACGTACTAGGGTCATGCGATCACACGTGTGGATTTAAAGTGCCACTAACCCACTACTTCTTGCATGCCCTACACGTCACACCCAGGCACCACTCCTTCAACTATACCTATTTTTGTTTTTTAAACAATGCCAAATTTAAGTTTCTAGAGTACTTTATGGTAGTATTACCCTGCTTGGTATACGTGGTTGGTATACGTGGGTGCTTGCGCATTTTGCTGTTGCAATGCCAAATTTAAGTTTCTAGAGTACTTTATGGTAGTATTACCCTGCTTGGTATACGTGGTTGGTATACGTGGGTGCTTGCGCATTTTGCTGTTGCAATGCAATATTAAGTGTACTACTTGCACTAATGTAGAACCCATGGTGGAATATTAAGTGTATTGCTTGCACTAATGTAGAACCCATGATGGATCACTAGTTGTAGCTAGATATTAGTAGCATTTTGGCTTCCATATAGCATTGCTTCCAAAGCTTTTTGAACGCACACCTAGCACCTAGCTAATTAGGACTAATAGCACTCCTAAGAGATCTATTTGTGCATCCTAGCACCTAACTACTAGGACTAATGGCCAATGCTTTAAAAAATGGCATTTTAATGCATTTTTATCGTCAGAATTTAAAAAAAATACCTAGCTGAGATTTTAAGAAACCCTTATTTTAAAGAGTAAGTTTTTACATATTTTAATTATAAAACCCGCATATAGTAGAGAATTCGAAAACAAAAACTGGATAGATATAACAATTGTCTTTATTTTGATAGTTTAAAAAATAAGTTTTTTCGAGCATTGCTAAGAGATCTATTTGTGCATTCTAGCACATAGCTACTTAAATTGCTCCGCTAACTATCTCCTAACATTTGTTACAAAGATTTTTGTCCTACCTAGCATTAATACTCTTCTCTTCTAGCTCTCTAGCATAAGTAGCTCTTCAAATATCTATACTTGCAAGTTCAGCTATACCCCCATGTCAAGGCAACCAAAGGCCAACATTTGTGAACTCTCTTGAAAATATTTCTTTGAGGTGTAAAGTAAAGAATATATGTAAAACGTTGTTGCACTTTGCATGTTCAAATGTCATTTCTCTAAGACTATATTAATCAAGCAAGAAATCATGCCTTAGGTCTTCATGGTACATCATGAGTTTACATATGGCAAATATAGATAACTAGCTATACCATGTTTTGGCATACATTTTTTATTTTTTTGAGCTAGGTTCAACTGGGCAAAAATGTGCCCTATTAAACTAAAAAGGCCATGTTTTTGTGTACGTCTCATATACATTTGTAAGTGTCTCAACTTCAACTCTCTCAAAGTCTCTCTTGTGTCCCAACAATTGTTAGCATCATTTAGTTGTCTCATGTGACATTGCAAGAGATGTGAACTAGAACTCATGAAATGCCACTTTTATAAGAGATTAAAAAGTAATAAAAAAGTGCAAGAGAAAGTTTATGAAGGTAAAGAAGCAAGCAATAGCCATTTATTAGAAAGAAGTCATGATTCAAAGTGATAGGTTTTTCTATGCTCCTAATCATATTCAATGATCATCTTAGGAAAATATTATCTAACACAACTTTGTGTATGAATGATAGGCCAAGCGATACAAAGAATGCATGCTAAAGCTTTCTAAAGAAGTGGTGAGGTCTATGGTTAACTTTGTATATATATATATATATATATATATATATATATATATTCAAAGAACATAATGAGAATCAAATTATGCCTTGACATGAAAAAATTATTGGCAAATCAAATTCATTCTTGAGATAATAAACGACGAGAAGTAAAAAGCACAAGAATTGATATGCTTGACAATAATCAAGTTGCAAAAGAATTTCACTTGCCCATTATGAGTCAAAGTTTATTATTATATACTCAAAGGATACTCAAAGGCTTGTTAGAAGTCTAGTGTGAACAAGATGATGTTCCTCCATACAAAGCCTTTGCATGTACTTTTTCTAGGCTGTCCTTTCTTGCATCACTCACCTTGACTTTATCCACCATTGCCAACTACACACACATATCCACCTACCTTCTTATTTCACCTTAGTCTAGCAAACAAATACATACTATCACAATTGTCAATTGTATTATTCTCAATGCCTCTCCCTCAATTGGCAAAAGAGAGTCGAGCTAACACTCTAGAAATAATCCATCTTGCAAGGTCATGACATATAAAATTCTCCTATGTGCTCCCTCCCTAGTCACAAAACACAAGGTCATGTTGCATAAAAAGCACTTACCATACATGACCTACTTATCTCACAATATTAACTTTTCCAATGATTTTCACCCAATACAACATATGATTGCTTGACAACATCTTGCCACATGTAAGAACTCTCATCTCAACCTTGGAAAGAATTTATTGGAACACTTGCCCCATAAAATTATTGCGAGCACCCATTGCACTTAAATAATATAACACAATGTTGGATTTTTTCCCCAAATAGGAACTCTTGCCCTATTTACTTCAACACAAACACCTACCCTATATTGGGAATAACCACCCATTATTTGTCCACCACAATGATGCTGATGATTATAAATCATTGATGAAGGCACATGTTGACTAAGATTCATAATGGTGAAAATCCCATCATTCCACAAGGATAATGATGATCCGCATGGTCATGATGTTGACCGTGAAATTATTTTTGGTGATGATGCTTTTGATGACATAGAAATTGGTCCCAATTCTTTATTTCTCATTTTTTGTCCTCACATTTTCACAATTTACTCCCCCTTTACTTTTTATTTTTCCCTTTTACAATTGGTAGTTGTAAGGTCTTTTTATCTTTTTAGAGAGGCACGCCAACCAGCGTATATGGGTTTTCACAACCACCTTAAAGGAATTTTGCTTTAGTTTTCTTAACCTTAGGGTTGTAGAAAGCAAAGATGACAAGACCCCTGGGAAAATGCCATATTGCTATAGAATAAAAGCAAGTTAACCCCCCAACATTTGTTCGATTGCGCAACGTCCCTCAAAGCGGGATCACCACTACCCGAAACGCCCTATGCCCCACCCCTCAAAGACTGCCATATTTGAAACATTTTGAGAAATTCTAGCAATCTCAAAAAATTGGAGGAAATGGGGGTAATTGGGAAAAGTCGGGTGAAAATTTTAAGCAAATTAGGAGAAATTGGGCAAATTGAAAATTTTCAAAAAAAAAAGTAGGGAAATTAGAGGACATTGGACAAATTGGAAAATTGGAAAAAATGAGAAAATTGGGGGAGGTGGGAGCAATTGGGAAAATTTTGAGTCCTCTATATGATCCAAACTATCATTAATACTCTCTCTCTAAGTATTACTTGGGCTTAGAAATCTTCTCTATACTCCAAACTATCAAATTTACACAACTAGAATCTTACCAAAGTGACTCCAACCAACAACACTGACTTTTGCCTTCACAAACCAACAACATAACATTGACATCATGGAACTTCTACAAAATCTCAAGTAGAATTTGTCCCTAATGTGTATCTGAAAAGCCCCTTTTTTTTCCTCAGCATGTGATGCTTTACTTACACAGCACACTCAGAGTTCCATTTGCACACCTTACCAGCTCAGGCATTCATACATTTGGATACTAATGGCACCAACCAAGCTTCAAATTGATCGTTGAGGCAATTTTCTATATTGGTCACAGCTTACCAATGAGTTCATAGAATTAAAGGGCTAAGATGAGGGTTTTTTTCTTCTCAACGGAATGGCTCTGGCTCCTAAGATTGCAGTAAAAGCATAGAGCTAACCTTGCTGCTTTGCCAATTAAATATCAAAACTTCATAGCAAACAAAGATTTACTTGTGATTGAAAGTTATGCATGCACGCCCAGTATTGTGTCTGCATGTTCGCATGATGATGATGAATTGTCACTTACACAGGTCTAAAAAGCATCAGTTCTCTTCGGTGATCTCTGCTAGTGACAGATATCTTCAGGGTGGTAAGCTTCATCTTCCCCTGTTTGATTATATATAAGCCCCAAATACAAAGCAATATACTAGCAAGATGGTAATCACTTCTCACGTAACACAATAAAATTTCCTGCATTCGTCTTGTGAATTCTCGATATGTTCTTCAGCACAGCTGCAAAAGCTGCTTTGTCCTGGATACATACACAAGACAAGTCAAAAATTACAAACATATAAGGCAAGAGAGGGAGGCAGGGAGGCAGGGAGGGAGGGAGGGAGAAAGGGACTGTTGACAAACCTCAGCTGTCATCAGCCGGCTTTTGAATTTATTCACCAAATCATGGCTTTTGATTGGCCCCGCTTGCTTAAGCACAGCTTTTACATCTTCCTCGGTGACAGCTCCATTAGCTTGTGAACTGGGTCTTCCTTGAGGCGGAGCTCCACCAGCCTTCACAGGTGGTGTTGATGATGATGATGATGATACCGGTGATACTGCAGGCTCCTTCTTTGTTGCCTATAGACAGCTTTGGGTCTTTAGTAAATTCCCAAAAATCAGCCCAAGGTGCAAAAACCATGTGACACATCAACACCTAACAGATCAGAGCTCATGACCAAGCCAGATGCCTGCATTTTTAGAGATTAGAAACACTTGGCCTGAGAAAAAGAACCTCCTGTGATGCTTCTGTCTTGACTTTTTTGGAACTTGCCGCAGGACTTGGTTTCGAATCATCAGCGCCAGCCTTTCGCTTCCCTTTAGGAGCTGCAGTAGCTACCGGAGTTGTGCGTCCGACTGCTGCATTTGCCGGCTTTGGCGGTGTGGACTCCACAGGCTCTTCCTTTGGAGCCTCTCTACGCTTTGGAGCAAGAACTGGAGAAGAAAGGTCTTCATTGTCCAAATCAATCTGAGAAACAAAGTCAAAGACTGAGCTTTTTCCCCTGGAAATGTACAAAGCAGTACAAAATATGAGGCTTTGCATGGATGCATGCATGCGTGTGGGAACTTGAGCTCCTTACATCTTCATCTGAAGATTCATCATCTGACTCATCTAAACCAGCAGATTTACCAAGTAACTTCTTTAACTCCAACCCTGATTCACTTAAACCACCCTTTTCCTGCTGCCCATCCTCTTGTTCTCCTTCCTCGTCTTCCTCTTCCTGTGACACAGACCACCACACATACTTATCTAGCTAGCTTAAGAACACAGTTGGGAACAGAAACCTTCCTCCCCTGCCAAAATAGCAGATTATCCCCTCACAGAACAACTGTTCCAGATAAAAGGGGCCTAAGATGATCGAATTGCATCTGCTTTGAGAGAAGTGTGGCACCATAAGGCGAAGTCTTCCAACTAAAAATCTGGTCGCCTACCTGTTTTATTTCGGGTGGAGCAGGAAGCTCTGGAGCCTGATCTTCTCTCTCCTCTGGGTCATTACCAACTGTTTCATCATCATCAGTAAAAGTCTCCTCATGTTCCCAGTCATCACCTGCAATTAAAGGAGCACCCATATCAAGTCAACAAGAACTCTTTTACCCTACTATTGCCTTCCCACAGCTGTAGAATATTGTCTAAAATGTATTACCTTTTTCAGGCTCCTCCTCCTCAAATTCGCGATCGTCCCCTCTAGCTGGTTCTTCTCCATCCTCATCACCTCCCTTTTTATTCATGCCAAGTCTATTCTTTCGGTCTTCATCATCGTCTACATCCTCCTCCCCTTTATCAGAGAACGCAGGGTCGTCCTCATCATCAGCCCTCCGTCGAAAACCACCACGGCTCCCACCACCACCACCTCCAGTTATCTTTTCCACTTCACCAAAAGCTGCTGCACCCGTATTGGCAGCTTTCATCAGCCAGCGCTGATATCCATCTGCTGTCCTACGCCGGTTCTTCATCTGCTCCTCTGCTTCTTCCAGAGTTAGTTGCTTGTAATTAGCAACTTTATGAAAATTATACCTGGCAACAATTGTGTCCGCATCTCTCTCTCTCACTCTCTCTCTCTCTCTCTCTCTCTCACAGCAGGCAGGCAAGTGCAAATGTATGACTTCCCCATCAGATTGTCAAAGATTGATTTGGCTGAAATTAGAAAGGAGCAACAAAGATGAAGAGGGTGTCACACCTTATGGTAGGCACTTCCTAGAGATGGGGGGGGATGCATGAACTGGTTATATACAACGGGATGGCAAGATGGCCACGGTCAGACAGCCTTATATCCATCCTTCCCAAATGTAGGGGGGACTAGCACGGTGGACTACCTCATGGGGTCATCTGCTCTCATATATATACCTAGATGAATCCAAGAACATGCCCAAATTCACCTTTTAGGAACGTGCATGTTATATACTCATGGTAGTCAACCCACAAGACTATATAACTATCAACTCCATTATGCATGGTATGGACTAGATACTACGGCATCCCCACTAACGTCATCAGTGCCCAATAGTGGGTGTAGAACTCTATATAATCTCACACACGCACTCTACACACACACACACACACACACACATACGACCATATATTCACACAAAGCCCTTCGTACTGAGTTTCTATCAAACCTCTAGAGATGCAGGGCAGACTCAGCCATAACGAAGCCTAGCACTGAGGGAAGTAGCAAATAGAAAGAATTAGTACAGCAAATAAGTAGTTGATAGGGCAAATGCACCGCTAAAGATAGAAAGAATTAGCACAATATCAACTAGCCGCAACTCGGACGAAAACTTCACAATGTGAAATCTGCATGTTCGCTAATACAGCTGAACTATATACCTAGATGAATCCAGGAACATGCCCAAATTCACCTTTTAGGAACGTGCATGTTATATACTCATGGTAGTCAACCCACAAGACTATATAACTATCAACTCCATTTTACATAGTATGGACTAGATACTACGACATCCCCACTAATGTCATCAGTGCCCAATAGTGGGTGTAGAACTCTATATCAAGATATGCTCTCACACACGCACTCCACACATACACATAAGAGCATATATTCACACAACCCTTCGTACTGAGTTTCTGTCAAACCTCTAGAGATGCAGGGCAAACTCAGCCATAATGAAGCCTACTACTAAGGGAAGTAGCAAATAGAAAGAATTAGTACAACAAATAAGTAGTTGATAGGACAAATGCACCGCTAAAGATAAAGAATTAGCATAATATCACGATGTGAAATCTCCATCTCCGCTAATACGGCTGAACTATATACCTAGATGAATCCAGGAACATGCCCAAATTCACCTTTTAGGAACGTGCATGTTATATACTCATGGTAGACAACCCAAAAGACTATATAACTATCAACTCCATTATGCATAGTATGGACTAGATACTACAACATCCCCACTAACGTCATCAGTGCCCAATAGTGGGTGTAGAACTCTATATCAACATATGCTCTCACACACGCACTCCACACACACATAAGAGCATATATTCACACAAAGCCCTTCGTACTGAGTTTCTGTCAAACCTCTAGAGATGCTAGGCAAACTCAACCATAATGAAGCCTAGCACTAAGGGAAGTAGCAAATAGAAAGAATTAGTACAGCAAATAAGTAGTTGATAGGGCAAATGCACCGCTAAAGCTAGAATGAATTAGCACAATATCAACTGGCCGCAACTCGGACGAAAACTTCACAATGTGAAATCTCCATGTCCGCTAATACGGCTGAACTATATACCTAGATGAATCCAGGAACATGCCCAAATTCACCTTTTAGGAACGTGCATGTTATATACTCATGGTAGTCAACCCACAAGACTATATAACTATCAACTCCACTATGCATAGTATGGACTAGATACTATGACATCCCCACTAACGTCATCACTGCCCAATAGTGGGTGTAGAACTCTATATAAAGATATGCTCTCACACATGCACTCCACACACACACACACACACATAAGAGCATATATTCACACAAAGGCCTTCCTATTGAGTTTCTGTCAAACCTCTAGAGATGCAAGGCAGACTCAGCCATAATGAAGCCTAGCACTAAGGGAAGTAGCAAATAGAAAGAATAAGTACAGCAAATAAATAGTTGATAGGACAAATGCACCGCTGAAGATAGAAAGAATTAGCACAATAACTCGGACGAAAACTTCACAATGTGAAATCTCCATGTCCACTAATACGGCTGAACTATATACGTAGATGAATCCAAGAACATGCCCAAATTCACCTTTTAGGAACGTGCATGTTATATACTCATGGTAGTCAACCCACAAGACTATATAACTATCAACTCCATTATGCATAGTATGGACTAGATACTATGATATCCCCACTAACGTCATCAGTGTCCAATAGTGGGTGTAGAACTCTATATCAAGATATGCTCTCACACACGCACTCCACACACACACACACACACACACATAAGAGCATATATTCACACAAAGGCCTTCGTACTGAGTTTCTGTCAAACCTCCCATACCACAAATCTTGTCATCTGCTCTCATACCACATGGCACAAATCCTGAATTTCGCCACCCATTTTGGCTGACCATAATTTATAGTCTTTTGCCCCATTTTGACTCACATCCTTACACCTCCCGACCACTTATCACATCGAATCCCCACTCTAGATCTATCAATACCTCTCTAACATCACAGTCCAACTCTTCTCTATCATCCATGACTCTGCCCATGCCAGCTTCCCCCACACCACACACTCTACTGCCAGCCTACGATCCCTCAATCCCACCTCATTGGACGCTTGCAGGAGCTCTAATTACCACATGATGCGATTTGGGCTCTGATGTCACTATATGAGGCAGTTACGGGCCAAGTGTATGCACATGGCGGTCTCTCAGGAGAGAGATGTAGCACTATTGGGATTAAGCAAGGCTGGCCGCTCTCACAACACTATTTGGGCTATATATTGATGAGATTGCATCCTTTGTGGACAGCTTTGGAGCTAGAGGATCACCTTTGGCCCAAACACTCGTGCCCATTTTGCTACATGTAGATGACATTGTCCTCATCTCAGATTTAGAAGAGGGACTGCAAAAACACCTAGATGCTCTGGACAGATTATACAAGGAGAGAGACTTTACGGTCAATTTGGGAAAAACGAAAAGTGACGGTATTGAACACTAACGCCCGAAAACCTCACGGCTATCCTTCCTATTTAGAAGAGCGCAAGTGGATATTGTGTCAAGATACGCATACCTTGGAGTCAAATTTACAAGCCCAATGTTCAGTACGAGTACTACTACCATTGGCAGACTGGCACCAAGGCATGCCTCTCGCCTGTTTGAAGAGAGAGTGCTTCCAAGCACATTTTCAAGAACCCTACTAAGTGTTGGCTCTTTGACACCTTAGTTCGGCCATAAGCTATGTATGGAGCAATCATTTGGGGACCAAGATTGGGGGAGGATGTGTATTGAGAAGCTTCAAGTGTTGATGCTGTCACGCATGATCAGGAGTAAACTATCGGTGCCCCATGACATACTGCATGCGGAGTTTGATCATAAATAAAAATAGAGTATTGAGTCATGCAAATTCTAAGTTTGTTATCTCTCTCTTTATCACTCTCTCTCTCTCTACTCATTCATGGCAATCTTCCGTCCCCCATAGCTTCCATAGTCGCTGAGCTTCAGCACCTACACTATGGACGCGTAGAACAGCCCTAAATCAGCTCGACCTACCCCAAGAAGGATTCAACCAACTCAACACAGGCTGTCCAGCAGCATGGGCTGATCATGGACAGTACAAAGAGGCCGTACAGCAACAGTTCAGCCACCTACTAATGACGTTCCTTCTGGGAAAGGAAATACACCCATGTGAACGTGCTACAATCATCTACAAGCAGCATGGAGTACAAGGATCCTCCCAAAGATGGGGTCTGCATGGGCCCACATAAAAAAAGCATGAACTAGCTCCACCTAGTAGCCTGCATCACCGAGCTGAGTACCTGTAAGAGACATGGTCACCACGAAACGCGTTTCGTTGCTGCTAAAACGTGAAACGCATTTTGCTATTGAAACGTTTCAATCATGGACATTTCGTCCATCGTTTCAGGGCAGCTGAAAAGTTGAGAAGGAAGAAATAAAAACGTTCAATATTGAACATTATTGCAATTCGTGCTTGCGGCTCCTCCAATTATGAGGCATATTATTTTTTGTTTATGTAACATGTATACAGGATGACTCAGAATGAGGAAATCACTCAGAATTTTCCATAGATGCAATCAACAATGCATCGTAGCTTTAAACTTTGTTTGGTTATTCACTATTGCATTATGGTACTATTGTTTTCTTGATTGTAAGTATTAAAGTAAATCTGTGAATAAGTTTGAAGGTCCAAAGTTGAAATTTCAGATTTGGGCCCCCAAATTGGAGGGGAAAGTTGCACTTTCGCTCTCCAATCGAAGGCCCAAATCTGAAATTTCACCATTTGGCAGTCCCAAATTTGAAACTTCATATTTAGGCCCCCAAATTGGAGGGGGAAAATGCACTTTCCCTCTCCAGTTGAAGGCTCAAATCTGAAATTTCACATTTAGGCCCCTAAATTGGAGGGAAAAATTGTGCTGCTTCTCTCCAATTGAAGGCCTAAGTGTGAAATTTCATATTTGAGCCCCAGCTTTCAGATTTTATGTATATAATCGTTTCCGTCTATCATTTCACTATCCACGTACCAACGTTGAAACGTTTCATTCCAAAATAAATTGTTTCAACGACGTTTTGTTTCAACAGTGAAACATTTCGCGGCCTTGGTAAGAGAAGAGAGTCTTGAGAGTCTCTCAATCCCATTCTCCACTCCGCCTTCCCAAACACTCTCGAAAAGGAGTCATGTGCCTGGAAGCACCATTGTCTAGAATCCACTCCCAACAATCCCCAACGGTGAGACCAACCGCCTCCCTACTCAAAGAAGATGAAACTCCGTGTCCATAATCTCCAAGTGCACAAAAGCTAGAGTCTTCGCAGTTGCAGCTGAGGAATCAACACCTTTCTCAGTGCTCCACTGAGAACATTTCCTCCAATAATGACCCTTCTGGCCACAATGGTTACAGGTCCGCTCGGCCTTCTGAGTCGGGCTTCTTCTCGCAGAAGACTTCAACTATGAAGACTTCCCTTTGCCCTTGTTGTTGTTGTGGTTGCGGCCTTTCAACCGCTGGCCAGTCAAAGCCTCAGAACCGTCACCCTATGGAGGGTTCAGAAACCGCTCTTCCAAGTCCAATACCATAGGCACAAGCTTCTCCCATGTAATGGTGCTAAGCCTCCCATTGGTGATCAAAGAAGAATAGAAAGCTGAGTACTAAGGGGATAGATGAGACAGCAAGGATGGCCATGTCCTCTGATGATATCTCCTTACAAGCCTGAAGAGCCTCCTGCTGAAGAGCCTGGAGTTTGTTGATGTGCTCTCGTATCGTCAAAGCCTTTATAGGATTCATCACTCGCATTTGCACTTCCAAGGAAATTCTCTTCATGGGAGATACCCGATTGTACAAAGAAGCCAAGTGCTGCCAAATCCCTCGAGCCAGCGTCATGTGTTTGATGTTGTTGATCACTGGGGTGTGTAATTAAGAAAAATGAAAGAATGCACACGGACACCGACAGGATCCCACAACTGTGCATGGGCCTCCCGCTCTTTCTTAGTGGATGGTGAAAGTTCCTCCTCTAACTCTGGCCTTGGAACTCCAACCACGATGAAATCAGCCAAATCATAAGACTCCAAGACAAACTCCATCATTACCTTCCAGATGCCATAGTTGTTTCCGTCCAACTATCGGTCCACTGAGAACGTTGGGAGGGTGGGGATCTTCACATGTTTCTCTACCATCTCGAGGGTTCATGTGGTCTTGTGAAGGAAGGGTGGGTGGGGAAAAAAATTGAAGAAGAGGTTGCACCTGAATGCAAGGTGGCTGTCCAGCAATGATGCCGCCTTCTACCTTCTTCTCCATGTCCCGTACAGGCCAAAAATACTCCAATCAGCACCAAATGCAGCAGTCCTGAATGCTCTCACTGTCTCCAAAGCTTCAAGCCACCTGGGGCTCTGATACCATCTCAGAATGAGCAACGGAAATGAGACAAGAACAAAACAGAAAAGAAAACGCAGAAGTGCTGGAGAGAGATGCGTTGTATAAACTCTACTATATACACGATATCCGGTACATCTGAGTGTGGGGAGGGGGGGAGGTGGGGGCGGGGGGGGGGGGGGGGGGAGAGCGTGGTATATATACCACCTGGGACTGCTAGTCGGCCAGTGTAAAACAGGCCGACAGCCCTGTCCGGATATCTATGGGCGAGGCCCCAAGTGAGGGGTTCTGCCCTGCGCAAGAAGTGCTACTTCCACTGCTAGCACCCCAGAATTCGTTACGCGGAGGGGGCAGGGATCTTTCATACATCACCTACTAGAACCTTCTCATTCACAAAGTGATAATGCACCTCAATGTGCTTCGTTCTAGCATGGTATATTGGGTTATTGGCCAACTGTATGCTACTCGTGTTGTCACAATAAATGGAAATTTCCCTATGCATGAGCTCACCCATAAAGAAAAGCACACGACTGGCATAACCAGCAAATGATGAGTCAACGAGCAAAAACACCAAGTCGGCCACCTCCTGGCAACAAAACTCCTACAACCGACCTAGGAAAAAAATAGAGCCCCCCCACGACTAGCAAAATTGGAAAAAATATGGACGATGAGGAAAAATGGAGAAACTCATACACGGGCAGGCACACCCACAACAATGCCCCCCACTCCCTACATTGTAATATAAACAGACAGGAGATGACAACTAACACCTATAAGACCAAGTACAAATCGGATGGGACTCTGGATAAGCACAAGGCCAGGCTTGTGGCCAAAGGCATTCTCAGAAAGCTGGTGTGGATTTTCATGATACCTTTGCACCAACTGCTTGGATGGGGGCCATACAAACAGTTCTTGCTTTTGTTGCACACTCTCATTGGCCCATCTTTCAAATGGATATCAAGTCGGCATTCCTCAATGGGGAGCTAGAGGAGGAAGTTTATGTAGAACAGCCCCCAAGACTTCAAGTCTTGGCTCCAAAGGTATGGTCTACAGGCTGAAAAAGGCCTTGTATGGTTTGAAACAAGCCCCCATGGCTTGGTACAAGAAAACTGATGCTTTCTTTCAACATAAGGGTTTCAAGCAGTCGGCGACTAATCCAAATCTCTACATCTTTCCCGAGAAAGGGTTGTATACTCTTATCATTCTTTATGTGGACGACTTGATCATCACAAGAAGCCATACAACACACATTGCTCAGACAAAGACAGCCCCCAGTAAGGAATTTGAGATGACAGATCTCGAGTTGCTTCACTTCTTTGTTGGATTGGAGATTTTTCAACGCTCGGATGACATATTCATTTCTCAGCAAACATGGTATGTTACAAAGTTGCTAGAGGCTTTCAGGATAACAAATTGTAAGTCCATCACTTGCCCCATGGATCCTGGCATCAAACTCTCCTGGTATAGACAATAGGAAATTGGTTGGTTCCTTGATTTGGTTGATCAACACACGACCTGATCGTGCATTTGTGGTGGGAACTCTCAGTGCTTTCATGCAGGCACCTTTGGATGTTCATTTAGCAGGTAGCACTCCGTGTGTTGCGGTCACAGTTACAAGAAACAGGTGAATGGAGAATTAGGGTTAGAGTATTCAAGTGTGGGAGACATACACACAGAGAGAACAACAAGGGAGAGAGAGAGAGTTGTGGGGATAAGTCAACTCATGAGAATAGCATGAGTGTGTGACTCCCCTATCACACATGTATATTGCACTAGTACACATAGTGCACTTAGTACATTAAAAGTACTAAGTGTACTATGTACTATAACTTATGGGCTTGTACACACTATAAGGGTGGGCATTATGCCTTTACCCCAACAACCTCCCACTTAAAGGCAAAGTGCCCTTAAATGAAGGAAAAGAAAAATCAGCATGTACATGATAATATACAAGGCCATATCAAGGCTGAAACTGGCCTCATCCAATGCCCATCAAGTGTCTGCAATGAGCAAATCGCTCCGGAGGCAAACTCTTTGTCAATAGATCAGCCGGGTTGTCATCCGTATGAATCTTAACAAGCTGAATTTGCTTGTTCTCTATCACCTCTCTGATGAAGTGATACTTCACATCCACATGCTTCGTCTTTGCATGAAAGACAGGGTTCTTTGCCAACTGGATGGCACTCTGACTGTCACAATGCAACAATGGAATATCCCCTGTATAACCCAAATCAACCACTAACCGAGATAGCCATAATGCCTCCTTGCAAGCCTCTGTGGCTGCAATATACTCGGCCTCTGTAGTAGATAAGGCTGTGCACTTCTGCATCCTGGATATCCATGACACAGCACCTCCTGTGAATGTAAACACATAACCGGTAGTAGACTTCCGGTTATCTGGAAGACCGGCATAATCCGAATCCGTATAACCATGCACTAATGCATCCTGTTTGCCAAAACATATGCACATATCATGTGTGCCCTTCAGGTATTTCATGACACCTTTCACTGCTTCCCAATGCTTCTTGCCAGGGTTGGCCATGTATCTAGAAACCACTCCCACTGCAAATGCAATGTCCGGCCTAGTAGCAACCATGACATACATGAGACTGCCACAAGCTGAAGCATACGGAACCTTGGCCATATCAGCCCTGCCACTATCTGACTGTGGGCTGTCCATAGCACTGAGTTTCACATATGGAGGCAAAGGAGTACTAGTCTTCTTCCCCCCGTCCATATTGAACCTCTGCAAGACTTTGCCAATGTATTCCTTCTGAGACAAATACAACACATGCTGATTTCTGTCCCGAAGTATCCGCATACCCAAAATGTGATTTGCATCACCCAAATCCTTTTATCAAAGGTTTCATGCAGCCTCTGCTTCAAGGTATCCATCTCTTAACGAGATTTCCCGGCAATCAACATATCATCAACATACAAGATGAGGATCAATAGACTGCCATCCAAAGCTTTCTTGGTGTATATGCAGTGATCTATGTCACTTCTCCTGAATTTCTGAGATTTCATGAATGTATCAAATTTATGATACCATTCCCTTGGTGCCTGTTTGAGCCCATAAAGACTCTTTTTCAGCTTGCATACAAGCTTCTCCTTTCCACTCACTGCATAACCCTCTGGCTGCTGCATATATATCTCCTCATGGAGATCACCGTGAAGAAAAGCAATCTTCACATCCATCTGAATCAAGTCCAGATCATCATGCGCAACCAAAGCTAACACAGCTCTAAGTGTGGTCATTTTGACCACTGGAGAGAAGATCTCCTCAAAGTCCACACCATATTCCTGCTTGAAGCCCTTAGCCACTAACCTGGCTTTGTATCTTGGCTTTGCATCTGGTGCAACTTTGAGCCTGTAAACCCACTTGCATGGCAAAACCTTCTTGCCTGCAGGCAAATGCACCAACTTCCAAGTTCCATTTTTATGAAGAGAATCCATCTCTGACTTCATGGCACGCTCCCAAAGAGCCTTGTCTGCCCTCTGTAAAGCCTCCTTATAACATGAGGGCTCCCCACAGTCAGTAAGCATCAAGTAGTCAACCCCTGGAACAAACATGTCAGGGGCTCTGGAGGGTCTAGTGGACCGCCGTACCCAATGACCATCATTTGCAGGTTGCTGTCCAGCCTGCATATCACCCATTGGTGGCTCCTGTTCCATGCCATAAGGCTGAAAAATCATGCCCGGTATCTCCTCTAACTGTGGTATATCCATAGGGATATCTTCTGCCATCTCTGGCTGTCCATTTGGACCATTTTCAGCACCATTTAAGGGCTGGTTTTCCTGCTGTAATGGCTGATTTACAGCCCTTTGTTGTTGTCCATGATGTCCATCATCATCAAAGATGACTCTGCCAGGCTCCTGTTGCCTTGCAGGCTCCTTATACATGCATGTTTCATCAAAAATGACATCATTGCTGCGTATAATCTTTCTATTCACGGGATCCCAAAGTCTATACCCCATTTCACCTCTGTCACCATATCCTAGGAATATGCATTTGTGAGACTTAGGATCAAGTTTGGTGCGCATTTCCTTGCGTATGTGCACGTACGCAACGCAACCAAACACTCTCAAGTGCTTGTATGACGGAGGCTTCCCTGTCCATACTTCCTCTGGCACTTTCCCACCAAGCCTCGTGTTAGGTGACCTGTTTATAAGGTGAACGGCTGTCATAACAGCTTCAGCCCAAAAACCATGAGGTAACGCAGCATGTGACAACATAGAACGGACCTTCTCCTGTATGGTCATGTTCATCCTCTCTGCTGTCCCGTTTTGTGGAGGATCATAAGGAGTAGAGAGCTCCCTCTTGATGCCTTTAGCATCACAAAAGTCCTGAAACTGTTTGGACATATACTCTCCACCATTGTCGGAACGCAAAGCCTTCAGTGTTTTGCCAGTTTGATTCTCAACTAGAGCAACAAACTTCTGAAACACTGAGAATGTATCACTCTTCAAACGAAGAAGATAAACCCACACCTTGCGTGTGGCATCATCTATAAAAGACACAAAATATTTTGCCCCTCCCAAAGAAAGCTGAGGCATCTCACATACATCTGTATGCACAAGCTCTAACTGAGCATCTTTCTGTCCAAGAGCTTTCTTGTGGGGGCACTGTAGTTGCCTACCATATATACAATGCTCACAAAACTGAAAACTTGAAAACTTTAGAGAAGGCAAGAAACCCAAACGAGACAATTGCTCCATTCCTTTGACACTCACGTGTCCCGACCGGCTATGCCACAGAGATTTCCGGCAGCTCGGTTGCATTTACATTAGCATGGTGACAAACACCTGCATGCATGAAATAAAGAGTGTCCACCTTAGAGCCTCTGGCAACAACCAGTGAGCCCTTACTAATCTTCCACTTTCCACAACCAAATGTGGTAACATAATCAGCATCATCAAGCTATCCAGTAGAAAGCAGGTTCTTCTTGATCTCAGGCACATGCCTGACATCATGGAGCATAAGCTGTGAGCCATCTGAAAACACAAGCCTCACATCACCTCTGCCAAGAATCTTGCATGCATGGTTATCACCCAAATAAACCACTCCTTCATTGCCAGCAGTATACCTGACAAACAAGTCTCTGCAACCTGTGACATGAAAGGAGGCACCTGAATCAATGATCCATGAGTGCATACCATGACCACCTGTAAGAAGTGAATGGGCATCAAGTCAAGACGTAAATAGGACCTCGTCCTCACTGCCACCTGCATGTGACACATTGATTTCTTCAATCTTGACTCCACTTTTGCCCTTTGGCTTTACATCTTTGGCTTCATCTTTCTCTTTGTCTTTGCCTTTTCCCTTTTCCTTTTGATCATTTTTCCATTTGTAGCATTGCTTTTTAATGTGTCCCTTCTTGCCACAATAATGGCATTCCAAATCCTTTTTGGAGCGAGACTTGCTCCTTCCCCTTTCTTGGCTTTTCCCCCTTTGCTGGGATCTCCCACGTGCATTCATTGCATTGGACTTTCCAACAGAGTTGTTTTTCCTGTTCATCTCTTCTTGAAGAAGAGCACCCTCAACATCTGCATATGACAGCATAGCATGCGAATTGCTAGTGGCTGTCCTGAATGTGTCCCAACTCTCTAGCAAAGTGCATAAGAGAAAAGTGGCTTTGAACTCATCGTCCATTGCCAACTTTTGATTTATAACTTGGCTGACAATACCATTAAACTCATTTAGATGGGCTGTCATAGACGACCCTTCCTTCATCTGAAGACCTATGAGTTTCTTCAACCAATACACTTTGCTTGAGGCACTTTGTTGGGCATACAAGTCTTGCAATCTCTGCCACATTCCCCAAGCTGTCTTCTCTTCACGAATGCTGAAAAGTAATGAGTCTGACACAGACAACATAATAGTAGATCTTGCCAGCTCATCCATATCTTCCCACTCTTCAGCAGTAAGAGAAGCGGGCATTACACCCCTTTCTTTGATAGGCTTGTGCTGCTTTTTCTGAAGCAACACATTGTAGCACTGGGTTTGCCAAATATCATAATTATGCGAGCCTTCAAGCTTCTTGATGTGAAGCAATGAAGAGCTCTCACCTGTGGTTGCCATAGCAAAATGCAACCTGTCAAGGCCTGACTCCCTGCAAAATGTGCAAACACTGCACCAAAAGCACACAAAGTGCTTACAGTTGTTCTCCCAAGCTTTATCTCCCACTACGGAAGCAAGAATGCAACTTTTCTCCCACTTTATGTGATGAAAACACCAAAATCTGGTTGCTGCAGATTTAGGACAGCACCTTAAATGTGCTCTGTTGCCCTTCCAAAGTACTGTACAGCAATACTAAATGCTCACCAATGATGTACCAAACCTGTACCGACAAGTACAGCAGCTGAAATTGAACCTTTTCCTCACTCAAATTAGTGTACAGCCATGCCAAAACTTGCACAAAGCTGTGCCAAATCTGTACCAGCAGGTACAGTAGCAATAAATGCTCTCCTAGCTGTCCAAATGAGTGAAAATCAGACTTTTACAGTCCCGAACACTGCATACAACAGTCCCGAACAGAAATTGGGCAAAAGCCCCTTGATTGCAAGCTGATTTTTGAGGATTCAAGGCATAAATGTCTTGCCTGCTGCTTTGCCAAGCTCAACAAGCATACGAACTTGAAAAGCCCCTTGATTTAAGATCAATTTTTGATCATACATGGTACATTGACGCACATGAAGGCATCCAAAGTCTTCACAGTGCTTCCCCCTGGCCACGTATACATCCAATGCATGAAAGCCCCTTGATTTACAGGCACATTGAGTGCTTGTAAGGCATCAACACATTATCCACAGCATCAACTGCGAGTGCCTGCATGCAAATCAACCCAATCGGCACAAAAGCCCCTTGATTTGCACTGCAATTTGCTGCAATTTTGCCCAAATGTGCGATTTCTCACATCATACAGCATGTATGAGTGCTTAATTGCACAATTACATCAAAAGCCCCAAATTTTGACATCCAATTTCCTGCAAATTGATCCTGATTGTGACCAATGTCACCCAATTTGCCAATTTTGCTCAAAAATTGAGCAATTGGGCACCTGTACCTGCTCAATTGATTACTGTACTTGCTCAATTGCAAATCCCAAAAAAAAATTGAAGCAGAATACCTTGTAATTTCTGAATTTTGTTGCAGGAAAGGGGGGTGTGCTGAATTTGGTGCTGCTCTGCAGAAATCTGATGCTGTTGGAGAAGGGGGGTGATGAAGCTGCTGCTGTGCTGGCGACTCAATGTTGCCGCCTCCTGACTTCGCCTGATAGCGCTACAGGCTTCATCTTTCTCTCCGCCGCCTTCGCCTGCTGTGCGCTGGAACTCCACGCTTCGCTACGATGGACTTGCTCGGGACAATCGTGAAGAGCCTGTTGTATTGACGCCCAGCGTTCACTTTCCGCCCAACACGTTGTGAGCTGACTCCGCCTGTAAGCCAGTCGACGACTAACGCCCAGCGCTTCTACACACCCGCCCAACGCGTTGTGAGCCGACTCCGCCTGTAAGCCAGTCTCGACGTCTAATGCCTAGCGCTTCTACACACCGTGCGCTGCTACGTTCACCGCTTGTGACCAAGCGTCTGCTGTAGGCGCCTGCTGGGCAGCGTAGCTGCTGCCTGCTGGGCAGCGTGGGCTACCTGCTCAGCTGCCTTTTGGTCGCTTCTGGATTGGCTGGAGACTCTGAAGACAACAAAGGACCAGGGAAGAATCTGCTTGCACTGAATGGAGCTCTGATACCAGTTGTGTGAGAGAATAAGAATTAGAGTATTCAAGTGTGGGAGACATACACACAGAGAGAACAACAAGGGAGAGAGAGAGAGTTGTGGGGATAAGTCAACTCATGAGAATAGCATGAGTGTGTGACTCCCCTATCACACATGTATATTGCACTAGTACACATAGTGCACTTAGTACATTAAAAGTACTAAGTGTACTATGTACTATAACTTATGGGCTTGTACACACTATAAGGGTGGGCATTATGCCTTTACCCCAACAACAGGAAAATGGAAACGAAAACGAAAATTTTGAGAATGGGGTGAACAGAAATGCCACGTCATCCTAGGCTATCCTAAGGGGGATATGGGAAAAGTCACTAAGTCAAGAGGCCACATGTATAATACTATAATGTAAAACATGAGCCAAAGAAGTAAAATCTACAGTCTATAGTGTACATACTACACTCTACATTTATGATTTGAAACTTCAAAATTTAAAACTTTAAAGTTGCATGAGAAATCAAAGCATTTAGCCATAATCACAAAATAAGCTAAGTCCACCACTCAATTATCAATGAGTCAAGCCTCAAGACCAAGTCATTACAAAGAAGTGTAAAATCAAATGCCCAAAGGAAGCTACTCTCTAGAGTCTAGACTCTAGACTCTAGACTCTAGAGTCCCGAGTCCTGACTCCTCAAGACTTTTCTATGCTATAGACATAGCATCATCCTCCTGAAGCTCATCCTCATGCTCCTCCTCTCTTCCATGCCATCTTCATGTGTTTGACCATCGCCCTCTACCACCTCAACTACAGCACCAATGATGGAGCCCATGTCTACCTCTGATGATATATGAAAGCCAATGTATTTATCATGCGTGTACTCATGCTTCATCTTTGTTAGCAAATGCAAGTTTGCATTAACAAAGACAAGCTCATCTGCTTTCTTGCTCCCAAGGCGATTCCTCTTCTTTGAGTGTCTATGACCAAAGGTACTCCATAAACGCTCCAAAGATGATGAATAGCACACCTGTCCCAAAACACAAATGGCCATGTGCTGAAGCTCTGGTGTTTTTGTACCATAGTCTTCCCACCAAGTGACAACACCAACATGAAACCTACAACATGACAATTTGAAAAACCACAATTACACTAATAAAGGTTCATATGACATAGATTTAAATAAAGGTTTAAAATTCAGCTTTCACCCTATCATGTTGTGCGTCACTCCATCCAAACATTCTCTCTTTGCTGCGGTAGTTTGCAAGCTGATCCTTCACCTTGCGTCTTTCCTCTGGAGTATCAACCAACCTTTGCAAAGTGACATTCCGACCACGTACCACCTCACCATTTGCCTGTTTTGCTGTCTCCCCTTGTGTTGAAACTCTGGATCAAGCACATAGACAGCTGTATGTAGTGGAGAATCATTTTGGTTCCATCTACTCACTGCAAGATTCTCCAACTCTTGTCTTCTATCTGCATCGGTCTCTATCAAACGGATGTTCTCAATCATCGGATCCATGGCCTCATAAATCTTTCCAATGTAAGACACACCTCCATCCACATGCTTCAAAACCTTAACAATCAACCAACATAACTTAAGAAGATGCTCTACAGAAGGCCAAAACTCATCCTGTGTAATAGTAGCATAGCAAAGCTCCCCAAGTGCTTGCCTATGAGTAGGATACGACTCCCAATCAGGGTATGCCATCATCTGCTTTAGGGCTGGTCTCACATGAAAGAGATGGTGAAGCATCATAAAACTATATGCAAAGCGGGTGTCGGAGTACTTCAATAACTTTCTTTGCTTACCTGCGATATAATGCAAGAGAGTATTGGTGGCGGGTTATGAAAGAAACAATCTCTTTGCCTGTGTCAATGGTAGCCTTAATGCAACTTTCCAATGTCTTTAAGCAAGTTATTGAGACAACGTGCCATGCATGGGCTCCATGTAATGTGGAGGTACCTCTACTCCAATAAGGCCCCTACTGCCTTGTTGATACTCTCACCATCTCAAACAAATTGAACCACATTTTGTGGACTGTGACATGTGGGGATAGATCGTAGTAATCACAACCTTAGGCTAACTAGAACTTCACTTGATGATGCTTAAGAGATAAGACAAAGTTGTCAATGCAATGCAATGCAACTATATTAAATGAATGGGTTACAATGAAGATCTATGAATAGATCTATGTTGTCCTAGATGAAGATCTAACTCGGGGAGAGTGAGATATGCTGAATGCTGATGATGGATGATTTTTCCTTGCTCCACTATTACTGAGGTCCACCCTTCGATGCCGGCTTTCCTCTATGTAGAAGGTAGGAGCTGCTGAGTATGCTGATGATGAATTGCTGAATGAAGATGTTGATATGATGTCTTCCCTTTGCTCCTTAGGAAGGAAACGCTAAGAAGAGAACATAAGATGCTGACTGTATGCTGAACTCCACTAACGATGAAGAGATGATGGAGATGAGATGGACTGAATGATGCGCTTCTATTTATATGATATGCTTTGCTGCTGGTCGGGTACAGTACAGCAGACGGCCAAGTGTAGGAGACTCCACGACTACATAAAATGCCCAAAAACCTGCTGTCGGCTACTAAATACAGCTGTCGGCTGTCATAAATGTACACGACCTAATGTTTACTTGCCTTAAATGCTCTTGTTGTCTTAAGTGCTGATGTGGGTGCTGTAAAAGCCCCAAGCACATGCTCATGCTGTGCTATATGTTGTAAATGCCCTAGATAAATGGATTAATGCTTGCTACATGGATTAATGACTCGATAAATGCTTATGGATGCCATGTCACTTGTGCAACCAATAGGGTGTGCACGTGACATTCCCCTCTGCTAAACTGTTGCTGGCAACCTTTCGACTCCTCTATTGATCCTCCTCCACTGAAACCACTGCCACACTTCTTTTCCTGTCGGGACTGAGGTCGACTGCAGGAGTTGAATCATTTGAGCCAAAGACTGGTCTAAGGAACTACATGGCAAATGCTTGGAAATACCTGGGTCACCCCTGACCTGTCTGTGAATCCTTTCACACACCATCTCTGTCGTTCCTGAACCTCTCAACCTCCTGAGGCGATGTTGGAGTAAACTTCAGGCCCAAAACTCCATTTACTACTTTGATGATGGATGTCATTCTTCCCCAGAGAACTCATGGATAAAACATGTATGCCTTGCAGATGCAAAATGCTAGACTGATTGCTAGGATGACTACTATGCTGATGCAAGCCATGTGCAACCCTATATGCTGTGCAAGAATGCAGATGGATGGGTTACTTATGCATGCCTAAGGGGAAAACCCTAAGGATGGCCTGCAAGATCTTGAGAACAAGATTTAACTGAGCAGAAGCGACTAACATGCTGACTTATTGAATGACTTTTGGAATGCACATGAACTAAGGTTGCTTACCCCTATAAAGCTCTGATACCAATGTGACATGTGGGGATAGATCGTAGTAATCACAACCTTAGGCTAACTAAAACTTCACTTAATTATGCTTAAGAGAGAAGACAAAGTTGTCAATGCAATGCAATGCAGCTATATTAAATGAATGGGTTACAATGAAGATCTATGAATAGATCTATATTGTCCTAGATGAAGATCTAACTCGGGGAGAGTGAGATATGTTGAATGCTGATGATGGATGATTTTTCCTTGCTCCACTACTGAGGTCCACCCTGCGATGCCGGCTTTCCTCTATGTAGGAGGTAGGAGCTGCTGAGTATGCTGATGATGAATTGCTGAATGAAGATGCTGATCTGCTGTCTTCCCTTTGCTCCTTAGGAAGGAAACGCTGAGAAGAGAACATAAGATGCTGACTGTATGCTGAACTCCACTAACAATGAAGAGATGATGCAGACGAGATGGACTAAATGATGCGCTTCTATTTATATGATATGCTTTGCTGCTGGTCAGGTACAGTACAGCAGTTGGCCAGGTGTAGGAGACTCCACGACTACATAAAATGCCCAACAACCTACTGTCGGCTGCCATAAATGCACACGACCTGATGTTTATTGCCTTAAATGCTCCTGTTGTCTTAGGTGGTGCTGTAAAAGCCCCAAACACATGCTCATGCTGTGCTATATGCTGTAAATGCCCTGGATAAATGGATTAATGCTTGCTACATGGATTACTGCCGCGATAAATGCTTATGGATGCCATGTCACTTGTGCAACCAATAGGGTGTGCACGTGACATGGACCCACATACTCAACAACCTCACTCCATATCTCACATAACACAAGAGCAGGTTTTTTGTCTCACCCCAGCTTTTGTAGACTTTATGTAGAGTGGATTCCCTCTACATGCTGCAAGAACGCCTTCCAGTGAATGGCTGCGTATATCACTCCACCCGTCAGCCATTAAAGAGACCCCACACGTGCTCCATTTCTCCTTCACACGTGCAATGGCTTCATTGATGGATGTTATCTCATTCTAGCAATCTCTCCCTCAAGGCATCATAAGAGGGTGGAGTGTATGCACCACCAAATACTGCAATTTCAGCCACCATCTCTTTGAAGAATGGTGAGCGGACAACATTAAAAGAGATCCCACAAGAGTAGAAAAAGCGTACTACAACAGCATCAACCTGTGCCTCTCTTTGTGGATGCCATGCTGTGTGAAGAGAGGGCTGGCTAGGCTTTCCTTTGGGAGGAGCATGTGTAGGCATATCAAATGAGCTTCCATCACTCCCAAGAGATGGTGCAGTATGAAAAGAAGTGGGTGGATGGCCAGATGTAGCACTTACAGTAGTTCCATGACAAGCTTAATGTTGAGTTGGAGCACTTATTGGATGCTCCTTGCGCCGAGTATTTGGTGGAGGGGAAAGAAGTGAAACTTCCCGTTCCATTCTTTGTGCATCTTCTGGAGCAATCTTCTCGCATTTACCTATGCCAAACCTTGGCAAGGCAAGCAAATGGGCTTCAACCCACTTTGGACAACCACCTCTTTCCAGACCACAATACCGGCAACGAAATCTTTTTGCCCACCTCTCTTGGAGTCATATTTATTAACAATATCCACATGCTGCCACCAATAGTCACTCTAGGTGAATTCCTTCTCATTCTCTGTCTCAAGATGTGGCTGCCTAGATGCAATGAGAGTGACATAGAAAAGAAATGCCTACAAGAATGGGGATGGAAAAGAAAAGCGGTAAACACAAAAAGAAAGGGGAGAATGTGCACTATGCAGCAATGCAATAGATAAGTCATAGTCACAAGGAATGGGCATTTTTACTCTCGGGATTGTTGGGGATGGCAGCATCTTCCCGTTCCCATTCCCATTCCATGTCACTCTATAGTCACAGGGAATGGCCATTCTCAATCTTTTCCGTCCCCATTCCCCGTCCCCATTTCACGTCCCATGTGACTAAGAGATAAGTGAAAGAAAAGGGCAGGATTTGCAGTGCAAAGGGAGTGGAAAAAATAAAGGAAAGAAGAGCTGAAAAATGGGGCTTTTATTTCGCTACAGAAAAAGAGCATCGACTAGGGCCTTATACTCTCACACGTTGATGCACAACCAGGTGGCCGAATTGGGCTTTTTTTTTTCTCCTCACACTTGCAGCCGTTTCGATGATGATTTGGGCTTTCTTTTAATCTTCGTATGGGCCCACATTTCGAAAAAAATTTGATCGTTTTTTAGTATTGTACCGTGGGCGTCCTAGATAGCATGCCCATTTGGGATTTTTTTGGAGCTTTTGGGCCATGTGACATGCGGCCACATGAAACAGCCATTTCACTTGAAGCGAAACATTTCTCACAAGGCAGAAACGTTGGAAACACGCCGTTTCAGCTAGGTAGAAACGTTTCCTCGCCCGAAACGCATTTCTGGCAGGTCACCAAGGCAAAACGCCGTTTCAGGCCGCAAACCCCCGCGTTTCTTGCAACTATGGTTGCGGTACTTGAAGGGTACCGAGGATTTTGGTATTTTCTATTGATAGGGGGCCAGGTTACATGGTTGCAACGAAGGTTACATGGTTGCAACGACTCCGAATGGGTAGGAGATACGGATACCCGATGGTCTACTACAGGGTATTGCTTTACTCTTGGATCTCGAGCCATTTCATGGACGAGTGAAAAGCAACCAACGGTGGCGCTTTCATCGATTGAGGCGGAGGATCGAATGGCCTATTCGGCTGCTTGCAAGGTGATTTGGTTGCTGCAACTACTTGAGGAGATTGGTTTTCAATAGCAACACCTTACCCTATCTCATGTGACAACCAGAGTTGCTTGACTATTGCTAAGAATCCGGTATTCCATGCGTGGACCAAGCATATAGAGATTTGGTACCACTTTGTTCGGGACTGGATCTTGGAGGGAGACATTATCCCTGCATATTGTCCTATCTAGGACAACGCTGCACACTTATTCACCAAAGGATTATCTCGGTCAGCTATTGGCGTTCATGGCAGCTCCTTGGGCCTTGGGCCGCCCCCAAGAGCTAAGAGGGGGTGTTAGCATGTATCATCTCCTATTGCTGGCTATTCTAGTGTCTACGGGGGCCCTTTGCATGCTCAGGTACCCCCCATGTTTTCCCATATTTTTTCCTATTTTTTGTTGGGGTAAAGGCGTTATGCCCACCCTTATAGTGTGTACAAGCCCATAAGTTATAGTACATAGTACACTTAGTACTTTTAATGTACTAAGTGCACTATGTGTACTAGTGCAATATACATGTGTGATAGGGGAGTCACACACTCATGCCTCATGAGTTGACTTATCCCCACAACTCTCTCTCTCTCTCTCTCTCCCTTGCTTCTCTGTGTATGTCTCCCACATTAACCTAACCCTAATTCTGTTTCTCCCACATCAACTGGTATCAGAGCCTCTTCATTCTCTCCCCTCCCTCTTGATAGCATCTCAGGCTGCATTTCAGGCTGTGGAACAGGTGCTTACAAATAGCTTTCGTTTCACACCTCCTTCGGCCAGCATAGAACAGTGAAGCTTGCTCGCAGCAATCGCAGGCAGACAAGGCGTGCAAAAACGCTGGCCATTGATAGGTGAGTGTGGTAGCTCTACACGGCGAAGGCAGCGCTGGCCCTTCAGCGTGAGCAGCGAGTGGATACACAGGCGACACACAACTAGTAGAAAGCTGAGCGTGGACGTTGGCGAACAGCGTGGAGCGAAGAAGCGTTAGACAAGTAAGCGAAGGCTTTAGTCGACCGCTGGTCACCGAGCCAAAACACGCGAAGCAAAGGCTACTAGGCCAGCGCGCACAACTCCCGGCGCCCGTCAACTGGCCGCGTAGCCAACAAATAGACGCCCAGCGCTTTTCGAGTTGCTTGTGAATAGGCGAAGGCAGCCAGGTATGCGTGTTGTTGCCCTTCTGCTGCACAAGAGCCTCCAACAACAAGAGGGTAAAGGACAACCATGAAGCTTCTGCCCAGGGAAAACGAGAAGCTTTTCTTGCATCAGGCATGCTTCCTTGCAAGTGGGAAGAAGATGCCCCCCCCTTTCTGCAACAACTAAAATTCAGCCTGCATATTGAAGAAAAATCAGAAATTACAAGGTATTTTCCTCAATTTTTTTTTGGGATTTGCAATTGAGCAAGTACAATCAACAATTGAGCAGATACAGGTGTCGAATTGCTCAATTTTTGAGCAAAATTGGCAAAATTGGGTGACATTGGTCACAATCAGGATCAATTTGCAGGAAATTGGATGTCGAAATTTGGGGCTTTTGATGTAATTGTGCAATTAAGCACTCATACATGCTGTATGATGTAAAAAATCGCACATTTGGGCAAAATTGCAGCAAATTGCAGTGCAAATCAAGGGGCTTTTGTGCCGATTTGATTGATTTGCATGCAGGCGATCGCATTTGATGCTGTGGATAATGTGTTGATACCTTACAAGCACTCAATGTGCCTGTAAATCAAGGGGCTTTCATGTATTTGATGTATATGTGGCCAGGGGGAAGCATCGTGAACACGCTGGATGCCATCATGTGCGTCAATGTACCATGTATGATCAGCAATTGATCTTAAATCAAGGGGCTTTTCAAGTTCGTATGCTTGTTGAGCTTGGCAAAGCAGCAGGCAAGACATTTATGCCTTGAATCCTCAAAAATCAGCTTGCAGTCAAGGGGCTTTTGCCCAATTTCTGTTCGGGACTGTTTTATGCAGTGTACGGGACTGTAAAAGTCTGATTTTCACTCATTTGGACAGCCAGGAGAGCATTTATTGCTACTGTACTTGCTGGTACAGATTTGGCACAGCTTTGTGCAAGTTTTGGCATGGCTGTACACTGTTTTGAGTGACCAAAAGGTTCAATTTCAGCTGTTGTACTTGCCGGTACAGGTTTGGTACATCACAGGTGAGCACTTAGTACTGCTGTACAGTACTTTGGAAGGGCAATAGAGCACATTTAAGGTGCTGTCCAAAATCTGCAGCAACCAGATTTTGGTGATTTCATCACATAAAGTGGGAGAAAAGTTGCATTTGTGCTTCCGCAGTGGGAGATAAAGCTTGGGAGAAAAACTATGAGCACTTTGTGTGCTTTTGGTGCAGTGTTTGCACATTTTGCAGGGAGTCAAGCATTGACAGGTTGCATTTTGCTATGGCAACCACAGGTGAGAGCTCTTCGTTGCTTCACATCAAGAAGCTTGAAGGCTCGCATAATTATGATATTTGGCAAACCCAGTGCTACAATGTGTTGCTCCAGAAAAAGCAGCACAAGCCTATCAAAGAAAGGGGTGTGATGCCCGCTTCTCTTACTGCTGAAGAGTGGGAAGATATGGATGAGCTGGCAAGATCTACTATCATGTTGTCTGTGTCAGACTCATTACTTTTCAGCATTCGTGAAGAGAAGACAGCTTGGGGAATGTGGCAGAGATTGCAGGACTTGTATGCCCAACAAAGTGCCTCAAGCAAAGTGTATTGGTTGAAGAAACTCATAGTTCTTCAGATGAAGGAAGGGGCGTCTATGACAGCCCATCTAAATGAGTTTAATGGTATTGTCAGCCAGGTCATTAATCAAAAGTTGGCAATGGACGATGAGTTCAAAGCCACTTTTTTGTTATGCACTTTGCCAGAGAGTTGGGACACATTTAGGACAGCCACTAGCAATTCGCATGCTATGCGGTCATATGCAGATGTTGAGGGTGCTCTTCTTCAAGAAGAAATGATCAGGAAAAACAACTCTGTTGGAAAGTCCAATGCAATGAATGCACGTGGGAGATCCCAGCAAAGGGGGAAAAGCCAAGAAAGGGGAAGGAGCAAGTCTCGCTCCAAAAAGGATTTGGAATGCCATTATTGTGGCAAGAAGGGACACATTAAAAAGCAATGATACAAATGGAAAAATGATCAAAAGGAAAAGGGAAAAGGCAAAGACAAAGAGAAAGATGAAGCCAAAGATGTAAAGCCAAAGGGCAAAAGTGGAGTCAAGATTGAAGAAATCAATGTGTCACATGCAGGTGGCAGTGAGGATGAGGTCTTATTTACTTCTTCACTTGATGCCCATTCACTTCTTACAGGTGGTCATGGTATGCACTCATGGATCATTGATTCAGGTGCCTCCTTTCATGTCACAGGTTGCAGAGACTTGTTTGTCAGGTATACTACTGGCAATGAAGGAGTGGTTTATTTGGGTGATAACCATGCATGCAAGATTCTTGGCAGAGGTGATGTGAGGCTTGTGTTTTCAGATGGCTCACAGCTTATGCTCCATGATGTCAGGCATGTGCCTGAAATCAAGAAGAATCTGCTTTCTACTGGACAGCTTGATGATGTTGATTATGTTACCACATTTGGTAGTGGAAAGTGGAAAATTAGTAAGGGCACACTGGTTGTTGCCAGAGGCTCTAAGGTGGACACTCTTTACTTCATGCATGCAGGTGTTTGTCACCATGCTAATGTAAATGCAACCGAGCTGCCGGAAATTTCTATGTGGCATAGCCGGTTGGGACACATGAGTGTCAAAGGAATGGAGCAATTGTCTCGTTTGGGTTACTTGCCTTCTCTAAAGTTTTCAAGTTTTCAGTTTTGTGAGCATTGTATATATGGTAGGCAACTACAGTGCCCCCACAAGAAAGCTCTTGGACAGAAAGATGCTCACTTAGAGCTTGTGCATACAGATGTATGTGAGATGCCTCAGCTTTCTTTGGGAGGGGCAAAATATTTTGTGTCTTTTATAGATGATGCCACACGCAAGGTGTGGGTTTATCCTCTTCGTTTGAAGAGTGATACATTCTCAGTGTTTCAGAAGTTTGTTGCTCTTGTTGAGAATCAAACTGGCAAAACACTAAAAGCTTTGCGTTCCAACAATGGTGGAGAGTACATGTCCAAACAGTTTCAGGACTTTTGTGATGCTAAAGGCATCAAGAGGGAGCTCTCTACTCCTTATGATCCTCCACAAAACGGGACAGCAGAGAGGATGAACAGGACCATACAGGAGAAGGTCCGTTCTATGTTGTCACATGCTGCATTACCTCATGGTTTTTGGGCTGAAGCTGTTATGACAGCCGTTCACCTTATAAACAGGTCACCTAACACGAGGCTTGGTGGGAAAGTGCCAGAGGAAGTATGGACAGGGAAGCCTCCGTCATACAAGCACTTGAGAGTGTTTGGTTGCGTTGCGTACGTGCACATACGCAGGGAAATGCGCACCAAACTTGATCCTAAGTCTCACAAATGCATATTCCTAGGATATGGTGACAGAGGTGAAATGGGGTATAGACTTTGGGATCCCATGAATAGAAAGATCATACACAGCAATGATGTCATTTTTGATGAAACATGCATGTATAAGGAGCCTGCAAGGCAACAGGAGCCTGGCAGAGTCATCTTTGATGATGATGGACATCATGGACAACAACAAAGGGCTGTAAATCAGCCATTACAGCAGGAAAACCAGCCCTTAAATGGTGCTGAAAATGGTCCAAATGGACAGCCAGAGATGGCAGAAGATATCCCTATGGATATACCACAGTTAGAAGAAATACCAGGCATGATATTTCAGCCTTATGGCATGGAACAGGAGCCACCAATGGGTGATATGCAGGCTGGACAGCAACCTGCAAATGATGGTCATTGGGTACAGAGGTCCACAAGACCCTCCAGAACCCCTGACAGGTTTGTTCCAGGGGTTGACTACTTGATGCTCACTGACTGTGGGGAGCCCTCATGTTATAAAGAGGCTTTACAGAGGGCAGACAAAGCTCTTTGGGAGTGTGCCATGAAGTCAGAGATGGATTCTCTGCATAAAAATGGAACTTGGAAGTTGGTGCATTTGCCTGCAGGCAAAAAGGTTTTGCCATGCAAGTGGGTATACAGGCTCAAAGTTGCACCAGATGCAAAGCCAAGATACAAAGCCAGGTTAGTGGCTAAGGGCTTCAAGCAGGAATATGGTGTGGACTTTGAGGAGATCTTCTCTCCAGTGGTCAAAATGACCACACTTAGAGCTGTGTTAGCTTTGGTTGCACATGATGATCTGGACTTGATTCAGATGGATGTGAAGACTGCTTTTCTTCACGGTGATCTCCATGAGGAGATATATATGCAGCAGCCAGAGGGTTATGCAGTGAGTGGAAAGGAGAAGCTTGTATGCAAGCTGAAAAAGAGTCTTTATGGACTCAAACAGGCACCAAGAGAATGGTATCATAAATTTGATACATTCATGAAATCACAGAAATTCAGGAGCAGTGACATAGATCACTGCTTGTACACCAAGAAAGCTTTGGATGGCAGTCTATTGATCCTCATCTTGTATGTTGATGATATGTTGATTGCCGGGAAATCTCGTAAGGAGATGGATGCGTTGAAGCAGAGGCTGCATCAAACCTTTGATATGAAGGATTTGGGTGATGCAAATCACATCTTGGGTATGCGGATACTTCGGGACAGAAATCAGCATGTGTTGTATTTGTCTCAGAAGGAATACATTGGCAAAGTCTTGCAGAGGTTCAATATGGACGGGGGGAAGAAGACTAGTACTCCTTTGCCTCCATATGTGAAACTCAGTGCTATGGACAGCCCACAGTCAGATAGAGACAGGGCTGATATGGCCAAGATTCCGTATGCTTCAGCTTGTGGCAGTCTCATGTATGCCATGGTTGCTACTAGGCCGGACATTGCATTTGCAGTGGGAGTGGTTTCTAGATACATGGCCAACCCTGGCAAGAAGCATTGGGAAGCAGTGAAAGGTGTCATGAGATACCTGAAGGGCACACAGGATTTGTGCATTTGCTTTGGCAAACAGGATGCATTAGTGCATGGTTACACGGATTCGGATTATGCCGGTCATCCAGATAACCGGAAGTCTACTACCGGTTATGTGTTTACATTCACAGGAGGTGCTGTGTCATGGATATCCAGGATGCAGAAGTGCACAGCCTTATCTACTACAGAGGCCGAGTATATTGCAGCCACAGAGGCTTGCAAGGAGGCATTATGGCTATCTCGGTTAGTGGTTGATTTGGGTTATACAGGGGATATTCCATTGTTGCATTGTGACAGTCAGAGTGCCATCCAGTTGGCAAAGAACCCTGTCTTTCATGCAAAGACGAAGCATGTGGATGTGAAGTATTACTTCATCAGAGAGGTGATAGAGAACAAGCAAATTCAGCTTGTTAAGATTCATACGGATGACAACCCGACTGATCTGTTGACGAAGAGTTTGCCTCCGGAGCGGTTTACTCATTGCAGACACTTGATGGGCATTGGATAAGGCCAGTTTCAGCCTTGATATGGCCTTGTATATTATCATGTACATGCTGATTTTTTCTTTTCCTCCATTTAAGGGCACTTTGCCTTTAAGTGGGAGGTTGTTGGGGTAAAGGCGTTATGCCCACCCTTATAGTGTGTACAAGCCCATAAGTTATAGTACATAGTACACTTAGTACTTTTAATGTACTAAGTGCACTATGTGTACTAGTGCAATATACATGTGTGATAGGGGAGTCACACACTCATGCCTCATGAGTTGACTTATCCCCACAACTCTCTCTCTCTCTCTCTCCCTTGCTTCTCTGTGTATGTCTCCCACATTAACCTAACCCTAATTCTGTTTCTCCCACATCATTTTTATGGGCCATTGATGTGGGTTGCCCACCCTTTTTATGGCTTTTATGCCTATTTTCAGGTCCTGTAGAAGTCTAGGAGGCAATCGGCCAACTCATATCTCTTCTTTGCTGAGGCTATGAGCATGTATTTGACGGCAGAGGAGGTTGGTTTGAGAGGACTCCAGCTCCCAATCCGGGGGGAGGACCTGCTCGATGCTGAGTTTGCTGACGACACGGGCTTATTTTTGCATGGCCAGGAGGCCAATCTTCTTCGAGCAGAGCAGTCGCTCCAGGTTTTTAGTGCAGCCTCGGAAGCATTGATCAATTGGCGCAAGACAGTGGCCTTTTGGATCAGTAGCGCTCCCACTCCGGCATGGAGCCCAGACCCCGGTTTTAGATGGATCCCTCCTGGCACAGCAGTGCGATATTTGGGATGCCAGATTGGACTAGATTTGTCACCTGAGCAGCAGATTGCCCCGCTTCTTCTGAGCATTCGGAAGAAGCTTTTATATTGGAGTACAGCTCGGCTATCCTTGGCTGGGAGGGTGGTGGTGGCAAATCAGGTGCTTTTAGCGACCATGTGGTACATTACGTCTTGCTGGATCTTCTCGAGCTCTTGCATCAGCCAGGTACATAGGCTGATCAGGAACTTTCTTTGGTCTGGGCGGGACGGACAGCCAGCCCGGGCAAAGGTTGCTTGGGCAGTTATTACACTTCTGCTGGCCCAGGGAGGCTTGGGCATTATAGATCCAGTCGATCAGAGTAGAGCCTTATTGGGGAAGCTTATTGTTCGGGGGTTGCTTCCAGGCACTGAGCCTTGGAAAGAGCTTCTTTCGCAGCGCCTGCAGGCTCGAGCTCCCCCAGCAGGGGGAACTTGGGCACCAGAGATTCGATGGATCTTCATAGAGATGAGGAGGACAGGCCTCAGTAGAGGATGGGAGGACAGATTTGCCTTGAGCATCTTGAGAGCTTGGGAGCTGCTGAGACCGGGGCTCTCTCAGAGACCTCCTCCTTGTGTTGAGGAGCGGGCCAGACAGCCGCTCATCTGGAGCCCACGGTGGATGGGAGCCTTTACATAGTTAGAGATCCTGATTGCTGTCAGAGCTTGCACTGAGGATGGCAGATGCCTCTACTATAAAATTCAGGATGAGGGCAGACTTCAGAGAGTGGAGGTGGAGTCGCCTTTGGTTGCAGAGTGCACCTTTCAAAGGATGCGGGTAGTGGCCGCCGCTTCTCGGAAGTGGCATATTGACCCAGACCCTACAGATGTGCTCCCGGATTGGCGCATATGGGCATATGCAGCACGCCCCTTGGCCCGGCTCCAGTGGGACCCTGGTGAGTACGAGTGGCATGATCCTTATGCATCCCTTGAGGCCACAGAGATCACCTTTTTCCAGTATACTGTCCGGTTGGGGCGGCATATTTTGACGGCGAGGAGGATGGTCTCTCCAGCTGCAGCGGGGCACTGGCGGTTACAGGGACTCTCACACGAGTTCCTGGAGGATTTTTGGGCCCGGCTCTGGGCTAGTCGACAGGCCCGCAGGATCTCGACTTTCCAGTGGCTGGTCGCCCACAGGGGCTCAGCAGTTGGCACCTGGCTTGTCTACAGCGGTCTTCCGGCGGCCTGCGTCCAATGCGGCCACCCTATGGAGACACAGAGACATTGCCTATGGGACTGCCCTCAGGCGCAGCAGATTTGGCTGCGGATGTTGCGTATTCTGGCCCCCCTCGCTCCAGAGGGTATGTATACATGGGGTGCCGCTGCTTGGTCCACTTCGTCAAGGCCTGCTATGGGCTATGAGACGGAGCAGGACAGCCAGGCCATCAGATTCATTAGGGGCCAGCCTCGCCTTGTTCCTTCGCCGGATTTCTCGTCCGCCAGCTGGACACAAGAGAGGGATCTACGATGGGAGCTCCTCAGCAGCCTCACCATCTGGTTCACCTGGAGGGCCCGGTGTTTCAGGGCCTTTCAGGGGAGACTGGAGCCACCAGCAGAGACTGTTCAGGGGATTTGGCAGGAGTTGATCCACACCCTGCGAGGACAGTATGACCGCATCCGGGGCGACTCGGATGAGGCGATCTTGCGGCGCCAGGCCTTTCACACCACCTGGCACAACGGCCCCTTCTATACCCTACACGCGGGATCCCCCCGTTGGCACTACAGGCCACCTGTTTGGCTTTTCCCCCCTCCTATTGTATGATATAGCCCCTCAGTTCTTTGTACTGATACTTGTACTTTTCAGCACCTAGGGAGAGTCTCCCTGGCTGCCTTGCTTTGTTCTCTGCTCTGTTTTTCTTGTGAGCAGGAGAGGATCTTTTGTAGCCCTACGAGCGTTTTTTATATAACTAATGAAAGGATCTTTTCTCGGAAAAAAAAATGGCCAACTCATATGGAGTGTATATATATGCTGCCCTCTTCCTCACTTTTCATCATCCTTTCTTGACCATTTGGTGAGCACCTTCAGCCCTCTTGCCTACAGAGTTCACTCCTCACCTACGGGCTGGTTGTTTCCATCTTTTCTTGAGGATTAGTGCATCAGTGTTTTGTTGTTTCCATCTTTTCTTGAGGATTAGTGCATCAGTGTTTTGTTGTTTTCTCTCATCTCTCTCTTGGAGATTCAGCATTTTCATCATTAATCTACATCTTTCCACTGCCCTCTGACACTTCGATCTCTAAGCTTCCATGCTTTCTGAGCTGCATCTTCATTCTCGGGCATCTTCTCTTCCCCTTCAATGAAAGACCAACGGCCCTCCATGAGACTAAACTTCAGCTTAGTCTGCCACGTGTGGAAACTTTCCCCATTGAACTTTTCAATGAACATGTGGGTAGCCATGATATGATATGAATCTGGGAAGGTCTTACCAGAAGAGAGTTTCCAATGCTAGTGTCTAGGGTTTCCAAACAAGGGGGTTTTGATCGATGATGCTTTAGCATGCTGTAGCAACACTTCAATGCTAGATTTGCACCCTTAATTTTGAAAAATGATAAAAGTAATTAGGTTAAATTACTCTCATTAAGCAAAGTTTGCAGACAAAGAAAATGACTTTCCTAAGATTGTTGCTCGGGATGCGTGCACGGACTGGGCAAGCTTATAGCTGTTGACAGAATACGGCAATGGTGTTGCAGTTATAGTTGACAGAGGTGCTGCAAGTGCCCGTGGGCAGTGCCGAGCAGAGCAGAGTGTGATGCAGTTGGACAACACTTGGACAGCTAACAGGCCACGAATAGAGGGACAAACAGAGGGTCTATGTGAGGCTCTTGAGCTGGTGCTGGTGTAGAAATACAAGAAGCATTGTTTGCCCAGGCAAAGGCAACTAAGAGTAGATGAGTGCAGCTCACAGATGCAGCACCGTGTTGGGAAGGGGGTGAAACTCCTGACGACCACTTAGCTCTGATACCAAATGTTGGAAAACATCGAAGTGGAGGCTATGGTGGATCAAACAGAAACATGGCTATGGCATTTAGTGAACAAAGAGAAGTAAAGCGGAGAGAGAGACAATGCTCAAAGAGAAATAATTGCACGACTCGATGATGTGACTTGTGTATTACTTCAATCAAGTACACTGCTTTTATATGCTTAGAGCCTCTCCTGTATGACATCATTGCTTAGGTCATTATAGGTATAATATCTAGATATTTTAGTGAGCCACTCTAACAATGGGTTCACACACACATACACATGTAGCCCTTTTAGAGACTGTTCACACACCTTTATCCTTTTGTACATGGATAAGGCTTTTTCTCCAACAGAAGAATCACAGCATAAAGAATTGATAAAACGTTATACAAGTTGAATATGCAGAAAGACATGAGCACATACCAAGCACCTGCAGGCATAGCCAGAAAGTCTTTCCCATGCATCATTAGAAGGTAATAAGCTGCTTGCTGTCCACCCTCTAGCATCCCTTGAAATGATTGTTGTCCTTGATCATCATCCAAAAGCCATGGCTTTCCTTTGTACTTCTCCTATATTCAGGCATCGTGCCAATAAGGGCGGGTCTTTAAAATCCATCTCTATTAACAATTCCTCTGTTTTGAAGAAAAGAAGAAATTCAACTCCAGATATATTGAAACAAAATGAGTGAATAGTTGCCATGTGGTTAGGTGTCTAATTTGGCTCATCTCTAGTGTTGGCAGAAGCAAGCTTGCAAAAAACTTCCACATGATGCAAATGTCAAAGCAGCTTCACATAATTAGCAACAGATGGAGAGCGCTGGATGTGTGCCTCTGTGTTTTGTGTGTGTGTGTGTGTGTGTGTTGTTTGGGGGGGGGACTGAGTGGGGTGATTGTTTGGATATATGGAATGTTTTTCTTGTGCCATTGTCTGCACAGCTTTATCAGTACAGACACATAAAGCCCAGATGTTTACACCATTATGATGTTAAATCCTACAACTCCATACAAGACAACATATAAATGTCAAACTCATTATCTGCAATATTAGAGTAATTTGATAACAGCTCATATAAACTTTTGTAAGTGAAACTATATCATAAGTGGCCGCATTGAAATACCCGTAGTGCCTCAGTCAGTTGACGACCTTGAAGACCCTCCCGCTGCATAGTCCATTTTGTGTCATTGCTCTTTTTCTTTGAAAAGGATGGCAAACCTTGCAAAAATCTACCAACAAAATGTGGCTTGTTGAGAGGATGAGCCTTCACATTGAATTCCTGCAGAGTTTGTTGGACCACTTTGTGTCAAAGATACTAAAAAGCACGCAAGCCTCTTGCAAGAAAATAATTCACAATAAGGCAACCAAGAGGTCCTTGGGATTGGCAACGTTTTGCAGTACATTTCAAATCTAAAATTAGAATGCTGTCTTCGATTGACTCCGCAATGGGGAAAAAAAGTATGGTTAATATCTCATCAAGAAGGCTTGATTAGGAAGCACAAAACTATGCCCATCTAGGGTGTTCTTTACGTGCCCTTTTGAAACTGTCACGGGAGAATTGTGAAGGGATTAGGGTAGGAGGGGGGCAACCTGCAAACGTTAAAATTTAGTCATGTTGTCATCTTTTCTCTCTCTCATCTGTTAGTATGTCTATTAGCACTGCAACTTTGATGCTTCACTCAAATTTGAGGGGCTTGTGACAGCAGTAACAACAGGTTACAGGAGCAAACATGTTGCCTTCAAGACGTTAGGCACCATGCTGCTCATTGGAAGTACATGTGCAGCTTCAATACCCAGTTGCAAGGAAAGGGTTAGCTTAAAGCACAAACCAATTCAAATCTACAAGTTTAAAAAAAGGTCAGGTGATTTTACTATGCTACCGTGCAACAGAGTGCATAAAGAAATTCAGTTGCTGTAGACACAACCCAAGAGATCTGCAAGCCCCAGCACCCATAAAATACAATATTTTCGCCTGCAATGGTTAGTTATGCTCTTACATGCATGAGCAAGGCCAATCCATTATCGCAAAATCACAGGTAAATCACCACCAATAAATTCAAGCAATATCTATGCGATCATACTTTCACATCAGAATCCAATCACTTGACCACTGAATAGGCCACATGAAGAGCTCCTACTAGACTTGCACATTGACACAAATCTCCCATCTCACAAAGCCTTGTGTTAAGTATGTTATAAGTGAAGAATGAGGGAGGCAAGCAAGCTATATATGCCCACATGAAGGCAGCCGACTAGGGAAAAGATCCTCCACGACTAGGGAAAAGTGCCCTAAGACTCCATAAAATGGGGATAAAATATGGGTAAAATAAGTGAGGGGTGACAAGCCCCTCTAGCTAACATGGTCAACCCTAGAGGCTAAAATAGGACACCAAATAGGAAGCCAGCAACAAGGAGATGATGTCTAACACCCCCTCTCAGCACCGGATGCTGAGTGAACCCCAAGAAGCCAAAGACGCCGTCCTCAATCAAAGATAAAAGACTGCTGAAACAGGTACCAAGAAAGCTTCACAAACAATCTCCTCAGCAACTCAGCTACAAAAGCAATAGAACAAGTTGCTAGGTACACCACTCCTCTGGAAGAAAACAACCAAGTAGGTTGCGACGTGCTGCTCCAAATAATGGTTCCAAACCCAAGTGTAAGAACACTCCCCGAAGTCGAATGTCGTTTTTCCAGCCTGGAGAAGGTATGAAAAACCTCAAAACCAACCAAGATCAGATCCTGTAGATAATCAATCCTAGGAGAAGCAAGGTGCTCCTCACTGGAACCCTCTGAGTCTATCTGCTCAAACTCTGTAACAAGAGTTGCCAAATGCTGAAAAAAATCATCCTCTAAAAAGGTCAGCATCACAAGATGTAAAGACTCTGAAGAAAAGATGGGGTCCATGTACGCAAACTCCGTACCATGAGTTGCCCAATGTTGTACTTAAGCACACTCCACTGAGGTGGGCATCGCTAGATGAAAGGACTCCACAACCCCCTCTGAAAATGATGTCATCGGACTGGTACAAGCCCAACCTAATTCTGATCCAAATCCAAAAAACTTTGGAAGTACCACTGTGCCCCAGGTACGGTTAGCAACCACAGATCCAAAGCATCCCACTAGGTCCAAAAGTCCATCCTCCAAAACAACAAACCTGCACACCGCATCAAACTGGCAGAGGGAGGGACATCCTCAGAAGCATCACAAAGAGAGGCAAAGGTAGACTCCTCACAATGAGAAAGGGAAGCAGAAATATAAACTGCAGTGGTAACAAGGTCCTCAAAAGCATCACTGATAGCAGAAGACCCTTCCATAAGTAGAAACAGATCCCAAGAATCAGCAACAAACAAGTGATCCATGTGAAAGGATCACACCTCACAGGCAAAACACCCTCCTTTCTCTCCAAAACACTGCAAAGAACACAAGCTCGGACAAAATAAACTCTGCTCAAGATCTCTGAAAAGATCACTACTCTCCTCCAAAATCTGTAAACTCCTGTCACAAAAGAAAGTCCCCACAAATACAAAACAGCTCCCGAAACTAATCCTCAAGTGAAGTAGCTGGAGATGGGCCCCCTCTGAGTGTAGAAAACTCCTGTGGGAAGCAAAACGCAGCCAAAACACCGTTGTCCAGCAAAAATAGCACTCCACAGCCAATAGAAGGCACGGAACATGAAGAAACCACGTAACAGTGTAGGCCAGGAACAAAACACATGTATAGATACTCCAAAATCAGCAAAACGCTAACTGAAATAAGAAATTCAGTGTCCTCCTGTCACCATTTGGTCCATCTCCATTTCTGAAGCCACTTTTATGGGACTGTCACTCCATAGAGCGGCCAAATTTGTACCATGTTCACATGTGGCCAGGCCAGTGCCCCATGTGAAAGGGTCAATCATTTGGTGTCACATGGACGGGAACCAGTTGTGTGCCACCCGTGTGTGACCAGTATTGTACCATATGAACGGGAGCTTGTTTGCTACCACCCGTGTATGACCAGGATTGCGTCTTATCCATGGGACTGTCACTCCATGATAGGACTGATATTTGTGCCGACCTTGTCTATGGGATTGTCACTCCATAGGAAGGCATATGCCAGGACTTGTGTTTTGCCTATGGGTCAGGACTTCACATTTCTGTCGCGCCAGTTTTGTGCCCGACAAGAAATCTGTGTACAAGTTTCATGAAAGGGAGATTTCATCCATTACATGTGCACGTGCATTTATGTTTGCTTGCATAAACGTGTTTTCGCATGACTTGTTCTCGTGTGTGTCGTGCCAGTACACTGCACGAGGACGCCCCCAGTGTACCGTGGGTGTGCTGTTTGCTGATGAGTTGGTGTGGCGTGTGAACAGGTGGTAAGTATTACCCTTTTTGGTCTTTTCAAATGTAAAATCCTTTAAGTAATGTCAACCTTAATAATTATAAGGTTGGGTGTTCACACACATTTAAACATTGGCTCGACATTTTCTCTCATGTGGGTGCCCAACATTATTAATAACATTTATAGTTATTATTGCATGAAGTAATTCTTCTTCCCCCACACGTGGATGGTTGGTGGGAGTGTGATTGAAGGAAAGTACCCACCTTGTTATTAGCAGCTTGTACCCGCCTTGTTATTAGAAGCCCTGTCATGTGCACAGTGTGTATCTACCTACATGCACACAAGACTAGCTTCGAGGTTTGGGAAAGCTTGGAGCTAGGCAGGCTAATTGACAAGCTGAGTTAGGGATAGACTAACGGGCGGGCACCAAAGTATGGATGGATGGGCGTCCAAGTGTGGATGCCCGGCCAAGAGCCTATAAAAGGGTGGCCAAGGTTAGTCATTAGAGATATAGAGTCTCGCGTCTCTTTGTGAGAGCTCTATGGTCAGGAGCCTAGATCTAGTGCAGACGTGCACCTGCTTCATGCAGCCGAGGCTCGCAAGGGTAGCTTCGTGGCGGTATGGGACATCACGAGGTAGAGATTGGTCAGTACGTCCATCTAGTTAGCTAAGCTCGTGGCTCGGTGGGGACAGCCAAGTCTTGTGGGCTTGCCCACGGCTGTCGTGGTTGGGAGGTGAGTCATGCCTGCACCCCCTTCTAGTTTGTTTGTTTGTTGCAGGTTTTGAGTCATGTACCAGGAGCGTTCCATGAGGAGATGGCGGTCTATTTGGTGGAGTACTTCTCGGGATTAGATCAATAGCATGATCTTCTCGCCTTTCCGGAGGAAGTTTCCCTGGCAATGACTCGGAAAAACAATCTTGGAACTCACATAAGAAATCAGTCCTGTCCTTATCTAACATAGACAAATTAGATTTAGACTCATCATCTTTTGCATCCTTTACAAAAATCAAGTACGCGGAAAGATGCTTTTTCATTACTAATGAAATTGCCGAAGCTGATACAATAGGAACAGATTCCCCTTTTAGCTTTACATCCAAAATATGTTCTTTCCCTCTATGAGTCAAAGTAATCTTCCTATTGTATGTATCCACCACCGCATGTACTCTATGGCACCATGGCATACCCAACAAAACATCACATCCATCAAGTGGCATGATGAAAAACTCCTCGTTGTCCACATAACCCTGCACATGAAGCCTGAGCTTCCCAATAATAGGAGTGACGGGTTCTGCATACCCAGGACAAGCCATATTAGCCTCATACAAAGGCCCCATCTCCTCTGCACGGATCCCCAATCGGCCAGCCAAATCCGGTGAAATAAAGTTGGCTCTAGCACCTGTGTCAAAGAAAATCAAGGCATTTTGATCTCTCACTTTGCCCCATGCCCTGCACAACTCAATCTCTTCACCACCTGGCTGCTCCCCAACAAGATCGGGAACTAACCCTGCAGAAAGTTTTGGTTTCTTAGACTTGGGCTCCCCTTTAGTGTCAGAGTCCTTTTGGGAATTTCGCTTGGGACAATTAAAAGACATATGTCCCTCCTCTGTACAGTAAAAACATTTCCAAGCATCCATCAAAGCCTGTCTCTCCTCACGAGTTCTCTTGGGCATTGGTAGCTTCTTATACCGCTTCTCTGTAGACCCTTTTGCATCACGCGAAGCATGCCCTGACTTTTCAGATTTCTTGCTTGAGCTTTTACTTCCTTTAAATCCACATGAGACCCCAGTGAGTAACGCATTTGCCGTCATAGCATTCTCTATCATCTGTGACATATTTGTTACTCGAGTCTTTATGCAATAGTCATGCACTTCCTTGGGCAGCCCACAACAATACTTCTCCACCTGCTCAAACAAAGACACTGCACGATAAGAAGTAACTGGGAGTAAAGCTTCCCAAAACTTCTTATTATAATCCTCAAGATTTTCACACTTTGATGCATCCAACTTGTGCCATGCTGTCATTACATCCACCTCAAAAGTAGATGTGAGCCATACGGAAGAGAACACCTGCTTAAACTGTACCCAAGTGGATGGTGCTATGCCCTGTAAAAGAAGAGTGGACCACCACTGCAATGCATTGCCCTTGAGAAAAGTCGCAGCTTTTCTCAACTTAGAGGATTCCGTGTAATTACCACCAGAAAAAGCAGCATCAAACTGCTATAAAAAGGTAAGTGCCTTGAGCTTATCTTTGGCCCCACTGAATGTGTCAAATTTCACAGCAGCTCCCCCTTCCTTATAATCCTTCGCCTTACCCATAGGCGTTAGATTATCGTAAGGAAGTGGCTTCACAAGATTGCTACCCCCAGCATTCATGCCCATCATAGGGTCAACATTACCAATTCCCACACCTGGCATTCCATACATTCCAGCCATGTTTCCAAACATACCATTATGCATACCGGGCTGCATGCCCCCATACATGTTTCCTTGCATTCCAGGCTGCATGCCCCCAAACATGTTTCCTTGCATTCCGGACTGCATACCACCATACATATTCCCTTGCATACCAGGCTGAAAACTAGCTCCAAAATTCCCTGGAATACCCATGCCTCCCTGAGGATAACCC
Organism: Cibotium barometz; assembly: GCF_041138505.1. Taxonomy (NCBI): domain Eukaryota; kingdom Viridiplantae; phylum Streptophyta; class Polypodiopsida; order Cyatheales; family Cibotiaceae; genus Cibotium; species Cibotium barometz. The sequence continues at coordinate 39,260,640 of NC_141065.1, forward strand.
CCAGTCATGGATTGGAACACAGAGCCACCACCAAAATAGCCTGGATGCATAGATTGCTGAGGAATAGATGGCTGTCCGAAAAAGAAACTCTATAAGTTGGCACCAAAAGCATGTTGCATGTTCGAAAACTGTCCAAAAGATGGATCCTGTGGGAAGGCACCACTGTTGCCCTAAGGTGGGTTCTTAGAACGCACTTTCTTCTTCTTTTCAGGCTCAGAACGGGATCTCATAAATTCAGCAAACTTCTCACTTTGAGTGAGCTGCATAAACACATCCATTACACCTGCCAAACGATTTTTAAACTGAGCATCATCTTCCTCGTTACTAGGCATATCTTCTGGCTGTGTTACATCCTCATATTGTGCATCATCTGCAGCCTGTTCTCCTGCAAGAATATCCTCAGATTCATTTCTCTCAAAAGAGGTCTCTTGCTCATCCTCTTCATCATAAAAGTATTCATCTTTTGTATCTGACATGTTGCTGAATTTTTCAGCAATGACTTTCCTCAAGACAACCACGAGCTCACCCCCTTAAGAAGGTTGATGATGGGTCCCGACAATGGAACCTTGAAACCGGCCTCTGGTAGAAACCAAAGTGCGGTAGACTAGCAGTCACCTATTCAATTGTAGTCCAGATAAATAACAACTTTAACAAGGGCTAGAATGCCCCAGAACTGAAAGGAAATCGACACCTGTTGGCCCCAAAGCTCGGCGCCCCTTTCGGTATTTCTTTATTCAAATTCAATGAAATGTATAACTGAGTACAACAAAGCCAGTCCAGGAGAGTAAACCTGCATGTCCAATCTGGCAGCCCTCAAGACCTCTTAGCACAGAGGATTCACACACAGATTTGTGTCCCACAAAAGCAACACACTGTGCTTCCCTCTAATCAACCAAGACAATTCAACAGGGCAGCCTTGAGCATACATCTGGCTGTTCCATGAACATGGTTTCAAACTCAGTTCAAATACACATCCACTGTCCAATCTCTGTTTCCACCCTTCAAACTGCCATACCCCTCCTCTCACAAGGGGCCAGATGAAACAACTCTACAGCAGCAGCAGACATAAGCCAGTGGAAAGAAAGAAAGATTGATATGTTCAGAGCTTACCAATTTTAATGCGTGGTTCTGCACTAGAGGGACTGACCGTACCAGTCTGTACTTGCAACAGCCTGTCTGTACTTTTCTCCCTGCAGCTGCCTGACTGATGCACCGACTATACTCTAATGATGCGCCGCCTGCAGAGCTGATGAGGATTGAACAGGATTGTAGCCGCCTGTACCTGTCCGTACACGTCTGCAATACCCGACTGTACCAGTCCGTACAGTACTGTACGTGCAGCCGCCTGTGTTAGAAAAATCTACAGCAACCGTACCCGCCTCGTCAGATGGCAACGACTGTACTGTTCTATACAGTACCCGCCTGCATCAGATGGCAGTGACTACTGTTCTGTACAGTACCCGCCTGCAGCCCCTGTACCGTACAGGTCAGCACCTACACAGCAGTCGCCTGAACCTGCAGCCGCCTGCTGTCCATACCCTAGTCGCCAACCGCCAATAAATCTATAGCCGCCTGCTCTGTACGGCTTGCAACCACCAAGTCTGTACGGCCAGTGTACCATATGGCCTGTGTTCTGTACGGCCTGTTCTGTACGCAGCAAAACGAGCAGCCACACTCCTCCACGCAGCTGGCTTCCACGACTCCTCTCCAAAAGCGAGAGAGAGAGAGAGAGAGAGGAGAGAGGCGTGTATCTCCAAAAGTAGAGTTGCCCCTTTCCCCAAAAATATCCTAGTGGCCCCTTTCTAAAATTTATCAAACTTCCTAAGGGTCACTTATGCCTAGGGGCCACCCAAGGTTAAAACATTAAAAATATTAATGTCCTTCGTCCCCCTTCACACTTGAGGATGTCCACACATAATACCATTTGTCCGGGCACCCAAATATGAATCATTGAATATTTATCTTGATCACCAACCACCATGCCCACACTTGCGCTGTTCCACTTTCACAGGGTCATGACAGTGTCTTCATCTTTCTTGATGACATACTTGTATTCTCAGCCACTGCGAAGCAGCATGAGAAAGATGTGGAGAAAGTCTTGCAACTTTTGCAAGATAATGGGCTCTACATAAACGCCAAAAACTCTATCTTCGATGTTAAAGAGGTTCAATACTTAGGCTATATCATCGATTCCCATAGGATTCGATCAGACCCCTCAAAGGTTCAAGAGATCTTGGATTGGGACATCCCTCAAATCGCCCAAGAGATCCGTTCTTTCGTATGTCTTTGTCAAGCCTACAGCACCCATGCTCACCAATTTTCCAACCTTGCAGCACCTCTCACCAACTTGCTCAAGGGGGTGAAGACTCGTAGACAAAAAGTCTCAGTCACAGACAAGGCACTCCATGCATTCCGTGCACTCTAGAAAGCTGCCTCAGAAGCGCCTGTTTTGAAGTGAGCATCTTGGGATGAACCTTTTGAGGTCATTACCGATGCCAACAATGTAGCCATAGGTGCAGTTCTCCAGCAAACCCGTGGCCTACTACAGTAGAAAGTTGGATGTCGCCGAAAAGAATTATTCAGTTTATAACAAAGAGCTTTTGGGTGTGATCATAGCACTCAGACATCGGAAGCCTTTCCTTTATGGACAGGTCTTCACAGTCAAAACAGACCACCAAGCACTTAAGTGGCTTCAAACCATGCCAAGTGCACAGTGGAGTGATCGGCAAGCCAGATGGAGTCAGCTCTTCCAACAATTTGGAGGAATTATCGAGTACATCCCTAGTAAGCATAACCCAGTCACAGATGCTCTTAGTCGAAAGGCCAGCATCCAAGCAGTGCAGGAGTCTACCATTCTCGAAATCATCGAGAAGGACTTAGATAGCATGAAAGACCAGTATGTCAACTCCCCCGAGTTTGGTACTCAATATAATTTGGCCCTCACTTTTGAGCCTGGCCATTATTCAATACAGAACGGTTGGTTGTTCTTCAAGAACCCTCTCTGTGTCATTCGGAAAAAGCAAGCAGCTCTTCTCCATGATGTCCATGACTCCTTAGTTGGAGGACATAGAGGTATCAACAATACCCTCTAGAAATTAGAACGGTCCTTTTATTGGCCAAAAATGAGGCGTGATGTATATTCGCATATTCAAGCCTATAAGATTTGTCAAAAAGTTAAGGTTCCGCATACAAAGAAGGCTGGGTTACTTCAACCTTTGCCTATCCTCGACGGACCTTCCTTTTATCGACATTTCTATGGACTTTGTAGGGCCTCTACTAGCATCCACCGGATCCCGTAACACTCAATGTTTCACCATTATGGATCGCTTTAGTAAGTTCTACATGCTCATCCCATGCAAGCATACAGCCACCACGGCTGAGGACGTCACCCGTCTTTTTCTCAAACATTGGTAGCCCATTTGTGGTTTGCCTAGTACCATTACATCAGACAGGCATTCCAAGTTCACCTCGCATTTTGGGAGGGCATTATTCGAAAACTCTAGAATCAAGTTACAGTTATCTAGTACATTCCATCCACAGACAAACGGCTAGACAGAAATCTATGACCAGTTGGCCTTTGATGTTCTCAAGTCATATTGTCATGACCAGCAGTCCAAATGGGAACATTATCTTCCATTGGTCCAAGCCATCTTGAACGATACTCATTCATCCAATGTCGGACAGACTCCATATGAAGCAGCCTTTGGTCGCCGTTTCTCTTCTCTTTTGACAAATTGGTGTCTCCATCCCTCGAGGCTAACAAAACGACGGAAGCATTTTCCGAAATTATTGAGTCAGTTAAGAACCACTTGACCAAAGCACAGGAAGCTTATAGCAGACAGGCAAATAAGTCTAGACGAGATGTCCACTTCAAGGAAGGGGATTGGGTCTATCTGCGCATCATGAAACAGAGATTGAAACAAGTGGATAAACGTTGTCCCAAGCTTTCTTTCCGTAGTTTTGGACCTTTTAAAAAGATTAGTGATGTCTCCATGAAGTTAAAGTTGCCTAACAATTGGACACTGCAAGATGTTTTCCATGTTTCTTGGCTAAAACCATATGTTGGACCAAAAGTGTTTGATGTTTCAGATGAACAGCAACCAGAAGTGGTAGACGAAGTAGAAGTCATTAAGCCTGAGCAGATCCTTCTTCATCATTGGAAGCATGGTTCTGGTCAACAAATACATCAGTTCTATATGTAGTTCCAAGATCGAGGTACCCACGAAGTCGTTTGGCTAGACGAGGAGTTCTTTCAAGAGTATCCCCAGTTATTAGCAGACTACTTGGAAGCCATGAACGTACCACCGAGCTAAGCAGGAGGGAATGTCACATGCACTCTACACTATAGTGCATGGCGACAAGATGGCTCATCATCATCAATGCAACATTGTCCAGTATTAGTACCCTTTAGGATGATATTTGTCGTACGTCGTGACCCCATTGTAATCCTCAATCCAAGATATGTCAAGCACGAGCTATGTAGATCAATCCTTAGCCATAGCAAGTCAGTCAGTCAGTTAAGTCCCTTAATCCACTTAAAGAGATTCATTCATGCATATAGATGTCATAAAAGCCCAGTTTGTATCAGGACATGTGTGCATTTATGCATAGCATTCATCCCATATGCATGTAGGCCATCTAGACCATTGCAGAAGCATCAGAACTTTATCTGGTATTTTTTTCACATTTTTTAGTATTTATTCAGCATTTTTCCATATTATTATCACCTTTATGCATTTATTGGCAAGACATGAAGCAGTCGGCCAGTTTCAGCTAGCCGACTTGCTCATGTTGTGCATATAAATAGTTCAGCATTGCACCATTCATTCCATAATATCATAAATCAGCCATCAACGTTGGAGCCTTTAACACAAGGAGCATAAACAATTGAAGCATTCGTCACCTCAGCCCTCGGTGTTTCATCCTTCAGCATCTAGGAGCATCAACGCATGTGTATTCAACCTTCATCAACCTAAATGCATTAGCATACAGCATTCAGCCTTCAAAATTCCTTGCATTTTCTGCATAGGAGCAGTTTTTAGCATACCTATCTTCATCGTTTTGCTACAACACTTTGGTGAAGGTAAAACTCAACATTCATATTCATTTCAGCATTCATTCACAGCCTAGAAACAGTCCCAATCAGTCCCTACCTTAGCCTCAAATTTGCAGCCCTCCCTCATTCCATTGGAAAGAGTGCATAGGCTTGAGATTGGTCATCATTGGTGCTTCTACAGCTGTGTACAGTTCAGCCCGACTCTTGGTCCTCCGAGATCTTGCGTTTGGCTTATCGTCAGTTCAAAGTCCGTCTCTTCAAGTAATAAAGCAAATACTATTCCGGTAACGAGATAGGGGGCCCTTCAGTGGGTAATTCGGAACCCCATGCGGTGAACAGTTTCTCTCTCTCAATCTCATAAAGTTTGAAGTCATAAAAGTGGATTACTAAACTCGCGAAACTCAGGATACAGAAGGCGGTGTGAGACTTGTGTGACAGGATCTTTGATTACGAATGATTTTACGAATACTTCCGCTGCATGTTACATGCCATCCCCAACATTCCCGAGTCTAAAAATGCCCATTCCCTTGTTAGAAGTCATCTCCTGTCTAGTTTTATACACCAGGGCCTTTGTTGTGGGTGTGCCCACCCTTATGAGGTGTTTTATCATTTTTCCCCACTCTCCGCATTTTTTCCCTATTTTTCCTATTTTTTCTGTGGCTTGGGTGGCACCCCATTTGCTGGCCGACTGCTGGAACTGGTCCACGACTCCATGTATGAGGTGGCCGACTCTGCTGACAAGCTGGCCGACTGGATGTGTGTGCTAGTCGTGGAGTTTCAGGGCCAGTCGGCTGCCCTACAGCAGGCCGACTGCTGTTGGGGGGCCATATAAATAGGTCCCCAGCCCCCTTGCCAGTTTTGTATCAACCCCGGGATCTTCTTGTGTATATAGAGCAGAGTTACACGCCTCTTTCTCCCTCTCTCTTGTGCTGTATTTTTCTACATGCGTTTTTGCTCTTGTGTTTCCCAGATCTGGTCATCATCTCCGCTGCGTATTCTGACATGGTATCAGAGCCTAGGCTCTAGATAGTTCTTGGGATTTGTGTGAGCAAGAGGGGGACTGTTGTGTGGCTGATTGGTGGACCGTACGGGACTGTTCGGGAAGAGGAGAAGCAAGAGGACGGCGGGCTGATTTGCTGGACAGCCACTTGCAGGTATTAGTTCTTCTTTGTTCCCACCCACCCACCCTTTTCAGAGTACATCCCCGCAATGGCAGATTTGCTTGAGATGGTCGAGAGGCATGTGAAGATCCCGACACTCCCCACGTTCCCGGTGGACCGTCAGTTGGAAGGGAGCAACTACGGCATAGGTTATGATGGAATCTGTTCTGGAGTTTTACGACCTCGCAGATTTTGTCGTTGTTGGTATTCCACGGCCGGAAGTAGAGGAAGGGGAGTTACCGTCAACCCGAAAGAACCGGGAGGCTCAGACACAGATGTGGGATCATGTCAACGCCAGGGTCCGTTCGTTTATCTTTCTCAACTACACACCGTAGGTAATCAATCATGTAAAGCATATGACGCTGGCCAGAGGTATATGGCAGCATTTGGCTTCTCTTTACAACAGGGTATCGCCCATGAAGAGGATTTCCTTGGAAGTACACATGCGGGTTATAAACCCTGCAAAGTCGTCGACGATGCGAGAGCATATTAAGAAGCTGCAGGCTCTTCAGCAGGAAGTTCTTCAAGCTGGGAAGGAGATATCGTCAGAGGACATGGCCATAACGTTGCTGTCACATTTGCCCTCTTCGTACTCAGCATTTTACTCATCTTTGATTACCAGTGGGGGCAGGCTCAGCACCATCACGTGGGAGGAGCTTGTGCCCATGGTCTTGGACCAGGAGGAACGATTCACGAACCCTCCTCAGGGTGGAGGTTCGGAGGCCTTAACTGGCCAACGGTCGAAAGGCCGTAACACGGGCAAAGGGAAGGCTTCGTCAGAGAAGTCTTCTGAGAAGAAGTCCGTTACTGACCACGAGAAACTGAAGGCAGAGAGGACCTGTAATGATTGTGGCGAGAAAGGCCACTATTGGAGGCAGTGTCCCAAGTGGAAGACCGAGAAGGGTGAAGATTCCTCGACAGCAATCATGAAGACTCCGGCTTTTGTGCACCTGGAGGTGATGGACACCGATGTTTCATTTTCTTCAGGCAAGGAGGAGATTGGAGGACTCTCCGCAATGGATACTCGGGAGTGGATTCTAGATAGTGGTGCTTCCAGGCACATGACTCCTTCTCGTTCCGGTTTAATGGATCTCTGCAGGCTTTTTGGTCACATTCTTACGGGGGATACATCCACTATCCCAGTTCACAGTGAGGGCAGGATGGAGATAGTTCCCGATGGCAGAGGGGGGAAGCATTCCTCCCAGGTGTTGTATGTTCCAGCACTTGGTTTTCATCTGTTGTCAGTGCATCGGGTTTGCAAGACTGGCGTACGGGTGGAGTTTGATGAGCATTTTGTTGCTCTCCGGGACAAAGCAACAGGCCAAGTGGTTTGGGAAGGCGGAGTGGAGAATGGAGTTTACAAGCTTTTAGCACTCTCTCTCCCAGGTCCTCAGGTTTGTGATGAGTGGCAATCTGTTAATGGCCACTTAAGTGTGGATACGCTGCAGGTGCATGCTTTCCGGGACCAGATGGTGGATAGCTTGCCAGTAGATGACAGCATTTGGCAGGAACTCTCCAGTACTACTGATGCTGGTAGTTCTTGTGTTCGTCAGTCAGAGGAAACTGAACAGGTCACTTATGCTCTGATGTCTCGTAGTATTCGGGACAAAGAACCTCCAGTAGATGAGGATTTTCTTTCCACAGGACCTTTCGGAAAGGCAGGCAGGTGGCAGTTGATTACTTGCAGAAGGAGGTGGTTTCTCCAGGCTTTGTGGTTCCGGATTCAGAGGGGGTGGTTGACAGGTTTCAGAAGGCCTTGCTTGGTCTTCATCAGGTTTCCAGGACTTGTTTTTGCACCGTAACAGGTGTTGATCCTTGTGAGCAGTGTGATGCCTCTTTGACTCAGAAGCAGAATGGTTCATTGATCTGGTTGATGGACACCAGATTGGACGGGAGCTTTCTGATGAGGCAGTTGAGCTCATGGTTGCGGATGACTCTCTGGGAGGCAGGATTGCGTTTCCTGTGGTTTCTGCGGCATGCAAAGGATCATGGACTCTTGTACATAGGAGGGGGATTGTTGGATGGAGTCCGACTCCACGGTTGGAGTGACTCAGTTTGGGGAGGAGATCTACTTCAGGCCCAGGAGAAGTTCTACGAAGCAGTAAGAGACAGTCATCTTTTGCCTTGTCGAGGACAGAGACAGAGTACCGGGCTGCTTGTGATGCTGCTTGTGAGGTGGTGAGGATGCAGAGGGTGCATTGCAGGTTTGGGCTTCCACTGGAGGAACCCATGGTCATCCAAAGGCACTTTGTTCGTGAACAGATCGTTGCTGATGACATCTTGCTAGAGTTCTGTTCGACGGAGGACACTACGGTGGACCTCTTTCACGAAGTCGCTATCTCAGGATTTGCTCAGGCGGCACCCCAGGGCCCAGCTCCCTGTGGTGGTTAGTTTCACAGCCAGGAGCTGAGAGGGGGTGCTAGAAGTCATCTCCTGTCTAGTTTCATACACCAGGGCCTTTGTTGTGGGTGTGCCCGCCCTTATGAGGTGTTTTATCATTTTTCCCCACTCTCCGCATTTTTTCCCTATTTTTCCTATTTTTTCTATGGCTTGGGTGGCAGTCCATTTGCTGGCCGACTGTCTGGAACTGGTCCACGACTCCATGTATGAGGTGGCCGACTGCTGCTGACAAGCTCGCCGACTGGATGTGTGCTGGTCGTGGAGTTTCAGGGCCAGTCGGCTGGGGGGCCATATAAATAGGCCCCCAACCCCCTTGCCAGTTTTGTATCAACCCCGGGATCTTCTTGTGTATATAGAGCAGAGTTACACGCCTCTTTCTCCCTCTCTCTTGTGCTGTATTTTTCTGCATGCGTTTTTGCTCTTGTGTTTCCCAGATCTGGTCATCATCTCCGCTGCGTATTCTGACATCCCTATGACTATGGCCGAAGGTTATTGGCTGTAGAGACAGTCTCTTATGCTTGTAAGCACCTACGGGCTTCCCTCGTGCTCATTTTCAGCAATAATCAGCTGTTCCCAGCCTTCTACAGTTTGTGCTTTAGGACTACAACCTGTGTTTTCTCTTTCTTTCAAGCTCTACTTAAGAGCATTTGTTGTTCTTTTGATTGAGCTCAATAAAAACTTTTGGGTGCTTTGTGGGAAACATCTCATCTTTTTCCTCCAGCTTTATGCTGTGTTTATCTAGTTTTTCATAGGAAGAGCGATAGATTTAAGTTCCGATCTTAGTGTTAACATTACAGCGCACGCAATTAAAAACAAGGTGGACAATTTATAAATCGGGCACCCCAAATTAATGAGGTGTGGGCATGGCTAAAAAGGCCACCCAAGCAAGTGGGCACCCAACCAAGTGTGGGCTGGACCAACAATTGGCACCCACTCATGCAAAGGTAGTGAGCTGCATTAGAGGAGTCGACACGCCTCTCGTCAACCCCCAACCTCGCCACAACCCACGCATGCTGTACGTCCAGTTGATACCCTTCTCTTGCTGCCCACTTGTGTACGGAGCAGTACAGCTCCACCCCCATGAGCTGTTTGGCCATCTCCTTCAGTTCTATCAGCTGTACGGTTATCTCCTTCAGTTATATCAGCTGTACGGCCCTCTCATTCAGCTCCACAACTGTATGGTTCTACTCTTACCATACTACCTTTTTCTCCTTTACCCACAAGTTGTACTACATCTCCAGGTAGCTGTGCAGACAGTTTGGGGTGTCCTAATAGTCATCTTCTCTTTCGAGGGTACCCAGGAGGTGGTCCATGCATTGGGATGACAGTAGAAGCTGTCTACATTGATTGAAGATGCTTTGGAAACCTGCAAATTGGTTATACAGGCTGCATAAGGGTTGTGTAAGTACTTATCTCCAATCATATAATTTGAGTTGCCATAGCCTTTTCTCTAATCATTGAAGCTATCAGGAGTATGTTTAAATGTGGAATAGAGCTACATGCTGTCCAACCCGGTCTAGGAGCTTGTTGGAAGGCTTCAAAATCTTTCTTATAGAGACCCAACTCATCCCCCATATTAACTTGCGGACATTAATCCCAAACTAACAGTTCATAACATTGGGCGCTTGTTCTAGTGTTTAAAGGGGGTGGGTTGTAACCTTGAGGTACTAGGTTCGATCCTCGGCTAGACACCCGATTGTTACCTTGCCCTCACTTTGTAGAGTATATAAGGGGTCCTCACGGAGTATGTTGCTTCCTTCTAGTAGTCGCCAAAATTTTAAAATGTTCACAAAAAGCCTACAAACTATATACAATGGACTTGCGAGATTCCCATTTTCCCTTGTAGATTTTATTTTCTCGATTTTCAAGAATCTGTAAAATTGAAGGCATCTTAGTTACATTTTAGCTCAAAATTTTGCAAATTCTCAAATAAAACCTTGGAAATTTAAGGCTGTAAGTTTCGTGATCTGTTGAGAAAAATGGTTTCTGTGAGCACTGAGTTCATACAACTAAGAAAAGCCATGGAAAAAGCACTACTCAAAAGGACTTACAGGATTGAGGACTTACACGGACCAAGCGAGTAAGGGGGGCACCGCAATCCGGGCAAGGGGTTGCGCTCTCTGCCATGGTTTTGCCGCAAGTTGGGCAGAGGGTCATGTGGCGACACGCGCTGCCGTACAGGTCGGATGTAGCCCCGCATGACGCGCAGCAGGGTTTCAGAACAAGCTCCGGTGCCATCATCTCTCTCTCAGACTCTCTCTCTCTCTCTCTTTCTTTTGCTGTCCGCGAGTCGCCACACAGTCAGTTTCTGAATTTCTTGCGTCTAGACGTCTTTTTATGTGTGTGTCTCTCGCCCCTTTCTCTCTAAACGCATAATATTATATATTATTTACCATATATTATTTACCAACAGTGCGGTAGAGCAATTGGTGAAGCGAGGGTAAGTCTCGTGATCGAGTCTTACTTCCAGCTCTCATCCGTACTAGTGGCACAACCCGTCTCCGACGAGTAGGAGCTAGACACACCATTAAAAAAGACAACTTTGTCAAAGAAGCATCTTTGCATGCCCTTACCTATTTACAATAGGCAAAATAAATATGTGCAAAGTCAAATCCTTTCTCCTCTCCTTTCCTCTTTTGAATAGAAAGTGGGCTTACTTGTCTACGACGGGTAGGGACTGGGCATAATAGCTAGCCAAAATAGAAGCTAGGCACATCAGGTTACACACAAACACACATATAGATGTATGTATGTATGTATATTTATATATGCGCATGTGTACGTGTAATCCATTGAGGCCATACCTATGGGCAGGGACTCGGCACAATAGCTAGCCAAAATAGAAGGTAGGCACATCGGGCTACACACAAACACACATATAGATGTATGTATGTAGATGTACGTATGCGCATGTGCACGTGTAATCCGTTGAAGCCATACCTACGAGACAGGAAGATATGTGTATGTGTGTGTGCCTTTGAGTGCATGTGTGCATGTGTGTATGTGTGTACATGCACGCACTTGCAAGCACACACACACACACATACATAATTCATGTATGTGAGTACCCACGATATCCATATATATTGTTCACACACATACATGTATACATTTATATATTTATGAGTTTATTATATATACGTATGTGTGTGTGCATGTACGTATATATATATGTATATATATACATATATATATATATATTTATTTATGAGTTTATTATATATACGTATGTGTGTGTATGTGCATATATATATATATATATGTATATTTATGAGTTTATTATATATGTATGTGTGTATGTACGTATGTATATGTATGTGTGTGTATGTACGTATGTATATGTATATACATGTATACATGCATATAGCTCCTATATATATATATATATATCTTGAACCACTCTATGAGCATGTGTACAAAGGAACTATGTATATGTATATGTATGTTCTCTATTTCTCTCTTATGCTTCATTTAGAAAAAGGACATTTACATATAACCTAGAAAATGTGTACAAAGGAACTATGTATATGTATATGTATATGTATGTTCTCTATTTCTCTCTTATGCTTCATTTAGAAAAAGGACATTTACATATAACCTAGAAAATGTGTAGCCTTAAGTCTTTACATATGTGCATAAAGGACATTTACATATAACCTAGAAAATATGTAGCCTTAAGTCTTTACATATGTGCATAAGAGAGAAATAGAGAACATACATATACATATACATAGTTCCTTTGTACACATGCTCATAGAGTGGTTCAAGATGTGATTGAAGTTCACTACATTTATGGAAAGGCCCTTGCACTACATCAGTGCAAAACAATATAATAATCAAAACTTTACAGTTTTAAAACAATTGGCATTTCCCAGCTTGCCTTGAAATCTAAGAGCTCTTATCTCTTGAGTTTTGGTTGCAAAAGTTACAAAAACTAAGTCTTGTTACTTTTATTCGTAAATTAATGAGAATTTATAGCCGATTGGTGCTCCCATGTTCAAGAGGGTGTTTGGGATTAGATTTTTGTATGAGTACCGCATCCCTTACCTAATATATATACAAAAGCACTCTTTTTTTGTCATAAAATGTCATGCCAATGTTATATACATACATACATGTGTGCGTTTATGCACACATACATATACATACATCAAACATCACATATACATACA
>NC_141065.1:39278427-39480927 GCF_041138505.1 Cibotium barometz
CTCTCTCTCTCTCTCTCTCTCTCTCTCTCTCTCTCACGCACACACACACACATACACAATACACATGATTCAAATACATGAAACTCTCTCGCCCCCCCCCCTCTCTCTCTCTCTCTCTCTCTCTCTCTCTCTCTCTCTCTCTCTCTCTCTCTTAAAAACACATACACACAATAAATATGATTCAAATATTTCTATGTGGTGGAGACTCTCACACACTGCACATAATCTGCAGCCTGTGCGAGTGTGACCAAAATCAATTTCAATATTTAGACCTTTTACATCAAGTTGAGTGTTCACAAAAAATATTTTTTCCAAAGGATTAGAAAACTTGGAGTCTTAAAATGTTCGTTGCATCCTTCAAATCGTCCGTGTGCACCACGACGCCCATCACACGCTTTTGGGGTGGCACCTTGCCTAGCAGTCTTTCCACCACAAAGATACATCATCATCAAGTATTTCCACCACCAAGCCACCCACCACACATTGGGTGTTGTTCAGAGCTCCCATGAAGCGTGAGGTGGTGGCAATTGGAGTGTTTGGTGCAGCGTAGAGGTGGAGCTGGCAGAGGGTGACGGTGGGGTAGACTTTGGAGGAGCCGTGATGCCAAATCTTTATGCTGGCTGTGTCGAGAAGCTCGACGACAGCGGTAATGCAAAGAGAGGCTTGTGTTGGCTGTCGAAAAGCTCGGCAAGAGCGTTGTACCAGGTAACGGCGGAGGTTAGGAAGCTTGCTCGCTGCACGCGGTGGAACTAGCGAAACTCCGTCGTAGTTGGGAGGGTTAATGTGAGCACCGCGAGGCAGAAGAGAAGGCATGGTGCGATGGAAGCCACGGCCACACCCATGGATTTCTCAAGGAGCAGCTCTTGGCTGCGGTGTGTGCATGGCTTTCTCAGGAAGCAGCTCTTGGTTGCGAGGTGTGTTGAGATATCGAGCTCATCTAGTGAGGCGGTGGACACTGATGACCCGTCTGGGGGATAGGCCCCACACTTACACCATAGACATGGTTGGTGAGATCATGGGTGATATGCGGCCACCAGTGGGATGACAGGCTGTGTGATAGCCATTCTAGAGACTGGCATAGTTATAGAGCCAGCTCATTTAGTTGGGTTCACACTATAGAGAACCCTAGTATGTATTTGGTTGAGTACCTTTTCATTGTGTGTACTCTTATCTTTGTATATGGTGTGTTGAGTGTTGTGTGTGAAGAAGAAGAAGATTTTCAGCCTCTCACCATGTGTGTTCTCTTTTAGGGTTTTGTGAGTATGTGTGTGCTTGCAAGAGCTCAAGCTCTCTTCTCCCCTGCATCTTTTCAGGGTATCAGAGCCTGGTTCATGCTAAGGGCTGAGTTGCAAGCAAGAGAAGCATAGGAAACGGTACAAGGGTAAGAGCTTCATCTACTCTTCCCTATTTGTGTTGGCGACTACACCCTTGTCGGAAGCTCTACGGGAGGCACCAACAAATGATCTCTGATTGAGGAGATTTCTTCGCAGGAGTAAAGCTATAGGGCAACTATATTCTCCTATTGGATAGATATTTTCGGGCCGAAAATGCGTTTTAGGCACGTTAGGACCTCCGTTTTTTGGAAAGCAGGCGATTTCGAGCACTGCGGGTAAGTCATCGATTCTCTGCAAAAAAGCTCTGTTTTAAGAACTGCAGGAAGACAAATTGGTTGTGCAGACATTGTGTGTGCTGCAAGGAGGTCAACAGTTGCCATTGGGTGTATGTATGCACATTGAGGTCACTGGTTGTGACATTTGAGTGTAATACAGTACCGCTCTGCAGAAAATACAGCAGTTTGTGTAGGACAAACCCGAGTGCTGTTTGTAGTAAATTTGTGTGTCTGGCAAGATGTCAAATGATGGCATAAACCAGATTGTTGCTGAGAAGCTTGATAAGAACAACTTCCATGCTTGGAGGTTCAGGTTGACAAATTTCCTGATGGGAAAGGGTTACTGCTGGGACTACATAGAAGGTGAGCATGAAGAGGCACTGGAGATACCGGAGATGAATCCGACTGCTGCAGATGTGAAAGAGTTCAAGGATTGGAACCAAGGAGCCATAAAAGTTATGTATTGGCTCTCTATCAGTATATAGGACACCATGATTGGGCACATATAGGATGCCAAGTCCCCCAAGGAGGCGTGGGACACCTTGGTAAAACTCTATGAAACGAATACCAAGGCACGAAAGATACAGTTGAAGAATGAACTTCATACTGTGGAGAAAAAGAGTATGTCTGAATGACTATGCATTGAAGATCAAGGGTATTGTGGAATCCCTTGCATCTATTGGCATTTTAGTAGATGATGATGATAAGGTGGAAGTCTGTCTACGTGGACTCGGGCCACAAATTACAATACAAGGCGTTTAAGACGTCTATTCAGACTCGGGAAAACATTCCCAATTTCACAGATTTGGTGTCTATGTTAATTATAGAAGAGAAGAGCTTGGGTGAAGACCAACAATCTTCACAAAACAAAAACAGTTCAGAGCAACATGCCTTCTACACAAGTTCAGGAAGAGGACGAGGTAGAGGAGGCTGTGGACGCGGCCAAGGAGGTGGCCAAACAGGTAATCAAAATTATGGCCAGCAGAGCAGCAACAACAACAGTTCCCATAATTTACAACAACAACAACACACAGGTGGAAGAGGCCAATTCAGAGGCAGGAGTCAAAGAGGTCGTGGAAATTGGCAAAGGCAGTATAATGATACACGTGGATGCTTTTATTGTGGTAAGCCTGGACATGTGCAGGCAGATTGTTATAAGAAGCAGATTGACATGCAAAATGGGAAATTGCAGCAAAACAACTATGCATCCTCGAGCAGAAACAATGAGGATAATGAAATGCAGCATGTCGTTAATGCCATGTCTGAAAATGTTGAAGCAGCACATAAAGATGATGTATGGTTTCAGGTGCTTCGAACCACATGACAAGTCATGGGGAGTGGTTCAAGGAGATGAAAAACCTTGAAAGACCAGGTTTTGTGGAAATAGGGGATAACACTGCTCATCCAATTGCCCATGTTGGAGATGTGCCATTGTCTATGCAGGATGGCAAAGTGAAGTACCTTGTAGATATACTTCATGTTTCGAACATAACAAAGAATTTGGTTTTAATTGGCCAGATGATTGAGCAGGGTTTGTAGGTTCGGTTCAATGCTGATGGTTGTTATGTTGAAGAATTTAAAGACAAGTGTAGGTTGGTTTTGCAAAAGGCAACAGAGTGGGCAGAATGTTTACATTGAATGTAAACATGCCTGAAGTGAGTGTTACGATGTTTGCAAATGATTCAGGAATTGTTGCAGACAGACATTTGGCATAAAAGAATTGGACATGTGAATGTGCAGAGGTTGAAGTATGCCTGACATTTCTGCCGTTGCAGGGCATTCTCATGTTGATGGAGAGTCTAGTGGCTCAGAGATGAGCCTTGATGAGGATCTTGGGATACCAGCTACTATGAGAACACCTGGTGTAAAGAAGGCTATGGAAGCCATGAATGCAAAGCTGCAAAGATTTGGGAGAGTGAAGAATCCTGTGCAGAGGTTTACCTATGATGGTTATGTGGCACATCACTATGCATACATGGCAAAAAATGTGCAGGTTGTAGAGCCCACATGCATTGATGAGGCTGTTGGAAATGTGTGTTGGGAGAAAGCTATGGATGAGGAGATGGATGCACTATATGGAAATGAGACTTGGGATTTAGTGCAATTGCCTGAAGGCAAGAAAGCCATTGGATGCAAGTGGGTGTACAAAGTAAAACATAACAGTGATGGAAGCATAAAAAGGTACAAGGCTAGATTGGTAGCCAAAGGATATGCGCAGACATATGGCATTGATTATTACGAGGAAACTTTCAGCCTAGTTTCCAAGATGGCAACAGTGAGAGTTGTGATAGCAGTGTGGCTGCGTCAAAGCAATGGTCTTTACCTCGGATGTAAAGAATACATTCTTGCATGGGGATTTGCAGGAAGAGGTGTATATGTTGTAGCCACCTTGGTTAGCCACCTGGTTATGAGGATGTGGCACCCCGAGCATGTTTGCAGGTTGAAGAAGGCCTTGTATGGCTTAAAACAAGCACCAAAAGCATGGTTTGACAAGATTTCTGAATATCTTGTCACTATTGGCTTTCATGTAGCCAATACAGATTTCTCACTGTATGTGAGACACAATGATAGAGGGGTTGTGCTTGTTGTCATCTATGTCGATGACCTGATCACTATGGGACCTGATCACTATGGGGGACCATGATGCAGAGATCTTTGATGTAAAGATCTTTGATGCACAGATCTTTGATGTAAAGATCTTACTTAGACAGAAGTTTGAGATGAAGGAAATGGGGGAGCTCAGATATTTCTTGGGCATTGAGGTGATTAGGTCACCACATGGTATTGGATTACTGCAGAGACAGTATGGCTTGGACATGTTGTCCAAGTATGGTATGACAGGCTGTAAGCCTATCTCAGTGCCATTGGATCAGAATGGCAAGTTGAGTACAGATTTAGGAGAGATTTTGGAGGATACTACTATGTATAGGTGCATAGTAGGAAGCTTGATCTACATGACGATCACCAAGCGAGATTTGAGCTATGATGTTGGATTGGTGAGTCAGTTTATGCAGGTTCCTTGAAAGCCACATTTGGATGCATTGAGACGCATACTGAGGTATGTGAGGTCTACTTTGCGTTGTGGACTATTTTATATGAAACTGGGACAGAGATATGTGTACATGGGTACACAGATGCTGATTGGGCTAGTAGTATCTCAGACAGAAGAAGATTTGAGTGTTGAGTGTTGTGTGAAGAAGAAGAAGAAGATTTTCAGCCTCTCACCTTGTGTGTTCTCTTTTAGGGTTTTGTGAGTGTGTGTGTGCTTGCAAGAGCTCAAGCTCTCTTCTCCCCTGCATCTTTTCAGGGTGTGCGAGGCTACAATAGGCACAAATTCATTGTTGGCAACACCATTGTAGAGAGAATCCATTATCAAGCTGTAGCATGCCAGGGTTTAGCCCACAACGGCTCTCTCTCATATTCATTACTAGCTTGCCAGCACTGTTTCAAATATAATAATGTCTACCAGCATCGTTTCAAATATAATAATGTTTGTTGAATTCAAAATAGGTAACGATTGTCTCTTTGGCGTTCTCTGGTTTTCTTCCTCCAATTATTTACTCCTCCAACCATCAGGCCTAAAAAAGTCACCATGTGGCATGTCGGTGCAAGCCCTAATATATATATATATATATATATATATATATATATATATATATAGGACACTGCTTGGTACAAAAAAAAAACTCGCATTATAAATATTATATATTACTATTAGTATTATTATTATCTATCTATTATTATTATTATTATCTATCTATTAACCAAGGCATAAAGATAGGAGAGAAAAAACAAATTCTGGATTTAAAAAAAATAAGAGGATAAAATCCCTTCCATTGACCTTTTGTATTCTGATTAATCCTTTGTATTCCGACTTCCATTCTTGCGTTTCGTTTCTTAATGTCTTTTACATATCGTAGCAGCAACGTGCAAGTTGAGTACTAGTTATTATTATTATATAAAAGATAGAAATGCTAGAGACACCCTCTCAAAATGTTAGGCATTTAGCCATCATTTAAAAATATTAACTATTATATGTCTCACCTTTGATAATGCCTAAATGTCAAAAGCATCCAGTTTGATACCAAAGGACTCTTCACAAACATGATAGGTCCATTGTACGTTACTCCACATATGTAGTGTCGACGTCGAATGTCGACGTCGAATAGTGTAATCCATAATTCCTCTCACATGAATTCAATTAATTAATTGGCTAACTTTAATTTTGTTGATAGGAAATGCTTATTTGCAATTTCCATGAAAATAATTAAAGATAGTGCTAATTAAGAGTTGTTTATATATTTGAAGTACTTAATTATTTTTTAGCTATGTGATATTTTTTTAATTATGTTATATCATATATTGATACTATTTTATGTCGACTAAACTGAATATTATTGTTTTTTTGGAACATAGAATATTTATATTAAAGACTTAAGAGCAGCTATATACAAGAGTTGTTTATATTTATTGTTTTTTTTGGAACATAGAATATTTATATTAAAGACTTAAGAGCAGCTATATACAAGAGTTGTTTATAAGACTACCTTTTCCCATCAATTCCATTCAACCTTTTCACTATTCACAGCGAGCTGCATATTTGATCCCATCTCTCATCCTCCCAAACAAAAGAATGCTCCCAAGAGACATGGTAGCCCAACTGCATGTAGGATGTAAGCATAGAATCAATAGTACAACCTTTTGGAGTTTGTTCCTCTATATAATCTTCTTTAGTCCATACCTTCACCACGGGTCTCTTGCCCAAGGGGTTCTCAATGAAGGCTACAAAGGTGTATATCGATTGCTTCTCCATCAAATACCATCTCTTGGTTTTTGGCCCAAACCTAGGAGATCTTGCCTTCAAATCCTTCCCCCTGCCACATAACAAGATTTGTTATGACACCCTAGTATGTAAAAGTGTCTCCTCGGCTAGAGAGTAGCTCGTCTAATCCCTACCTGAAAACCAGCTCAACAAAAGTACAAGCACTCATTTTATTAACATAATATATAAACCAACATTTATACACACATCTATGCATCAACTTATCACATCTATCCTGTGACCTGGTTCATTCTGAAATATCTTGTTATTCCTAGAGTTTCATATCTCCCACAAACAACAATATCTAATAACCAAATTAATAGCCCCATCAATTTTAGACAATCTTCCCAGCAACCAATCCCCCCAATACCCTTGTATTCCTATACAGCCTGAAACCCATTTACTAATCACACCCCAAGTCCCTCTAATAGTAGGAAAATCCCAAAAAGCATGTCTTCGATATGTCTTCCGTTCTCCAATGCTGATTTGCATCTAGGGCAAATCCCAAAAGTAAAGTTTTTCTATAACAGTTTGTACCCAATAGGAAGATCCCACATATAGACCCTCCACAAGAAGAATTGGGCCTTCACGGGAATATGCACTTCTCATAAAAGCTTCCATCTCTTCTTCCAAGTACTAGAGTTCCATTTGACCTTCCATATTTTATTGCAATACAGCAAATTCACCTCACTCTTGCACATATCTTTATACAAGACTCTGGTGGTGGTCACCTTATCCAGTTTAACTCCATTAAACCATGACCAATCTTTTAGCTGATAAATCTCATCAAAGGCAGTATATACAAGACCCTGGTGGTCACCTTATCCAGTTTAACTCCATTAAACCATGACCAATCTTTTAGCCAACAAATCTCATCAAAGGCAATATATACCCAACCCTTCTCCACTTCCACGAGAACATGATTTACCAACTGTAGATCACTTTGTTGAAACCTAAACTCTTCCTTTAACTATCCCAACTCCTTCTACCCAACCTAAATCCACTCCCAACAATCAACCAACCTTCTCAGTCCTCTATTATTAAATTTTGTGGCTATCCTGGAATCAAGGTGGGCCATAGGAGGGGTACATTTGTGGGTCCACCATAATCCAAGACTAAGGAGAGAGTTCCATGTAGCTCTGGTGGTACAACCATCCCATTTCACCAAACCTAACACTTCCTTAGAACGTAAGAACTTATAGAAACTAGCCTAAATATTATTGTTTTAATTTCAAACTACACAAAAGGTTAAAGTACTATCACACTTCGGGAACAACACTCTGATGAACCTACATGCTAGCTCCTCACATTGACCTTAGTGATCTCCCCACCGTCTTGCCATATCTGATCTTGGAGATTCTTTGTCCGCAATATGAAATGTTTTATTACTTCTCCATTAGAATGCCTTTCTGCTGCAATCTAATTCTCAAAGTTTTGAATCCTTGTCCGATTCCTCATCTCATGCTAGTTCTTTAGAACTTGCCATGCTTTAGAAGTTGTGGTAGTATGCTGAATTAGGGTCATCACACGTTTGCTGACGATGACACATAGTGTATCTACATTCCTTTACCTCCATGCCAAAGCAAGAATAGGATCCGATGGTATGGTCTATAGTGAATTTGCTAGATCCAAAGTATGAATAGGATTTACATCATCAACCCCTATTACGATTTTCCAAAACTCATATGAATCAAATGGACCTAATCTTAAACTTCCAAAGTGTGTAATGTTTCCCATCCAACTTCCTATCAACCCCTATTTACGATTTGCATCAACCCCTATTATGATTTTCCATAACTCATATGAATCAAGAATGGACCTAATATTAAACTTCCAAAGTGTGTAATTTGTCCCATCCAATTTCCCATCACCAAAAGGTGGAGAGCAGGCAGGAGCGGCTACATTATTTGCAGGTTGGGCCAACTTTCCAAATCTGCCTTCAAATAGCAAATAGCAAACTACCAAAAAATAAGCTTTGCCTAGAGTCTATGCTCTGATACCATGTAAGCATACACAATAGAAACTAGATCAACACAATAAAAAGCACTAAGTTGCAAGAAAGAAGTGGAGAGTAAACCATATTACTGTTTTCAAAAACTTGATTACAAACTAATGGTTTTTGCCTACCCATGTGCTCTGGGTAAGGAGCTTTGACGAATCTAGACAGAGTCTAGATGGAGGATGTCTTACTTATTACAAGAGTGCCTGAATGCAATAAACTTAAATGATTATGGAGTTCCACAAATCCCCCCATATATAGTACCCCATATGGTAGGTCAGTCGCGCCGTTGAACCCTACCCATGACCACATGTATTTGTGTTAACCCATTCCTACGGTTAACAAGATCTACCACCATTATCTTACATCAAGGAGTCACGATAGATACACCAAAGGGTCATACATTCAAGATATGAAGCAATAGTGTCCAAAGCTACAACTTGGACGTGCGCTCGTAATGGTGTGACGGAGTATTTATGTAGCGATTCTCGCTTCAAGAGCGTGTGGTAGCACACTTGTAGGAATAAAGACATGCGGCTCAGGCCATGATTGCCGCCATTGTCCGAGGGGTCTTAAGTACTAGTCCTAAAGGGAGCCCAACCATGAGGAGCCCATGATACTCTTAGGGGAGGCCTGGCAACTAGACTCAAAAAGCCAATGATAGTGGCCACCAGGTTGGAGTCTGCCATGAAACCATGTCAGCATAATCGAGCAAAAAAAGGTTCACGTCGTGAACCATTTCTACACTTTCACGGCCTAAGGTTTCACGCCCTAGGAGTCCATGCAAAAAAGAAAAAAGAAAAAAAATGGTTCACACCATTTTGCACTCACGGCCTAAGGTTCACGCCCTAGGAGTTTGCACCAAAAGAAAAATAAAAAAAAATGGTTCACGCCGTGAACCATTTTTGCACTTTCACAGCCTAAAGTTTCACACCTTGGGAGTCTACGCCGAAAAAAAACTAGATTTAGTTTTTCCATAAATTCTGGTTCACGGCATGAAACACTTCATTTACGCTAAAAAACGGATTTAATTTTTTTCATGAAGTTTGGTTCTTGGCGTGAAACGCTAAGGTTTCACGGTGTGAAACCCTTGGTTCACACCCAAAAAAAAAATCGAATTTAATTTTTTCGTGAAGTCTGGTTTATGGCGTGAAACACTTCGTTCACACTAAAAAAAATAAATAATAAATTAATTAATTAAAATTGATAAAATTTTTGAAGTCCGCTTTTGCACCCTGCTAGTTCACGACGTGAAAGGGGGTCCATCGACCCAAAAAAAAGACTCTGGAAAACACCCATGTTTGGAGGCTTGTATCTCCTAAACCGTATATCCAATGAAGACGCTCTAGGGCTTATTGGAAAGCTGACATCGAGCTCTTCAACTTTGGTCTTGGTTTTTCGAAGTCACTATCGATCATTTTGGCCTTTGACCAGCAACCTCAAAATTTGACCCAAAAATCGAGGCAAAAAACAGCTCAAATGCCATGAAAAATCGTAAAAAACGACGCGAAAACGATGTCGATGGGCTTCTTTTTGAGAGTAAACGACAAAATCTCGAACGACTCAAGGAGACAAAGTTGTATCACTCCAAAAATACTGCAGCTCTCTTGTACCAAGTTGTTCAAAATTTCTTTTGAAACACTCAAACAAGGATAAAATTCTTGAATTTTTTTTCTCATCTTGAGATAGTGATGGAAAATAGGTTTTGGATCTCCTATTCCATCTAGAAAGTTACTAGCATGACTTTTTTCGAAAAATTATCTAAGAGATCATTCACGTGCGTATAGCGCCTAAGCTAATTAGGGCGAACGGACACGTGTTTGACCCAACAAAGAGAATGCTAGGCCTCTTGAGGCTGTAATAACAGGCTGTGAGAAAATATAATAATAATTAAAAAAAACATGTGCTTGCTCATTAAGGAGCAATTCGGTAATTAAACATGGCAACGATAGAGGGATTGCCAAGGATCACACAAGGACTGAACCCAATGGCTGACATCTTCGAGCTATTGAGAACTATGTCTCAAATGTACCTCCCAATACCATTGGCCATGCCTATAACAAGTGTGTCATCGGGCTTTATACTCCCTGTTACTTCAACCCCACCGGGCTTTGGTCCTTTACCTAACATCTCCACAAATCCTATAAGTACCAACCCTTTTCGAACCCTGGATACCTGCACCTTAGATATATTGACTAGTCTAGGAAGGGGGGTAGCCTAAGGACTCTGTGAGTCTCTCCCAACATGAGCACTCACATACGACCTCAGTGACTCATACAGAAATACGACCATATAAATTTTTAAAATTATGGGCAAATATGACGGAACAACAGACCCTATTCAATTCATTCAAATGTTTAAACAGAGATGCGAAGCCTTTGGAAATCCCAACTGCCCCACCAAGGTACATGCGTTGAACCTATGCTTAGAAGGGAAAGACTAGTCGATGGTTCATCACATTGATGTTGGCAATCAAAATGGATTTCAGAACCTTAAATTCAGCCTTTATCCATAGCTTTTCAAGAACACTCTCCCTTGCCAATCCTCCATCTCTCTCTCTCTCTCTCTCTCTCTCTCTCTCTCTCTCCCCCCTTCCTTCGTATTTATTTTTTTGATCATCATGGTGTTTTGTCTTTTAAGAGCCTAACAAGTGTTGTTGTGTGTGTTGTGCCTTCAGATTAGCCTTTACATGAGAGTAGAAGATAGCTCCTACAACTCATTCTAAGAAGGCTCATACACAACATGATGTGGTGGATGTCTCTCAACCAGAAGGATCCAAAAGCACCGAAGTGCCTTGTGTGAGTGAGGAAGCCTTTGCAATAGTCATACTCTTAGTGGATAGTCATGTTGGTGGCTCAATGACACCCAAAGCTCTAGGAAAAGGCTAGTTCGTGAAGACCCACCGACACAAGATGTGCCTTCTTTGCCAGATGAGTTTGGCTGGTTGGTGACTACATAACTATTGCAAGATTGGTTGTCCAAGAATTTTGTGGACAAGGAAGAAAGTCTTCCAGGGGTACCATTGTGTAGGTTTTTGGTGAACCCAGCCATAAGGACCACGGATGATCATCTAAGAGAGCTCGAGGAGAGTTTTGATCAACATGGGTATGTGCCTACACAGGGTGAATTTATTATGTCAGAGAGTTTTCCAGGAGAACAACCATTGGAATTTAACCCTCGAGAAGCAAAATGGGCTAATGGATTTTGGACAAATCAGTCCCATTGTTTCAATGTGGCGGTATGCATATCTCCTTATCTTTATTTTATTGATGCTATTTTATATTGTGGTTCTTACACATGACGATTGTGTTATGTGCTTTTGTATTCACAGAGGTGGAAACACCGTCATAACAAGAAACTTATCGTATGGAATGGAAACCATAGGGTGGTTACATGGACTAATGCAATATTTAAAAGTAAGTACAACTTATCTCAATGCTTTACTCTGTTGTTTCCATTGCCTATGTTGGTTTGATCTTGCCTTTGATTGTAGAGTGGGATAAATTCCCCAAAAGATATCCGTTAGTTCGTTGTCGTGTCATCGCCTTCATCAAGGAAGAGGGTACTTTACATAGAGTGACACGCATGCATGTGTGCCTCAAACGATGGCCCATGATGTATTTTTAATGCAAAGGTTTGGGTTTGCCAACCCAACCACCTTACTTGATAAGCTCACAGATGAGGAGCGAAAATAGGTTGAACTCAGTGTACGGCACGTAATAAGCACAAGCCAAGGTCAAGATGGTACAAGGTGCCCATGACCTTGTTATGTCAATTAGTATTCCAGGTATGTTATTTTTTCTTGCCTATTTGTAGCAATTTCTTTACTTTTGAAACTTCACATCTTAATATATGAAGTTTTCATGCTTGAGTGAAATAGGAGCAGTTCAAAACAACATTAAACGCGAGGACACATCAATTGCCTAGTGCAGGTGATCGCATAGAAGAAGAGGATTAGGCATACCAAATGTATTTAAAGGATGTAGGAAAGGTCTTCACCAAAAGGGGGTATCTCTTGGCGGCCATTTCCAATCTTGCAATTGGAAAGGGATTCTTTGATGTAATTTTCAAATACCAAGATTGGAATGTGAAAGGCCAACAATTGACCATGGACAAGTTACAACTTTTGGGGCACTCAATCTTGCCTGAGAGAAAGTAAGCGTCCAATACATAAGGTTGAAAGAACATGCATATATCTCTGTTGTGCACAACTCTTATAATTTTATTTTAATTACATCATGAAGGCAAAGATTGTACAAGTAATTTTGCGAGTGGAAAACAAGCAATGATAGATGTAGATTATGGTCATAGTGACTATACATTCCAATCTTTCTTGTGTAAATATGTTTATTGGTATAGCCTAAAACAAACAACATTGGAGATATTGCTTGGTATTGAGTGTGAGTCTGTAGAGGTTCAAAAGGCTCATGACAATGCAGTGGATCTTGGAGCTAAACCATTCTTGACTTACCTCAACGTAAGCATTTTACACATGCGTTTGGATCATGGCTTTCTATTATGAAGCCTTCTTATTTAGCAGATGCTATGCCCCACACATGATGTCAACCGCACGACGAGTTTTATATAGGTATGAAATGAACATACATTAGTACTTTGAATATGTATACATTATATTTATGCCCCACACATGATGTCAACCGCACGACGAGTTTTATATAGGTATAAAATGAACATACATTAGTACTTTGAATATGTATACATTATATTTATGCTCACATATGCTTGAATAGGTGGTGGCTAACATTTAAAGAGCAAGTTGATGTCTCTTCCCTCCACAATCCAGCCAAAGAATGGGTCACTAGTGAGGTGGAAGAGACAAGCATTTATCTTAAGATTTGGATTGAAGATCTCACAGGGATAGAGGAATGGGAATTATGCCCATGGTGGCTCGAATATGAAAACAACACATATCCACCCCCCCGAAGAGAAAGATTTGTGGACAAGTAAGTGAACTAGTATTCATTTCTTTACAACAATGCATATTGACATCATATAATAATGACAAGTATTGGCGTAGGGCTTCATGGAAGTAAAATCTCCAAAGATAAAGCAAAATCACGTGTGTCACAAGGTAAAGGCAAAGTGCAAGCACCAGAAAATCTCCAAAAGGGTAAGAGGCCTCCAAAAGGGTAAGAGGCCTCCAACAAGGGTAGGCCTCCAACAAGGGTAGGCCTCCAACAAAAGGGTAAGAGGCCTCCAAAAGGGTAAGAGGCCTCCAACAAAAAAGGGCAAAAACTCAAAAGAAGAAGGGTAAGAGGCAGGGTAAGAGGCCTCCAACAAAAAAGGGCAAAAACTCAAAAGAAGAAGGGTAAGAGGCCTCCAACAAAAAGGGCAAAAACTCAAAAGAAGAAGGGGAAAGGCCAACAAGGGGAGTCAAGCAGTGAAGAAGAGAGAGAGGAGTCTCCATCGAAATTTGGGCCATCAAAGAAGGGAGATGAAGTGTACTCCGAATCTAGGGATTCGACAAAAAGATAATCGAGATCCCGGGCATTGCACTCCTATAGGGATACAACTAGTTCTACTGGTCCTCCGCCTAGTAAGTCATTCTCTTTCTAAGAATATTTTAATCATTGCAAGTTTCATGCAACACTCTTTTCTTGGGTTTTTAATATTCTATTTTGATTTAAAATAGCATCTCAAGATATTCATCCTCCACGATATATGGTGATAGAATAAAGCATAGTGTAAGTGTATGTGGCCGACACAATTCTTGGAGGATCTAGTTCATTGTGAGTGTATCAATTATTCAAACAAACAGATAATTACTTTGTGTCTTCTGAAATCGATAACAATTGACCTTGACATTTCATGATTGTTTGTAGGAGGGCCACACATATGGCAAGGTTTACTGGGGGTCTCAAAAAGTATGGGAGTATTGTTCATTTGGCCGTGGCAGTTCAGGGATGCTCTTTAGTGTGGGCGGTTTTCCCACCATCATTGATTGTGCGAATTATCCCATTGTGCCTAGATGGAATGCTTGGACGAAGAAGCTTGTGGTTGTTTGCAACATATGTGTTAGCCAATGAGTTTTTAAAAGATAACGGGACATTTGTCACAACAAGAAATCCTAATCATCTTCCAACCATTGTGGAGGTCATGAAATCTCACAATCTCTTTCTCCGATGGACACTATATCTAGAGATGTAAGTAGCTTACCATCAGATTGATGATGATGATGGAACTAAGGAGGTGACCTACACAAACTATGTTTACATATAAGTATATAATAGTTTTATCAATGGTTTGAATAAAAAATGTCTAACTTGTAATTGTGGGGTAGGTGCCCATTATACTTATTGGAGTGTTTGTACGCAATCCACCAAGTAGATATAGCCCATAATATATCCAAGAGAATGGAAATGATGCAGTGGATGGGAAAGGTTTTGGGACACATTCGATTACAGAGTGTGAATACTATAACAGGAAAGAACCCAATCTGATAATGGGTAGGGATCGTAAGCCTCTATGAGGTCCAGCTGAGAGACCAGTGGGGTTACTGCAAGGTATGAAACAAGAAAGAGATTTTTTATAATTTGAATTTGTGAAATCATGTTCAAGATGGTAGGGAATGTATCTAATTTTTTTCACTTAGGTGGTTGCTTGGAACTTTCACCATGGAGGGGGACCTAGTTCCTGATTGCTTTGTAGGGACAGGTAGCATGGCAAAGGCATGCAAGTAGATGCTCTGACATTGTATAAGCATCATATTTTATGCCAATCTTGACATATCCTCCAAATTGGATAGCACCATCACAACCCCTTCCTTCTCAAGGGCCACATAACAGAATTAGGAGCTCGAGTATGCCTCCACATACTTGAATGACTCTAGGAATGGAGGTTTTATTTTGCACTACAATTCTCATGCCATCTTCTTTTGTTATTTATGAATGACTCTAGGAATGGAGGTTTTATTTTGTCATTTTGAACTATATTCTCATGGCATCTACTTTTGAACTACGATTCTCATGGCATATTCTTTTGACATTGTATGAATGAGACTCTAGTAATGGAGGGGTTATATTGATATTTTGAATCATCAATTGTAGTTTGCATGACATTGTCTACTGTAATTGTTTTATATTGAGGGTTTAATTTGATATTTTGAATCATCAATTGTAATTTGCATGACATAATCTATTGTAATTTTTTCATGCAGGGAGAGAGGGAGAGAGGGAGAGAGGGAGAGAGGGGAGGGGTGTATCTTGTACCTTATATAGTAATTTTGATTTGCATCAAGAGATAAGTAGTTAGCATAGGGGTGTAAAGAGAGAAAATAAGACAGGGGGTTTAAAGAGAGAAAATAAGACAGGGGGTTTAAAGAGAGAGGGAGAGCATGAATGTAAGAGTGAGATCGAGAGAGAGAATGAAAGAAGGTCCTAGGGAGAGACTGTGAGAGTGAGGGAGTGAGAGTAGAGAGAGAAAAAAGCGCTCACCATTTTGGAGGAATTGCTGGAAAATGCTCGCAAAAAAATTTCCCCCCGAAATGCCTTGTGTTCAATGTAATCACTACGACCATCCTAATCCACATTGTGCATACAAGGCACATGTTTTCTGTACTGCATATATTGTAAATCCTTTGATCATGATACTAAAAGTGTTCCAATTCATCAACAATTGACTCAAAACCCCCATCTCGCATGCACCAAACAGAAACAGTATAAGAGACATGTTAGAATTGGAAGATATTTGATACGTGGATATTGGCACCTCTAACCATATGACCAGTCATGGGGTGAGTGGTTTAGAGATATGTAAAAAATAAAGAAACCAGGTTATATAGAAATAGGCGATGATATTGCACAATGGTAAAGTATCATTGTCTATACAGAATGGTAAAATGAAGTACTGGGCAAATGTACTTCATGTTCCAAATATTACAAAGATCCTAGTTTTTGGTTGAGCAAGGTCTGTTAGTGAGGTTCAATTCTCAAGGGTGTTTTGTGGAAGACTTTAAAAATGAGTGCCACTTGGTTGCATAGGGAAATAGAAATGGTAGGATGTGAATATGCTTGAGGTGAAAATGAGTGCCACTTGGTTGCATAGGGAAATAGAAATGGTAGGATGTGAATATGCTTGAGGTGAAAATGAGTGCCACTTGGTTGCATAGGGAAATAGAAATGGTAGGATGTGAATATGCTTGAGGTGAAGGCAGCCATGTTTGCACATAGGATAGGTGTCATTGTAGATATTGACATATGGCATAAGCACATTGGTCATGTGAAAATACAATGGCTGAAATCTATGCAGGCCCATAATATTATTGTAGGTTTGCCTAAGTTTAAGGTTGATGGTATGCATAAATTATGTGAAGCATGCCAGCTTGGTAAGCAAGCTAAACATGCTTTTGGACATGAAAATCATGTTAGTGCAAGGCCATTGTATGCTATACATTTTGATGTGTAGGAAGGCTGACCAATACTGTAAATAATAATTGCAGGTTGAGGTATTATGTTGCATTCATTATCATCACACCAAGAAAGTGGGCTTATTTTATAAAGGAGAAAAGTGGTGTTTAGTCACTTTCAGGGATTTAAAGCCTTGGTCGAGAAGGAAAAGGTATATAGATCAAATGCCTAAGATTAGGTGGTGAGGGGAGAATATTTCTCCAATGAATTTAGTGATTTCTTGGAGAAAGCAAGGAATCAAGAGAATTTACATACAGGTACACTCTACAATAGAACAGTATTGTGGAAAGGAAATATATGCACATTATAAAAGTGAGAAATTTCACCTTATGCGCATGTGGAGTTAACAGAGACACATGAAGAGGAGTTTTATGAGTGTCGTGACATTTCGCATTATGCGCATGTGTCCATCCTCATAAAGGATGAAGGGAAAGGGATGGTTAAGTCAAATCCACACGGTCTTCTAGAGGAAGTACCAATGCGTGTCTCTCTCAAGAGATTCTTAGAGTATCTCCTAGGAAAGCTCGGTCTAATTATGTAGGTGATTCTGGTGTCGAATTGATAAACTTGAGGTATCAGAAGGGAAATCTGTGCTCATTGGAGGGATCCCATTTGGAAGGTCTTCAAAATGTCTTAATTAAACATCGAGGTGTGTTTTCATGGACTTATAAGGACTTGAAAGGGATTACACTAGAGTTATGCTAACACTATATTGACCAAGGCCTTGATTGACCAAGGCCCAATGCATGTCCTGTTTGTCAACAACAGCATTGAATGAACCCAGTTTAGTGAGTGGGTCTCACCTTTTGTGATAGTTCCCAAAAATAATAAGAAGATTTGTATTTGTGTGGATTATTGGCCATTAAATAACCTGTTATTCTTTAAGCCCTTGAGAAACATGCCTTCAATTGAGAATTGTTTAATTTTTTCCATGCCTCATATCATGAGTCTAAGAGTTTTATCCAAAGGATAAAATCTCTAATGGTTTCATTTTATTTTCGCTCAATTGAATAGAGTTCTCTTCCTGCACTCCACCGATCACCTTATTTTGAAAAGCCATGATAAAGGCTATTCTCAAAGTCATGAAGTTCGTCTTGATCGCGCAGGCATCAATGTGATGAACCATCGGCGGCGGCTAGCCTTTCCCACTAAGAATAGGTTCAATGCATGTACCTTGGTGGGGCAGTTAGGATTTCCAAAGGCATCGCATCTCTGTTCAAACATTTGTATGAATTAAACAAGATCAGTTGTTCCATTGTATTTGCCCATGATTTTGGAAATCTGTATGATCGTATTTTTGTATGAGTCACTAAGGCCACATGTGAGTGCTAATATGGATAATGACTCACTCAGTCCTTGGGCAATCCCCCTTCCTAGATTAGTTAGTATGTCCAAGGTGGTATGAGCATCTAGGGGTTGAAGAGGGTTGGTATCTATAGGATTTGTGGGAATGTTGGGCAAAGGACCAAAGCCCGGTGGGATTGAAGTGACAGGGGGTGTAAATCCTGATGACACGCTTCTTGTTGGCATGGAAATTGGTATTGGGAGTTACAATTGGGGCATGAATCTCAATGGCTCGAAGATGTCAGCCATTGGGTTCAGTGAGGGTGTCGGCCCACGTAGCCTCTATCGTTGCCATGTCTTGATGCTGCCAAGCATGATTTTTTTAAAATTTTAGGTTTCCTTACAATTCGTTACAGCCTCAGGAGGCTTGGCGTACCCTTTGTTGGGTTAAATGAGTGTATGTTTAGCTTAGGCATTACCTCTTAGAGATATTTTTTGAAACAAATGCATGCCAGTAGCATCCCAAATGGAAGAGGAGGTCTCAAAACCTATTTTCCATCACTGTCTAAAGATGTTTTTTTTTCAAAAATATTTTCCCTGTTTTGCAGCCCGTTTTTGAAGGTGTTCCAAAAGGAATTTGGAAAAACTATGTATGAGAGAGTTGTAGTATTTTTGGAGTACTACAACTTTGTCTCTCTGAGTTTTTCATGATTTTTGTCATTTTTTAGATCCTCAAAAAGTAGCCTGAATATGGTTTGCAATCGTTTTTGCGCTATTTGGGTCATTTTAGTGCTTTAAGGACCGTTTTTTGCCTTGATTTTCAGGTCAAATTTTGAGTCTGCTGTGGTCGGAGGCCAAAACAATGGATTTTACCCTTGGACCCTCGAGACCAATTTCAAAGAGCTCGATTATGGATTTCCAATAAGCAATAGAGTGTGTTTATCGGGTTCACGATTTAGGAGATACGAGCCTCCAAACAGGGCTGTTTTTCAGTCTTTTTTTTTTTGGCCAATGGACCTTCTTTCACATCGTGAAACAATAGGGTGTAGTTCACGGCGTGAAACAGATTTCATGAATTTTATCAAATTTGATTTTTTTTTGTGGGGTCTGTTTCACTACATGAAACTGCAAGTACGGTTCATGGCGTAAAACGTAACGCGTGAAAATGTTTGATTTTTTTCTTTGCGTGAGGCCTTAAGGCATGAAAGTTTAATGCGTGAAATTTTTTATTTTTATTTTTGGCATGCGGCCTTAAGGCATGAAACCGTAAGGTGTGCTTTTTTTTGTGAGGCCTTAAGGCGTGAAAGTTATTTTTTTAATCTTGTGGGAAATTAAAATTTCCTTGTTTGGGGGGAATATTTTTTGAATTTTAAATTGGAAAGATATGGGAATTTTCCAAAAAAGGCAAGTAGGAAACAAAAAAGTCAACCCTTTTATGACACTCCCTTACACCCTTCATAAATGACCCCGAAAATGGACAATTTGACAACTCATTGGCATCTTTTCATTCAATGCTAATTAGCCTTAATGAGTTATGTAAAAAAGTGATTAGAAATTAATCAAAAATTAGTTCTCTTACTAATCTTTCTCTTTTAAACTAATCAAAGGCTCTAATTAACCACTAATCACTAATTAATTCACACCATTAAGCACATCATTGGATAGAGCATGGAATTGCTAAGCTATGTGTATCAACTAATGTGTAGATTAATGTATAATTAGAGACTAATTAGACTCTTAATTTTAGTCTCTTCTCTTTATGCAAAATTAAGCAAAAGAGAGCCAATTCCTCAAATTGATGTAATTAGATGTTTTGATGTATCTAGATGCTCACAAAACACCCAAAAACACTAATTTCAACCTCTTATATGATCAAATTTGACTCCCCAAAAAACAAAGTTTCTAATATTTTTGCCTATTGAATTGGATTAATCACCCTTAATGACAAAAACTAGTCAATTAAGGAAGATTAATTGATTTCAAAGATTTTTTGATATTTTTGAGATTTTTTTTTCAATGATTAAGCTCTTCCTAATGCTTGCTAACACTCTAATGCACACAATTAAAATAAAACACAAAAATCAAACAAAAATTAATGATTCTAGCTCTACGTTTAACTCTAAAGAGAGCTAAAAATCACTAAAATTTGCATTCTATTGCATTGTTTGATGTAATGGTTGCAAACTAAATCTAATACACACTATGTGCAAGCCTTAGGCACATTAAAAACCACATTAACAAAACAACAACAATAATAATTTAAGCTAAAGATTAATTAAAATACCTTCTTTACAAAACAAAAAAGAGAGCTATTTCTCACCAAATCACACACAAATCTCCATCAAATCCACATCTTTTTCATGGGAAGCCATTAACCTAGACAATGGACAATGGGTAATGCGTAGATTAGAGAAAAATGATGAAAAAATCCAAGGAATGATTACCCGGCAGCAGCGCTAAAAATGTTATGGCTCACCCTAACCCTCCTTGAAACACATCCAACAAGAGATTACCTGGTGAACCGTAACTGTCGTGAGGATCTTTCCAATGGTTGAGCTCGTAACCCTTGAGGTCTCCAAGCTCTACAACTCCTTGTTGAGAAGCAATTCCACCACGTCTCCCGTGGAGCGTTGTCACACTGCCACGTTGCACTACGTGTACTAGTCCCTCCTCTCATCTCATATCACTCACACACACTCAGTAGTATGCATTAGAAAGAGAGATTAGCAAGAGCAAGACTCTATTGCACAGTGGGAGATTTCTTGTATTATAAGAGATATTCACTTATATACATGGTCATAAGTGTTCACACGCACTTAAACTGTAATCGACCGTGCACTTTAGGCTCATAAGAGGCCTAATGCTATTACAATGACTACTCTCATAGTATACACACATGAAGTACATCACCTGGGACTTCATCCTAACTTACTACCACACACTCTTGATGCAAAAATCACCATGTGAGTAGGAATCTAATTGATGGGGAGAGAAACTATACAATGACATAAAAGGAATGTTTATCAATGGTGTTCTCAATTGAGCAAGGTTGTCATTATCTACTAGGATATAATTTTATATTTTATGTCGATCATGAGAAGTACCTGACAATTCTGACACTTCCAAAATACAGCCAGATCTATATGGGCGCGCCACCAACACAGCAGGTTGATCCGTTATACATGCCAATTAAAAGAAGATGGACACTGCTTTAGAATTTCAAAAAGCCAAAAAGCATGACTCACATGTTTGCTTCAACTTCCCAATTTTCATACCAGCAACATTTGGAAACATACAGGAACAAGGACAACAAATGCTTACATGGATACGGGCCTAGCGTAGAATTCCAAACCCAGCAATTGTGGCTAGCACATCAGATTTTTAAAATTGCTGGTAGTGCTGATAGATCAACCCAAGGAGCCCTACGATGGCTATGAAGTAGAACAATTGAAGTTAGGGCCATCCGATAGGGGAATCATGCTCTACTTACCACTGAGACGACTGAGATATCTTTTGGGTTACATACATATAACATTCGAAGACATGGTGGATACAGGATTTTGGAGATTCCACTCAGTATTTTGACGCACTCTCAAAAAGCTCAAGTCCAGAAGAAATTTCTACCGACATAAGTTCGGTGACTAGGTCTTTAGACCTTGGTAATAGTCCACAAAACCTACATTAGGAAGGGGGGATGTTAATCCCATTTTGGATTAACAAACATGATCCTCCAATTGAGGACATTAATAAGTGTCATGAAACGACACTATAAAAGTTGTACATTATGAGATATTGGCCACCCAAGGCCTAGTTAAGTAAGTTTTAGGCGCCCAAGTATGAATAAGGGCCAAATGCATATAAGGAATTTTCTCATAATGAAAATACACAATCCCCTTTGTGCTATAGAGAGCTCTTCCTTGTGTCTTGAGAGAGGTTGAGAGAGAGAGAGCATTCTAGCATTGTTCCTTTTCTATGCTTGTGTGGAAAAGTGAGAGAGAGTGATTGCCTTATGCGACGGTGTGAATGACTCTATGGTGACGCTCAATGGAACCATCTGATTTGCATTTCACCTTCTAAACCCATTTGCAACCAATGACATTTTTGCCTTGTGGTAGGGCAACCAAATCCCAAGTTTCATTATTTATGAACCAATGCGTCCATCTCAACATCCATTGCCTTCTCCCATACATGCTTCCCAATAGCTTCTGTATAGCATGTAGGTTCCACATGCTTCACCAAAGAGGTCATATATGCATAATGCATAGCAAAGTCACGATATGTCAACTTGTCACAACTGGATACTTGACCCTTTGGGACCTCTGCAATGCATGCGGATCACTCTAAACACCTGTCACTCTAGCATGTGGAGGCACATATCTATCCTACCTAGTGTGCGTAAAACTGGTACGCCAAGTTTTACGCACCTGGTGTGCGTAAAACTGGTATGCCAATTTTCTCATCCAAACTTTCTGAACTTGACGACTCATAACTTGTAATGCCAATTCCTTCAATCTTCTTTTTCCCTTTATCCACAGCACTACTCCCAGTGCTCACACTCTCATGTCTCAAGCATCTTGACCATGGACGTATAGTGCTACTCTCAGACTCTGCTGGCCCAGACATAGAAATAGAACTTGCTTCTGGCAAGTTCACATGCACATCAGCATCAACGGAATCAATGACACCCTCATCCTTTGCCTTGTACCAACTAGCAAGTTCATCAAACACCACATCTTGTGAGATAACCACTTGCCTAGTTTGTGGATTGTAACATTTATATGCCATTTATATGCCTTGCGATCCTGTGCATACCCAACAAAAATGCACTTTTCTGCCTTAGGATCCAACTTCTTTCTTCTCTTGTTTAGCACATGCACATAAGCTATGCAACCAAACACTTTGAGGTGTCCAATGTTTGGCCTAAAACCTGTAAGATGCATCTCTGGCGTACTTCCATGTATTGCTACTGTGGGTGTCTTATTAAGTACATACACCGCTGAGGCACACGCTTCTGCCCAATAATAATCTAGCATGCTCTTTTCATTGAGCATCGCCCTGGCCACATCACAAATGACTCTATTTTTCCTCTTAGCAACACCATTTTGCTGAGGTGTATACCTGCAAGTTAACTGCCTTCTTATGCCATGCTTTCTCAAGAAATTCTCAAAAGCATGTGAGGTGTATTCACCACCTCCATCTGTCCTCAAACATTTTATCCAAGAGCCATATTGCTTCTCTGCAAAAGCTTTGAAGTCCATAAAGATTCCCAACACTTCACTTTTCTCTCTGAGAAAGTAAATCCAAGTCATTCTGCTGAAACCATCAATGAATGTCACATAATACAAGCTGCCTTTAATGGATGGGTTTTGTGCAGGACCCCATACATCACTATGAACTATCTCAAGTGGCCTGCTACTCAGGTTGCCTTCTTTAGGAAATGGCAATCTTGCTTGCTTTCCAAACTGGCAAGCATTACAGACATGTATATTCCCATCATACTTGAATCTAGGCAGCCCACTAACAATGCCTCTTGCCTGTATGTTCTTTA
The DNA here is from genome assembly GCF_041138505.1 of Cibotium barometz. Lineage (NCBI taxonomy): Eukaryota > Viridiplantae > Streptophyta > Polypodiopsida > Cyatheales > Cibotiaceae > Cibotium > Cibotium barometz. The sequence goes on from NC_141065.1 coordinate 39,302,116, forward strand.
ACCTTTGTATGTTCACATGTCCAATCCTTTTATGCCACATATCAATGTCCTGTACCACATTTTGGCTTTTAGAGAACATGGATGATTTCAACTCAGGAATCCCAGCATCCCAACTTAAATAACTTGCCTTCTTTCTTGCCTTTGACAATGACTCTACATCCATTTTTGAAATCCTCAAACGAAGCATCCATGCTCATTGAAACAAACCTGTAAACCTTGTTCGACCATTTGACCAAGTGAGGCCAAACTCTTTGTAATAGAAGGCACATACAAGACATCTGCCATAAACTTTGTTTCACCATTGTGCATAACCAATGGTACACTTACAACATGTGTGATAGCATGTTGGTTATTATCTCCTGTCTCCACATAGCCTTTCACATCCATAGGCTTTATATGCTCAAACCATTCGCCATGACAAGTCATACGGTTTAATGCTCCAGAGTCCATATACCAACAAGTGTTATCACTATCACCATTTGTCATCATAGATCCCATGACATGTTTCATGTGGCAAACAAGTGATTTGCGCTGCCATCATTTGATGCAAAATGTTCACCATTTGCATAATTTCCACCATGTTGTGCATAATGTCCACCATGTTGTGCTCTACCCCCTCTCAAATCATTTTGTTTGCGGGTGAAAACAATCACGTGCCATATGACCAAATTTCCCACAGTAATGGCATTCCACATTTTGCATAGATGTTTGTTGGCCTTGCCAACTCCACGAGGATTACCTCTGACTCTCTGAGGTGTATATCCATGACCACCTCTAGCACCATATGTAGGTTAAAAATTCTGTTGTGGTGACCTATCCTGCCATCCACGACCATTACCACCACGACCACGTGATGCAAATCTCCCCCTGCCTCTAAATCCCCTTTGTGAATAGAAAGCCTGCTTTCTGCCATTATCATCATGGCTAGTAGATGCATCATGATAAGAGTCATTGAGTTTGATTTCCTCAACAAGCAAGAGTGAAACCAACTCATCAAAATTTGGTAAACCTGTACTCCGAAGAATAGAAATAGATGTATCAAAGACTTGTACTCATTACCAAGACCATGCAAGGTAATGTCTACCAAATCATCATCAGGCATGGGGACATTGATAGTTGCCAATGCATCTACATACTTCTTTATCTCTTGTACATAATCATGAATGCTCCTTCCTTTTCGCTTCACGTTATGAATCTGTTGTCTCAATTGAGACTTACGAGCACTAGTATCTGTATCAAACAACTTTACCAATATATCCCATGCATCCTTGGGATTCTCAGCATCATGTATATGTATGAGTATAGCATCCGAGATTCATATAGACAAGTAATACAAAACTTTGTATGCTCTCTCTGACCATTGCTTATGAGCTACAACCTGTTTTGTTGTGTAGGTTGTCGGGGTAGTTCTGGCTCTGGCTTCGCACCTGTAACAAGGTTCCAAAATCCTTTTCCCTTCAGAAAGCTTTTAATCCTGTACTTCCATGCATGGAAGTTCTTTCTATCCAACTTCTCACCCACAATCTGTACTGGGTTGTTTGACATATTTGCTCACATCTTCCACACACATCCAATTCTATAAACAAGCCTTCCTTAGCTCAATCACACTCTAATAAGTGTTCCAGATACTCCAAAGTACTCAACGAACTTCATTGTTGATGTAGAAAATCAAACTGATTGCATCATTCAAATTGAACTAGCATACGTAGTCCATAGTACCCTGTTTTGTCGCACTTTCCAAGGCTTCAAATTGTAATGTAGTGGTTCAATCAAGTGTGGATAACTTGCATTGATACCTAAACAAGCTCAATGTTGCATATCAACACCAACCAGGGTGCATACATACCAAAAATATCAAATTCCCTTCTCTATTTTGAGAAAACCAGTAAAACTAGTATAGTTAAAATTCCTTTAATTCTTGTCCAAATTGAGAGACCAGGCATTCATTAGCTTAGCAATGATGTCTACTAACTCCATGTAAAAGGAATTAGACCAATTGTTTAAGTCGAGAGAGTAATTAGCCGATTAATGACCCTCTGTTTCACTAATCACTGTAGACAGCTCGTTTGAACAACTCATAATCAGCTCCATAATGCATAATTTCTTCAACCAACCACATAGCAACATTCTCAAGTGTGTGTACCACAAAGTTGCTAAGCAAATTTTGAATTTAATCAGTCAACAAAGTAGTATTTTACCTCCACTTTTCAAAAAAATGAGAAAACTGCTCTGTTTCTTCCCTAAAGGCTACACCGCCTGCTCATGAGGTGATTTGGTGAGTTTGTTGTGATAACTAAAGGTATATATATGTGCCCAACACTCCTAGGCATGTACCCAATCCATCAATTAGTTGATTTTTATAGAAAACCAGCTCCAACTTCATTAACAATGGACATCTCTTCTCTGTTTTTGTGAGGGCTTCAAAACAGTGAGTTCCAATCACTTAAATGCATCAGCTTTGCTTCAAATTCATTGTAGGGCTTGCACATGAGTTGCCAATACATTCCCATTTGCCTGATACATGATTCTTTGTTAGATTTGCATCCATTTTTCTCATACATTCACCACACTCAAGCTTCAATGGATAGCTTGCAAAACAAAAATTTCTCTTTGCTCAAATCTGGTGTTGTTTGTGTTTTTGCACCTGCAACCCGCTCAAGGATGTTTAGTAGTCCTTACCCGGTAGGCCAAGCTCTCAAATTTGATGAAAATTGGTGTGCTCCAAGCTTCAGAGCTCCAATGGCAAGCTTCACAGCTTCTTCTCCCTCTTCTCTCACTCACTCATAAACCCTAATAGAGAGTACCAAGGTCTGATACCAAGATGAAAAACACGTAGAGGGAGAGGAGACACACACAACAGGAGAAAACCCTAATGTGTTATCAAACCCTAATCATAGAGGGAAGCTATCTCCCTTCTCACACAATGCATAAAGCCATAATCCATAAGCTACAGCACACTACATGTGCTGTGTCCACACACTGCTAACCCTAGCTAATGTCCACACACTATGACCAGCTGGATGTGGTCATTTATGTCTCACACATGTTACTACCTAGCATGCTAGCACATAGTGCAACTAGCACAAGCTGACATCGAGCTTGAATCTCAACACTAATTTAGGACATTAATAAGTGTCATAAAAAGGCACTATAAAAGTTGTACATTATGAGATATTGGCCACCCAAGGCCTTAGTTAAGTTTTGAGCACCCAAGTGTGAATAAGAGCCAACTGTATATAAGACATTTTCTCATAATGAATAGACACAATCCCCCTTTGTGACATTGAGAGCTCTTGTTTGTGTCTTGAGAGAGAGAGCATTCTAGCACTTGTGCCTCTTCTATGCTTGTATGTTGCATGCTTGTGTTGGAGAGTGAGAGAGAGTGAGAGTGAGAGAGAGCGAGAGTGAGAGAGAGTGATTGCCTTATGTTATGGTGTGAGCGACTCTATGGTGAAGGTGGATCTTCTCAAGTGAGCTTGGAGGCCTCAAGGGACTCAATTTTAAAGTATTGGTAAGAGCTGATAGTCGTGTTCTATTTCTCTTCCCTTAGGTGAATGCATTGAGTTCCCTCTTGGAGGTGTGGTAGCCCATAACATTTTTGGCGCCTCTGCTGCCAGGGAAACACCATTGTTTCTTCCATCTTCTTGGAGTTTCAGCTCCCATTACATAAGATTCATGATTGCGTTTGCATTCTAGTAGTGCATTGTGTAGGAAATGAATGGATAAGATTTGTGTGGAAGTTAAAAATCGTGAGAAATTGGTTGTGTTTGTTGTGTAATTGTTTGGTGGAGTGGTCTTGGAAAAGAGCTTCACTATTTTTTCTAGTTAATTTTGATGTTTGCGTCACCAAAATCATAAACATAAATGAGTAGGTTGGTGCTCTATTTTTCTTTCTTTTCAAAAATTTATAAAAATTAAAAAAATAAGAAGCCATTGATTGTGCCTTGAGCTTGTATTACATTCCTTAGGCGTGGCACAATCATCTTGGAAACATTTGGATAAGTATTTTGCACCCAAAATCACCTTAGTGACACGGGAAGTTCCCACATGAAACTGTAAGAAAATTGTTCATGACGTGAACTGTTTTCTGTAACTTCATGTCGTGAACCGCTCTTGGCATCAACTCCATGATTCATGCCACAATTCACAGGATTACCTTGCCAAAAATAGGTAGCCTTATCCTGACACCACGAGGTTTGCCAAAATTAAGATTCATGATCGTGTAGAAAATCATTCACGACGTGAACTATTTCAGAGCACTTCACGACGTGAAACATTTTCATTTCACGACGTGAACCATTTTTAGAACCCTTCACGACATGAACCATTTTTAGTTCACGACATGAACCAATTGCTTGTCTCACAACGTGAAACCTTTTCTCTTCATCATGGCTTGAACTTTTTCTGCAATTTAACGCCTAATCAATTCCAACTCACGAACCTGGTATTGTTGAATTAAGGCTAAGGAAGTCTTGAGACCATTGAAAATCATAACAAGGTAAAGTGGAATTCAGAGTCCAAAAGAAAAAAATTTAAACACGTAAAAGTGCAGAAAATTGTTCATGATGTGAACTGTTTTCTGACACTTCACGCCGTGAACTGTTCTCTAATCTCAGAGCCTCACAAACAAGTCGATAGAATTTGACCAAAATTTAGTCAGGGCAACAAAATAGCTTATCAAATCATATTCACATGCACTTGAGGTCTGGAAAGCTCATCGGAGACGACCTTACTCTTGATGATAGTGCATCAAATCACCCAGGATCTTCCTATCAAAAGAGTGTGGGTTCAAGCCACTCAGTAAGCACTCAATTGAAAGTTTTAAAGGAATCTAACCACCATTAAAACTAGTAGTGAAGAATCCATGGAAGACGGGCTGCGATACTCTAGGTTTGGGGAAGAGGAGAAACCACCCTCCCCTACTAGATTCAGTGGTATCATTGATATAGCCTGGGATTTTTTGGTCTCCAAACCAGCAATATTAAAGAAGTGCAATATGTGGGCATGGGTCCGTTAGCTAGCGCTAGACTTGGTCCAAGGAAAGAAGTGTCTTTCCAAACTTCAAATTCAAGACTGTCAAACACTGGCACCCCCCAAATGAAAAGAGATATAGAAAGTGTGGCCAAGATGGGTCAAGTATTCTTCCCAACCACCTCAGGAAGTAGAGTTAGATCTAAAAAGGATTGAGGTGGAACGGCAGCTACGAGAATTGAGCTTAAGGAAATAAGAGCTTGATACTCAAAGGGCTAGAGCCGAACAAAAGGATATGGGAAGTGTAAACTTACTCCAATCATGAGGTAAAGAGCCGGAAATAGTCATGCAAAGAAGTGAGGGAGAAATTGCAAACTTGGAACTTATTAATGAAGAGCCCAGAGCAAAGGAAGGGTTTGTAACCCTAGATGAAGAGGATAATCTACCAAGAGTGGCGAGTGAAGTGGAAGACCGCCTATACACCAAAAAGGACATTGAGCAGATGATCAATCATCCCACATTCCTACAGGACATGGAACTCTTAATTTTGCAAAGGCGTACAGAGGCACCTAATGATGAGCCATTCCAGAATGAAGTGGCTAGACCATCCCATAGATCGCCTAGAAGAGCCAACATAGGAAGAGGAAGAGGTCTAGGTAGGGGGGAGCAATTCCTCAAAGACCAAGGGTGGATCCAACCATCGATCTTTAATGCAGCACAAAGATAGATCTATTGAATATGGCCACGGAAATGGGCCAAGGAATGGTAAGAGAACTAGGCACTGCTCTAGAATTCTGACCCTCCCAAATGAATCCACACATCATTTCCAACCTTGTTCAAAAATTATTTGGGGATGGGGATCCTATTCAACATGTAGAGACTTTGAATCCACATGCGAAACCTACGAGCCATTCAGTGATGTAACAATGATTCATGCTTTCTCACTCACCCTAGAAAGGAAGCGCATCAATGGTTCCGAACCCTCAAACCCAAGGATAAGGTTAACTTCACACGACTCAAGAATGTCTTTGTGCCCAGCTTTGCCAGAAGCGGCGATAGATGGAGTCCTGTGACACAGCTGCACAACATCAAACAAAAGGAAATGGAGTCGATGAGAGACTATGGGTCTCAAGCACTTAAATTCAAGCTGCAAACTACGAGAAAGGCTATTATTGCCTTGCTTCCGGAGAGGAGTTAGAGACCACAAGCTGCATGATTATCTGCTGTGACTGGCTACTCTAGATGCAGTTGAATATGAAGATAATATGCTAGAATTGCCACAACCGGAAGATGTCAAAATATCTGCGGGCAGCAGCAGCAACGACTTCGCGTGTTTTGAGTCACCAAGAGATTAGAACTCGGAGCAAGCAAGTCGGAAACATGACTGTGGACGAGTTTAGTAATGCAATACTGGAAAAATTGAAGGTAAAGGAGGGAAGAGAAACATTTGGGCATGGTCATAACCATCTTTAAACCCATAGGGCTCTATGTGCAGATTGAATCACACTACGACCGAATGTCCACAGTTAAGAGCAAGGCCATTACTCTATTATGCACACTGTGTAAAATTAGGGAATCATGACACCTCCATGTGCAAATATCCAAGGTTCCAAATCTGCTAGCACCTAGAGCTCCATTGGCCTTACCAGCACCACCTATGCAAATCACTACAGGATAACCCAACTCTTTCTATTTACTTAGGGGGATGTTTTGGGTACAGGACACTTCACCTCTACCACCGCATGTTCTACCACCACAGGCTAAAAACAACCAAGTATTGATTGAAGAGCCATCATAAGAGATGGATATGGTGCGTGAAGTAGAACTTAGTGGACTGTACTATGAGGAAGCTACGGAGATCGCACCAGAAATCTATGTCCTATAGAATAACATGCCAGTATCGGTGTTTCAAACCACGGCACAATGGAAGGGTAAGGACATAAACTCAAACATCAAGAGAGGACCGCTATAATTTTTTGGCTGCGGTGGACCACATCAAATCAGTGAGTGTCCAAACAAGAATGTGGTTCATATACACCAATCAATGATTTTATATTCACGTGATCACAAATTTTTTTTTTGTTAATAACATGTGTTAACATGTTAACATGTTCTCAAAAAAGCCGGTGGCAAGCGACCTGGTAACCGGATAAAATCCCGCCGGGCTTTTGCTATACCCCGGCGGGTCTCGGCGGGGTCGTCATCCAGCCCCGGCGGGGTACAATTTCCTATATATATGGGCGCGGGGGGCCCTTTGGGAGTTCATTGCTGACAGCATACACAGGTAATGAAACTTGTGTGTGTGTGTGTGTGTGTGTTCGTGCGGGCAGCCGCCACTGTCGCACTGCGCAGCAGGATGTGGGTGGTCCGCCACACGAGGGATGTGTGTGTGGGTGTGTGTTCATGCGGGCAGCTGCCCATTGTGGGTGTGTGTTCATGCGGGCAGCTGCCCATTGTCGCAATGCGCGGCAGGATGTGGGTGGTCCGCCACACGACAGGTGTGTGTGTAAGGCCATTCTTCGGAATGGTGCTTACCCTGGGGCACTTAGTCGGTAACGCGGCTAGTCTGTGTCCTATGGTAAGTATGGCACGCCGTAGCGGTACTAGTCGGTAACGCGGCAAGCATAGTATCGTTATGGCGATGTCACCTTCCCTTCCCTTCCCTTTGTCAAATGCGGACATATGGTCGGTAACGCGGCCAGTGTATGTTCGTATCCTATTCGTATTTCCATAGAATCGGGCGGCATTTTGTCGTTAACGCGGCAAGTTGGTGTCGTCCGCTAGCGCATAAATTATTTTTTGCATATTGCGGCATTTGATCGTTAACGCGGTCGAAAAAATGTCGTAAATTTGCTTGCATATTACGGCATATGATCGTTAACGCGGTCGAAAAAATGTCGTAAATTTGTTTGATTTGACTTGTATTGTTTTTATTGTGTTTGATCCATGCGATACTTGGTTGCTAACGCGGCATGAGTATTTCATGGATCAAAGTTTACATCATATTGTCTAAACGTTTTATTTTATAATATCGTGATTCGTAACTCGAAAAATATGAATATCTCTCTCTCTTCCTACCCCTCTCTCTCTCTCTCATGATACACTTCACAACTCTTTCTCTCTCTCTCTCTCATGATACACTTCACAACACGATAGATGTGTAGATAAGGATTTCTTTTTTTTCTCTTAAAATATACATCATTCCTAATAATTTCTTTTTTCTCCCTCTATTTACTTAAAAATTAAAACAGTACATTACTTTCCTCTTTAGGAACTCACAAAAACATTAAAAATGTCATCTAATGTTTCTTCTCTCTATCTGTCTCATCACAACTCTCTCTTCCTCTCCTCTCTCTCTCTCTCTCTCTCTCTCTCTCTCATGATACACTTCACAATTCTCTCTCTCTCTCTCTCTCTCTCTCTCTCTCTCTCTCTCATGATACACTTCACAATTCTCTCTCTCTCTCTCTCTCTCATGATACACTTCACAACTCTCTCTCTCTCTCATGATACATTTCACATCTCTCTCTCTATCACGATAGGTGTGTAGATGAGGAGTGCTTTAAAACATTATTTTCCTCTCTTTAGGAACTCACAAAACTATTAAAAATGTCATTTAATGTTCTCTCTCTCTCTCTCTCTCTATCTGTCACACCTCTCTCTCTTCCTCCCCCCCTCTCTCTCTCTCTCGTTCGATAATGTATACACTTCATAAGCAATAATGCACTTGTTGCGGTTGTCTCACATTCGATAATGTATTGCATGATGTTGAGTTCAGTAATATTGTTTGATATTCTGTTTTTGTTTGATCATTGATAAGTAATGATACACTTGTTGCTGTTCTCTCACGTTTGATGATGTATTGGATGATGTTGAGTTCATTAAAATTATTTAATATTCCATTTTTGTTTGAACATTGATAAGTAATGATACACTTGTTGCTGTTCTCTCACGTTTGCTTGATGTTGATTTCAGTAATGTTTGATATTCTGTTTTTTTGTATTTAGTGATATTTGCTAGATTTACGAAGACGACCAACATGCTTTCCCCCGAAGAGCGTAAAATCGTTCTACGAGCAATTCGCATTGAAGCAGTCATCACAGTGTCACAATGTGCTGATGATGTCGTCAAAAAAATCAATGAGTCTGAGATACTCATGCGAGATCTAATAGACCAGATACGGGAAAATGCACAGCGTCGGCTTCGAAGCGGAGGCAACGCTGAGTTGCTTGATAGATAGAAGATAGCAGATTTCAACCATCAACATATAACACGAACCATTTTGGGGAGCATGCATGTAGCATGTAGTGATCTTAGAGATGCTGCCCCGCCTGAAGCTAATATGCAACGTCTATAGTTATGGGACGTTGTATGGAGCGAGCAAAGAGCCAAGAGCAAGCGCATGAAGGCGTTGGATGCAGAGTCCCTCCCCAAAAGAGTGCGCATTGCCCAGGACGTCGCTGCAATGTCCAGCCAGGCAGATGCAAGTGGTACAGGTGTCATTAATCGTACCATCTACAATTCTATGTACACACATCTCATTGGCATCCCGCACGAGGCTCTGTTCGAAGGGCGAACAATTGGCTCTGGTGTTTTTGGCACAGTAAAAGAGTATACAGTTAAAGGTATATCATTTTTATTGGAGCACATTACTTTTTGCGGAACCCCCGCCTGATAATATTCCTTTAAGTCATCTAGAACTTTCTAAAATAAAACAAATAGTAATAACCATGCCACATATTATGCATGCCCTGGTGGAAGGCCTAGCGGCAGCACATCTGGCAGGAATTGTACATACCGACCTACATCCATTCAATGTAGTGTTGGATTTTACAAAAGAGTTGAAGCCACGCATAGGTATTATTGATTGGGGGTTACTGCTGAGAGCGCCCAAAAAACGGGTGTCTCTCAATTTTGTATTTGAAGCAGACAAAAACCTTGAGAAGGTGGCACAGGCGGTCTCCTACGCAGATAGAGCGAAATAAACGGCCGTGGATAGCCTCGGAGCTTTATGATCCGTTTTTGGTAGATGCATACACTCATGCATCTGATGTTTTTGCCTTGGGATATTTATTACAAACTTTATATGACTTTTGGCAGAAAGTACAAGAGTTGTGGATGGATAATAGTTCCTATGATAAAGTTACCATGGATACTATTATTCATAGAGTCAAAAATTGGATGTTTTTGCCTAATCGCGATGAGCGAAAATCAATTTTGCAAGTAGTTGAATTTTTTAGATCACTAAATACTGACCCAACGAGGGCACAACGTCCTCTTGTAGAGCTATCGGTGTCATTCACCCCAATTTTGTAATGATACAGTATCAGGAGATTAAGTTTCAGGAATGGCATTTTGTTTCTCTCTTCAAAATTTGATGTGTCCATTGTTTGAAATATTATCTCATTGAGTCTTTGCAATATCTCTCTCCTCTTGTGGTGTTTAAGTTTATGTTTTCTCTTCAAAATTTGATGTGCGCGCATTGTTTGAAGTATTTTTGGAGTCAAGTGGATATTTCTCATTGAGTCTTTGCAATACATATCTCCTCTCGTGGTGTTTAACTTTAAGTTTTTGAGAGTAATGGTCAATTTATCTTACGTTGATCTTTACAGTTCATTAAAATCCTAAAGTCATTTATGTTCATGCAGATATGGCAGAGGCGCAAGCAAACGAGCATCAAGAGTTAGCCAAGAAGGCATATGAGCGAATGAAGGCCCTTGCACATGGCCTGACAGCCCGCGAAGCTACAAGAACAGCATGCAGGTTGTCGAAATGGACAAATCCAACTTATGCCCAATGGAAAGACATAAACAAACGCGTAACCACAGAGATGATAAAGGAAATATGGCCATGTCCAGATGGCGAGATTAAGAAGGGAAGATGGAAGATTTCACGTTGCACTCACAATGATATCAAAACTAATGCCAAGCGCATTTTCTTGGAGGTGTACGGTCGTCCTCTCCATAACGCCGACGCTCCACTCTATTTTGCTAAGATGCTATATGCTCAATTTATCCTAGAAACTCCAGTGGACTTCACCTCCAGAGAGGCCACTGTCAACACCCACGACATACGTGAAGAGACATTGACATTCACAAGGGAAGAACTTGCTCTCATGGTGGAGGGCACTGGATTGGAGTTAAACAAGGTCAAAGAAAGCTTAGGGGCACAGCTAGCAGAGAAGGAGAAAGAAGCTGAGCGATTAACTCAAGCGTCAACTCCTCCCCCGGCCAATAGAGGGATTCAAGAGTAGCTCACAAAGATCAGCCAAGATGTGCAGAGCATCTCTTCACGTATTGCTCCTGTGCGCCAAGGAAACCACATCTCTCATTTTTTGATACATCCTGATCTTGTGGGAGTTTCTGCTGAGGCTACTAGTTCCTCCACCCCCCAATGTCCTGTATGTTACAAAGTATTCGATGGGTGGAGCGGCCAGTATATACTACCCTATGGACACTACTACCACTTAATATGTTTAGTGAGGCAAATGCAAAATACTTCCACATGTGCATTGTGCAGTGTCCCAATAAATCAAGGTATTTATACAGTGTTCGGCATGGCTAGCGAATATAAACCACCAGGACCTTTAGATGCAACTCCTAGTGCAATTCGTAATTTATTTCAAGATGAAAGCTAAGAAAGACAAATCCTACTTTTGTATTGATAATTTCTCCAAATACGATCATTTGTACAAGTACTTTTTATGAAATTAATGAAATGACTTCTTCCTCTATGTCAGTATCTTGCTCCAAAATTCTTTCACCGTTTACTCTCTCATCTGCTAAATTAAGCTCATCTAAGTCAATGTCTAAATTGTCTTCTATCTCAAGGGTGGTGCACAACGTGCGTCCAACATCAAAGTTCTCGTCTACTACATCATCACAATTGTACATCCATCTGGGCATATCTTCTTCATACTCTTCGCTTTCAATGTCTCGCAAGATCTTTTCATTGCAATACATGTAAACAAGTTTATCTGCTCGATCTGCAAGAAGTCGATTGCGAATAGTACTGTGAATATATTTGTACATGCTCCAGTTTCTTTCTGAGCCTGAGTTTGAAGAGCACTGACTTAGAACCTTCATCGCAAGGTTGCGCAATAAAGCATAATGCTCACCACCATTCATCATCCACCACTTCCATGCAGGTTGCTCTTTAGCCATTTGTTGAACAAGGGAGTTGGAAAATAAACCCTCTTTCAATCGAAATGAGGTCATCTCCTTTATGCACTTTACACGATCATCATCATTATTATAGAAAGTGTTTACCACTTTATAAAAATCTTGCACCACCTCAACGTTGGACATCAAATCCATATTCCAATATTCAGGATCTAACATGTAAGCAGCACTGTGTAGTGGTGAATGCGCTCCAATCCATCTAGCATGAAAGTACTTCAATAGAACTTTTCTTTGTCTACTGGAGAATGGTACACGCCATTGCTTTTCCACCACTGAATGCTCTAATTTCTCAGGACACTCCAAACTCCGCTATACAGTCCACCATTGCATCCATGCTTTTTCGAGATTAGGCGCTCTTTGATCAAGACTTCGTACGGCATAGATAACAGGCATCATTACATGGTATACATCCATCACACTGTTCCACCAACTTCTTCTCGTAAGCGCTGCCTTCAAGACTTTGATTTTCTCTTTCACTTTTTCAAGTTGAGTGTTCTCCCAGTCATGAAATGTTGAGTGTTCAAGTTGAGTGTTCTCCCAGTCATGAAATGCTATGCATGTAAATGTTTTGCAAACTGCATCTTTATTTCTAAGAAGAGACTCAAAAGTGTAAAAGTGAGTGCAATACCTAGTCTCCGCTGGAAGCTTTAACATAACTGACATGCGAGGTCGAAAAATATCTAACACTCTCTGTCTCTTGAGCATGAATCTCACAAGCTGGCGAGCAGTGTCGACGATTGAGGTAAACCATTTGGTATCATCAGATTTATACCAATCTTTTAATACAAGATTCAAACTATGAGTATTACAGCCTACCGGAAAAATATGTGGATATTGTCGCTGTAGGATTTTGGACGCATTTTTGTAATTTTTTGCATTGTCCATGATGACTTGGGCTACATTTTTGGCACCCACTTCCTCTATCACAGAGCTAATGACTTGAGAAATGTAAGCCCCAGTTTTGATTGAACCAGCTGAATCCACGGCACTGATGAAAGTCTCACCTCTAGGTGAAATAACCATTACATTAATTAATGGTTTTCTTTGCACATTAGACCATCCATCACTTACTATACTACATCCAGAAAGCTCTATATTGCTAAGAATTATTCTTTGTACACGTTCTTTTACTTGCGCATAACATTTCTCTAATAGATCATTTCGCATAACATGGTACGTAGGCGGTGAAAACCCTGGTCCAAACTCACCAATTTTCTTCCATGCTCTCTTCCAATGCTCACTGTCCACCATCATCATAGCACTCCCAGAAAAGTAAATCGCTTCAGCAACAAGGGGGCGAGTTGTGCATCATCGAGTCGACCTTGACGTAGGCTTTCTTGCAATGAAGTTTGACGCATGGGTATATTTCCTACGTCAAAGTTTCGCTTGCAGGAAGATGCACTGGGTAGATTACTTTCTGGTTGCACATTGCCGTTCGGGGTACAAGTAGGCGATGTAGCGGGAGTTTGATGATTAGAACAACAGTGTTCTTGCTGCCTTGATACATTAACGGTAGGAGTGTCATGTTTTCTTGAATCTTTCTTTTGATTTTCTTCTCTTATGCGTTTGGCCACTATAGGTGCAGAGGGGTGGGTACATGACTTTTTCTTCGGTCCGCCGAAAAAGTGTTCTCTTAGTCGAGGCGCCCCACCTGATTTTACTGCATGGCATAGCTTACACTCCCAATCTATGAATCGATCACCAACGTTAATTGCATATTGCCACTCTATCCCAGGTGCCTTTTTTTTCCTGCTATTTGAAATTTGGACTCTATTGGAGGTATTATTACGAAAGTGACGACACTAGTGCTACAATCCCAATTCATCATAACAGGTACCAAGCACTGGGCTATCTAGGACAATGGGGCGGGAGGTAGCATCATCACAAAATGGTGTTAGGAAAACTAGGGAAAAACTGATCTAAAAAGAGCATATCGAATCATTAAAATGGCAGACGAAACATCTTCAAGGCCCATTGGTGGGCTTTTGGAGAATGTGAAACTCAAACTCTTTACGTTTTGCTACCATCATATATTTGTAGTAATGGACTTTCTACGCCAACAAAATTCATATGACATAATATTGGGGAGACCCTTCATGAGGGAATCCAAATTGGTGCATGATTGGGCATTAGATCAGGTGTATGTGCATAGGGATTCACAAATTTTAAAGATGGAACAGAGCACACCCCATGGAAGGGCAACTATTCACTCCTCACAAAACCCTAAAAGAGAACACACAAGGTGAGAGGCTGAAAATCTTTTTCTTCTTCTTCACACAACACTCAACACACCATATACAAAGATAAGAGTACACACAATGAAAAGGTACTCAACCAAATACATACTAGAGTTCTCTATAGTGTGAACCCAACTAAATGAGCTAGTGCTATAACTATGCCAGTCTCTAGAATAGCTATCACACAGCCTGTCATCCCACTGGCCACATATCACCCATGATCTCACCAACCATGTCAGTGGTGTAAGTGTGGGGCCTATCTCCCAGACGGGTCATCAGTGTCCACCGCCTCACTAGATGAGCTTGATATCTCAACACTCCTCCCCTCGAGCTCAACTCCATCTCATGTACACCAAGCAAAGCCCTGAATCTACGGAGCTTATCTGTACCCAATGCTTTGGTAAAGATGATACAAAAATGATCTTCCTTTACTCCAAAGAGATAATACATAAAATACCCCTGTGCTTCGAGCACCTTTGCTTTACAAATATAATGACCTATTAATTAGTGTTAAAGTGAATCGGCTCTGACATTGGTTCGGCGATGGCTAGGTAGTTGTCCGGGGACTATTTGGCAGTTGTCCAGCCCACGGCCACCAACGCTTGGCATGCTTGATGGGTTGGATTCCCAATCCATCACTCTAATCCTGAATCATCGAGTCTTCCTGATGTTGGATGCTCCTTAGCATGCTATTAAACTCAATTACCTAGAGATGGGGACCACGTTAGATGCTCCTTAGTATCTAACTTGAGCCTGGGTGAGTTCTGATCATAGTGTGCAGATGAATCAAAATCTTGCATGGTTTCCTACTATGAGCTGGATTACCAGGGATGCCAGTCTTTATGCTGCTCTATAGATGGGTGGTTGAAGAGCATCTCTATCAAGGTCTATAGATGGGTGGTTGAAGAGCATCTCTATCAAGGTCTACTATTGCTTTGTGTACGAGCTCAGTGTGGAGATGACGACGTCGAAGCACTTCCATCCCAGGTCCTTGATGGCCTGCCCCATCAGCTCCTCCGCCTTGCCAAATGCGTAAACCTCTGCATTGTCAAAGAATTTGATGCCATACTCTCTGGCACTTGCTCATCAGCGCCTTTGCACCCTCCGAATCCACTTGCTGCCCGAAGCTCACCCACGCCCGCGTACAACAACATGCTCACTTTCAGACCCATTCGCCCAAGGTGCCGATACTGTATCTTGTTGCTACTTGCCATCTCTCACTCACAGTTCACTTCTTTTATGTTGCTTCCACATTGGCGCTGCCTCCTGCAATGGTGTCCTTCAAGCTTTCTTTCTATGTTCTTGCTTGAAATTGAAGCTTCCAAGTTTCCACTACAGAGACTACCATTGACTACCTTTGCCAATGACCATCTTTGTCTTCAACCGTGTAGCTTATCCTTGCTACTGTTGATTTGCCATTGTAATTAATTTTCTAGCCACCAATAATATGGCCATCATGAGCTCCCATGCTGAGCGCTAAGTTCTGCAATGCTTTGCCTCCTTGACCTCTTGCATGAGGTCTTGACCATCTACATGGCCTTTGAAAGCACATGCTCTTCCATTTGCATGCATTAAGGGTGCTTCCATCATGTTTAAGGGTGCATGCATTAAGGGTGCTTCCATCATGTTTCTCCCAATGAGAAACCCTCTTAGGTGCAATTGTGATGAGAGACTCCAATGGCCTTAACCAATGATGCTCATCATCCTTGAGCAACATTCGCGAGTGCATCCTCTACTTGATGCCCATACATGGACTTCCAAATGAGCCGAAACTTGCTTGCCCATAACAAAGAAACCATGCACCTTCTCCCCTCTTTACTTGCAAAGAACCATGGGATTGACTATCCCATCACAAAGCAACCCTTCCAACTTGAGCAAATCCATGCTCAATCAAAACTAAAATGAGGCAAAAACTTCACAAATTACCTCCACAAACTTCTTGGTAGCTTCCTTGTTAACACTAAAGATTCCATAGCCTTCATACTTGCTGAAATCTCCATTTTCAACTTCTTTGATGATGAGTAGGCTTTCCATGTTGCAAAACTCCCAATTGTAATGGCCTCTCTCTGATAGATGGAAGTCAAGATACCTCTCGATAAGACAAACCGTGATGTACTCTTCCACCTTGCTATGTCTCTAGCCATGCTATCAACAAAGACTCTATATCATCGAGCGAATGTAGAGTCTCGAGGATGCCCTCTACCACCTTTGCAGCCTTAGTGCCCAGGCTCTTAAACCCAATGAACACACACATTTGTGACGGTGATATGGAAGAATGGATCCGGGAGATGAAGAACAACTTCCTCAAGTTTGAGTTGCGAAACACATATGCCAGTATGGCCAATGACCTTTTGCTGCATCAGGCTAGCCGAGGTACCCACCATCACCATCGATCTGGACACATTCGTGATCCCTCGAGTCTGGTAGCTTTAGTCTTCGACTCCTCCCATCTCATCGTCATCATTGTCTCGAGAGGCAAGTTGGCGGCGAGGTTGGGAAAGTGTTAGGGGTTAAGGTTGTGCTGTCTCCCTCGCAGAAAGATATACATCCTCCTCTAGGTGCGAGGTTCGGGTAGGTTGGCTCTGCAATGATGTCGGTGGGGTGAGGATCTAGAGGTAGTAACAGCCCTGGCGAATGGTTTGGGTAAGGTTGGAGTTGGTGGATCGTTTCGCGCTGTAGGTTCATGATTGGCGTTTGGGCGGAGGGTGAATTCTTGGCCTCTTCGATGCTAGTGATGGCAAGTTAGATGTCTGTGTGCATGTCCTAGCTCTTCTGCCCCTCTTAGTGACTGGCCTCTTCGCAGTGATCTTGACTTTGAGTTCCTCAATGTGAGAGAGCATCACATTAAGTTCCTCAATGTGAGAGAGCATATCATCCTTGTCATTCTTGTGTTGTTGGCGCTGATGTTTATAGGACATCTTCATAGGGACCATCCAATCATGCAGCTCATTATCTTCTTTAGGACATCTTGTGTTGCTGGTGCTGATCTTTGTAGAACATCTTCATTGGCGATCATCAAATCATGCAGCTCGTTGTAGTTCTTTTGGAGAGCCATTTCATGATCCTTCATTGGCGATCATCAAATCATGCAGCTTGTTGTAGTTCTTTTGGAGAGCCATTTCATGATCCTTCATTGGCGATCATCAAATCATGCAACTCATTGTAGTTCTTTTGGAGAGCCATTTCATGATCCTTCAAGAGGGCCATGGCCGAATCTTCTTTAGATGTGGTTCCCCTAGAGTAGGGCACCATGGCTAGTGTCACAGGTTCTCCATGTTGCTCGGTGCCTCCGGGTTCACTAGGTCCTCGATAGGCTTCTTGCCTAAGAGTCTGGAGTTCTGTGCTTTACGTCGGGCGAGCTCTTGTTCCAGTTGGTCTATCTTGGTGAGGAGGTCATCATGGGGCGGTGGAGGTTAATGCTTTTGGGGGCAGGGGATGGGTTGGAGCTGTCGGGCACTTGGAGTGGTGGGGTGGAGTGTGGGGGCTGTTTGACTCTGCGCGCCAAATTGTGTTGTCGCCATCATCATTCGAGTCGGCATCTTCTTTTGGCCGACTGATGGCCGGTTCACCTTAGCCTTCTGGGTGAGGATGCTGCGAAGGAGCTCAAAGGTCACCATAGCTACAAGCAAAGGTGGCGGTGAGTGAGAGAGAAGAGAGAATAAGGTTGAGAGAATAATGTTGCATGCAAAGCAAAGGTTTGCACAGGTGCAGTGTTGGAGCTATGAGCGAGAGGAGGGGCTACATGCAAACAGATGAAAACAAGAAAGTTTACTATAGTTCATGGTAATCCAAAAACAGTTACGTGCTTCGTGTTGTGCATGATTTTGACATAGCCGTCAAATAATCCAAATCTACGATGATTATTTGGAGAGGTGCGCCCATATTAACGTGATGGATTCCGAGGTAGTGGGTTAGTCGGATCACCACATAAATGAATGGATTAGGTAGTATCGGCCCATTATACGGTTGCAGGTGATAGCTACTGGCTTCTGGAAGCACTCTCATGAGAGCATGCTGATGAGGAATGTTCCATCGTAGAATTTTTCCACAATCTAGAAAGGTCTAGTCCACCTGAGCTTCAGCTTCCTCGGATGCGGACCTAGCTTTGAGGAGCTGATCCAGATGATGCTATAAGGATTCTTTGGGGCTTAACTTCTGACCTATGGCAATCCAAAGGCTCTGCACCAAGAACTCCTTTGGCATGACTGCTTCTGTGCTGTATATGAGTTTGAACAGAGTCATTCCTGTGGAGACCTTGTAGGCTGTGCAGAATACCCATAACGTTGATGAGTATAGCCTTTTATCCCAATCTGTGTAATTTTCATTGACCAGTTTCGTCATCAGGATCCGCTAGAGTATTTTGCTGGTGGACTCCACCTGACCGTTAGCCTATGGGGGGATAGTACACCATGGATATTTTATGCATAATGAGATGCTACATGACCAAATACAAGATTAATGAGATGCTACATGACTAAATACAAGATTACATCATTGACGGAGTGTTAGCCCTGGTCATCACTGATCAGCTTGATTGGGCAACCGAAATAACTAATCAGCTTGATCGGGCAACTGAAACGACTGATGATCATCTCGTAGAGGAATTTGGCTAGTTGATTGGCTGAATTATCTAGAGATCTCAAGCTTCCACCCACTTGGTGTTATAGTCGATTGTTGCCACCAGGATATACTTGTTATCAATGAAGCGGGCTGACGGCTTGAACGGCCCTACAAAGTTAAGGCCCCATTTCTCGAATGGTTCTAGAGGAAGGATTGGATTATGTGGCATTCGGTCTCTGTTAGTTGGCTAGCTGAGATGCTGGCAAACATCACACTGTTTAGCCCACTTGTAGGCATTGCCGACGATTAACCGCCGACGGCCACGAGAGACCGGCTTGGAGGATCTTTCTTCCTGTTACTTCTCCTGCGAGGTGACCTCTGCTAATTCCTTGATGGGCTTCTCTAAGGACGTCTTCTTTTTCATGAGGTGGAACGCACCTTGGGAGGATCTGATCAATGCCTTTTTTGTACACCTGGCTAGTTATGACTTGGAAAGACCGGCTTCAGATAGCTATCTGCTTCCTCTATGATCAAGAGAAAGGCTATCCTCCATTAGACCTGTGGCCACAAACACCAACATTTAATCATACCATTTCTAGGGAATCAGGATGACTGCTTTTGTTGTTTGTGAACAGCTCCATGTCAAGTAAATCATCTGCTACTCCGATCAGGGGCTTCACCAGATTCTAGTCGGGATAGGTAATCTGCCACTATATGGTTTATGCCTGGGGTGTGCACTATGATGAACTCAAATTCCTACAGGATCAACATGCACCTCACCGTCTTACCTCTCGGGCTCTGCTTATCCACAAGATAAAGCAAGGTAGAATGATCCACATGGAAGGTGAACTTGTTGCCCAGCAAATAATGGAGAAACTTGCCAACAACTGAATAGATCATGCCAAGCGCTTTCGTATGTGTGGAGTAATTCCGCTCAGCATCATCTGATTGTCTCGCTGGCTGGCATAGTAAACGGGCCTAAACTTTTTATCGGCCTCCTGCATTAGGACAATTCCTATTGCCACATCTGAGGCATCCACAAAGACTTGAAATGGCAATTCCCAAATAGAGCCTTGAACTACAGGTGCTTTAACCGGACATCATCAGCTTAAGGTGTCGGAATGCAATGTCGCATTCCTCCATCTAGTTGAGGTTGGCTTGCCTCAACTGCTGGGTCAATGGCATTTTGACCTGAGTCATTTGCGAATTTAATGGGACTGCTACGTGGTCAAGATACCAGAGCATTCGACTGTGCCATCTGACTCGCCCCAAAAATCTTCTTAGCTCCTTCACACATTGGTCAGAATCAGAGCTTTCTAGATTACTTCCACCTTGGCCGGGACTACTTCAATGCCTTCCTGAGATACAATGTGGCCAAGGAGCATTTTGTTTTGGATGGAAAAAGCACATTTAGCGAGATTCAAGCTCAGTCTGGAAACTCAGCATTTGTCAAGCACAATTGTAGGTGCGTCGGATGTTGAGATGATTTCCCAAAGACACTGAAATCATCAATGAGCACCCGCATGAAGCTGGTAAAAAATTTGGCAAAAATCTCCTGAACCATCCGCCGGAATGTGGTGGGAACATTCTTGAGCTAGAAGGTCATGCCATTGGATGCAAAGGCTGCCCATTCAGTGTGATAAAGAACGTCTTGTACCAATCTTCTCGTGCCATTTGGACTTGGTTGTAGCCACTGAATCCATCCAAGGAGGAGTACATTTCATGGCCGGCTAATAGCATCTAGCAGGGAATCTATGAATGAAAAAGGGAAGGGATTTGAGATTGTGGCATCTTCTTGTAATTCAAATAGACCCTTAGCTTCTTTTGATTTTTCTTGGGAACAATTACGATGGGGGACAACCATGTCGCTCGATCAATCGGACTTCTCATTTTTCTTGGGAATAATTATGATGGGGGATAACCATGTCGCCCGAGCGATCAATGAGATTTCTCATTTTTATTGGGAACAATTACAATGGGGGACAACCATGTCACCCGATCAATCGGATATATGAATCTGACGTAATTTATCTAGTTCCTCCTTGACTCTTTTGGCATAGTTGGGATTCATCTGGTACCTCTGTTGCCAGATAGGGACTGCATCTTCCCTTAGGTTGATCGATGCTGGTAGAATTGGAGGTCAATCTCTTTCATTTTGGTTTAGCTCCATGCAAAACCATCCTTAGACGTGAGCAACACCCAAGCTTCTTCTCGGAATGAAGCATCCAGCTTGGCACTAACTCTAACCATCTTAGGGTCGGCATCTGTTCTCGGATTCATCTCCATCTGTTCCCAGATTCATCTCCATCAGTTCTTATTCCTTGACCGTTTTGCATTGCTTGAGGTCCCAGCCTTTATCCCAGTCAAAGGTTTTCTCTACTGTAATGATCTATTGCAGACTCGAGGTACTGCCATCATCAGCTAAAGCTTCATAAAAATCTTCAACTTCATATTAGAAAATTGCGCTTCATTCGGCGAATCAGGCTCACCCTTGGTGACTTTATTTTTATGCTGACTATCTGGTCTGTACCTATCCATTATCCGGACCACATCAACCTCAAACAGGTTGATCAGATTGGCATTCTGCTAGAGATATTCTTCCTCTTCATTGAATTCTAATCCTTCCAGCATGTACTCCCTCGCTACTTTCGGTCGGGATGGATTCTCCACTTTCCGCCAACTAGCCCCACGAAAATCCTAACTTTCTTCTTTCCTCGTCGAATAGTTATCCTATCCACATCTCAGTCTTGCTTGATCCTTGCCTACTTGAGCCATGGTCTCTGCCCCAAGTAGCATCGGGTAGGCACCTTTGATGCCGTCCATTCAGAGCACCACTACTACAATCTGGAAATTGAATCCAGCGACTTCCAAGGTGAACGCGTGGATTAATCTGAGTGGGTGCACTTGCCTGCTGATCCACCATTTTTACTACAAACGGAGCGGGATCCCATCTGCTCAATCGGAGCATTCTGCATGTTTTATCCAAGAGGATGTTGACTCCTAATCCACCATCCATTAGTACTTATGTTATGTCCACTCCCATGCCAACTTGACCTGGATCATTGGGATGGCTTCGTCATAAATTGGGGCTTCACTCGACAGGGTTTTTGTCTTTTCTATTTGTATGGATTTCAACGATTGTGTGGATTTAAACGATTGTGAGGACGAGGGCGACATCTTGTCTTCCTGAGGCATCACTTGGCACAGTAGATGCTCCCTAAAGTTTGGTACCAGTGTGAGGAGCTATTCCACCGACGTATGAATCAATTGCCCTCTTATCCGAGGTTAGTTCTTTCTCCGCCTTCAAAGACTGGGGTCGCATGGATCTTATCAGCACCATGGCTCATGATTCGACTGCCTCTATGGTTGGCTTAACTACTTCTTGCTCATCAAGAGCTTGGATTTCTACGGCATTCATTGTTGGTGGGCCTGATACTACTGATGCTTGGTCTCCTTCCACTTTGGCCCTATGCTTTCACCAGATGTCACATTCAGACTTGCAATGATTTGGGGCATGGTAATAAAAACATGTGAAAACAAGCCTTTGAGAGCATCGGGCACATCTATGGGAGGAAAATTCCCACGTGGACGGAGCCATGCGGGGTGGGTTGAACGGCTTCCACCATGGGGGCTTGGATCACAGGCTGTGGAGGTCACAGAGTACAACTCCTTGAAGGGGAGAAAATACATTTTGGGAGTATTATTGATATATGCAGGCCAAGGAGCTCTCTCAAATTAAACAAGAAAAAGTGTAGATGCAGCAGAGCAGATCAGGACCCTGCAAAAGAAGTGTACATATGTTGAGCTTCAAAGTGACCATGTTAAGCCAACATATGTCTACCATGGAGCAGCACATGAAGCTTAGGCAAGGGTGAATAGAGCAACTCTGCAGGTGCTGCAAAGTAGAATCAGTGCTTTGGATGCATCGGATGATGCTGAAGTGTACGAGCTGTGAGCTTATGGACAATCTCTACGTGTACGAGCTGTCTGCCGCCCGACGAGTGAAGTTAACACATATGAAGTTGGAATTCATGAGATTATGGACAATCTCTACATGGAATACATTCAAGAATTCAAGAATATTATTCAACTGACATGCCATTCGAATGTACTCCAACAACCGAACGATGTGAATTCGAACGTACAACAACAGAACGAATTGAATTCGAAGCAAGCAGATTCGACAAAGGAGCTGAAGGAGCAGGACCTTCCTGGAAAGTTGAACATAATTAGTAGCATAGATAGCTAGAGTGAGAACTCAAAGAACTCAAGAGAAGTCTGTAGGAAAAGATAAAGGTGACCTAGCTGGTTTATCAGAAGATCCAGCAGTGAATCAGCTTAGAATATAGTATGTTTTGACTCAAGAGCAAGCAAGAGCCTTTCACCATAATGCGGAGCAATTCGAGAATGAAGCTGAAGTGTTAAAGCTGGTAAATACATAATTGGAAGAGCGTAATGCCCAACTCGAAGATTTGGCAGCTCACGATTTGACTAGAATTAAAAAATTAAAGGAAAAAATTAGAGGCAATAAGGATACAATGAAAAGAATGGAGGAATACAAGTTAAATCTTCAAAGACTGCAGGATGTGCGCAACAAATAATGCAAAATTAAGAAAAGATAGGGGAGCTTCAAAGATTCATATAGGTGTTAGAGAAAGTGCTCAATATGCATACTGGAGAGGCAGTGGAAACATTACAATCTAGTCATTTACCTCTTACCTCAAATTGGTGGCACACTTCAGCAAATTGTACAACCACTAATCTAGTATAGCCAGTGGATGACCAACAGAGACAAAGTGAAGAAGGATTTGGAAGATTTAAAGAATCTGCATAGAGGGGTGAGGGAAAGTCTTTCAGAGAAGAGGAGCTGTTGTGCACAACGCCGTGGTGCGGTTACCTGACTATATGGTCAGAGTAACCAACCGGAAGCAAAAGAGTAGACAAAAGATGTAGAGGGAAGCTGCGAATCCAGATAATCTGGCACATTCTTTCTTAGATCTTACAATCTCAATTTCATTCTTATAGGCAAGCACATCCATCAGGCCATATTATAGATATAAATTTTAGAAATCCTTTAGATAGAATTGGATTAGCTTTCAGGGAAGATTTCTTTGAAGAAGTGATGGAATCCGGTTTCACTTTTACTTATCCTCGACATCCAAGTGGGTTTGACTTTCATCCCCGCGCAGGGCTGACTGCCCCACTGGGTGTGCTAGGTGTTAACCCGTTATGAGAGGAATCCAAAATAAAACCCAAAAACAATGTAGAGGTAAGGATAATGTACATAAAATGGTGTGTAGAGGATCCTAGGTGATAAAAAACAGTGCATGGAACAAGTGGGAATGCACCGTAAAAAAGGAAGGCCAGTAGAACTGAACCAGAGCACCAGTTGTTGCTAGCTCTGATAAGTGAGAGATGAACTGCTCCATGGGTAGCAAGGTGGGTGCATGGAAGCAATAGGAGAGGAGAAATCCGTGTATGGGCTGAAGAGGAGAGTGTGATCACAAGAAAGGGTGACCATAAGAGGGTCAAGGAGAAGAAGAAGAAGAAGGTTGCTCAAAAGACCAGGGAGAGAGGGTCAAGGAGAAGAAAAAGAAGAAGGTTGCTAGAAAGACCACAGACAGAGGACATAATTGAAGTGACTACATTGGAGAGCTTCTACAGATCGATTTTCTTCAATTGAAGCTTGCAAAATAGAGCACTTGTTGACTTCCTAATTGTAGAAGAGAAAATCGATGCATTGTGAGGGGAATTGATTGTGTCAAATCAGAGAGTCGACTAGGAGGTGTGTCCCTAGGATCTCTGTACAACAACTCTATTTGATACTTGGCTCAACTCAATACCTCATTGACTGTAGTTTATTGAAGATGAAGCTTTGAAGTGCTATTGCTGCCGGGGTCTACCTATGGGTAATCCTTGAGTTTTTCTGGTGTTTTTTCTTATGTTTGTGAGCCCATGTCTTAGGGATGTTGAGACAGTGACATGTTTTTGTCTATCTGATGCAACCTCCCTGATGCAATCAGGGAGGTTGGATTGTGTCAAATGTGAATGAATATATAGTCCATTGTTTGATGTTTAGCTTGTGGTGATTGAGTTATTTACATTGAGTTTATGGAGATTGAACCCCTGTGTGTATCAGCCTGATGACCAGGGAGTTGTTGTTGAATCAGTTGAGAGGATATAGAGTCGGGCTGAGTGTCAACATAGTTGAGCATCAGAATAGTCAGCTGAAGGTGTATTAGGCTTGACTTGGTTTGCCTAGGTTGAAGGGAGGTGTTTTTGTATCAGGTCCGACAGTCATAGGATAGTCACAAGTCAGCAATCAGACAGACTGAGTGACGGGAAGAATGAGAATCCAAAGTCAGCAACAATCAGACAGACTGAGTGATGGGAAGAATGAGAATCCAGAGTCAGCAATCAGACAGACTGAGTGATGGGAAGAATGAGAATCCAGAGTCAGTTACTCTGTCAAAAACTGAGTGTCTGTTTGGTTTGAGTATTTTGAGGTTCTAGAAGTGTTAGCGGACACAAAGGAGAAGAAGCCTAAACTGGGTTGCTCTGTCAACTGCGTGTCCATTTGGTTTGAGTATTTTAAGGTTCTAGAAGTGTCAGCGGCGGACACCAAGGAGAAGAAGCCCGAGTTAGTTGAGTTAGGTTGAGCAAGTTTTGAGGAGATAATCAAATTGAAGTCAGTTGTGAGTCAGTTGTTGCTATAGAGTTAGCAGAGAGCTCAGAGCGTGATATCTCTTTTAGTTTAGAGCATGGAGAGTAGGTCAGAGAGTAGGCGGATGAGTGAGAGGAAGAATCTGTTTTAATTGAGTACTAAATTAGCCGGTGCTATGTCAGACTACTGAGTCGGTTTTCAATCAAGTTCAGTCAGAGATTTATCACCAGGCTATCAGCAGAGGGTCAGCAAAATGTCGAGAGAGGTCCTGGGGTTGTGGATCTAAAGTTAGCTATGCTGGAGGATAGTAGAAGGGTGGAGAGGACTCATTTCACATTCAAGTCAGCATTAGCATTTGGAAGCAGTTTTCAAATAGGTTACAATCCGTTGAGTGTAGCCTGGGAACTGTTTTGGTCAGCTGGAGGTAGGAGGAAGTTCAGAAGTGTCAAAAGTCACTGCTGACTTGGGAGGATAGCTGGAGTTATCAGTGGGATCAAATTAGAGCGATTTAAGAGTGTTTTGGTGTTGGATTGAGTCAGCTGGAGGGCTGAGGAGAGGAGCCAGGTTTGATTGGTGCCCTTGGAGGTGCGATTTCAATGTCCCCCCAGTTATTGATCCCATTGTGTTTTCTTTTTGTGTGCCTGGTCAGGTGGTGTAGGAGACGCCATCACTTAGCCGCGCATGCTTGCCCCCACCGAGGATCCGAAGGTTCTTGGTCAGTAGGTTGGAAACCCACTTGTTGATCCCATTGTGTTTTCTTTTTGTGTGCCTGGTCAGGTGGTGTAGGAGACGCCATCACCTAGCCGCGCATGCTTTGGTGCCCCCACCGAGGATCCGAAGGTTCTTGGTCAGTAGGTTGGAAACCCACTTGTTGATCAACTCGGGACCTATGGCTTAATGTGTTCAGAGGTGTGAAGAGAGAAGATGTTCTTTTCTTGAGGGGATTTGAGTTGGCAACTTTGAGGAACAACACTGAGGATTATTACAAATTGAGATTGGTGAGTTTGTTGCTAGAGGATGCAGCCAGAGATTTGTTTGAGTATGAAGCCATTTGCTGAAAGAGGAAGTTGGAATGGGTTGAGAGAAGCTGCAAGTAAAAGATATGGGAAGGTAGATACTCTAGACGACTTGTGGAGAGAGCTGAAGAAGTTGAACCAAGGAGAGGATGAAGACTTTATGGATAGGTTTGAAGCAGCATGGGGGAGGGTATTCAAGACCTTGGAAGAGGACCAAGTTTCTCCTAAATTTTTGAAGAAGGATAAATTTATTGAAGGGATATATGGATAGATCAAAGTGAAGATGGGACTGAAGGACCCACTCACTTTTGCAAAAGCGATGAAAATTGCTATGTATCAGTAGGAGAGGAAGATAAGATGAAAAGCTAGTTTGTGTATGCCATCCACTAAGCCAGGTAGAATTGATACATTTGATTTGATTGATGTGTGTCTTGCTCGAAGCAATGTGCAAGTTAGGAGTAATTGTGTGAATGATGGGTGAGAGTGTAAAAGCGACGGATCAATATGTTTGTGATGTCACAGAAAGTACAAGCTATATAACTATGGACCCAGAATCTGGAGGGAATAGATGTTGGCAAGGTGATGATGAATTGCTCCGAGGTTGGTGAGTCTACTATAGAGGGGTAGGAGATCCCTATTATGTTGGAGATACTAGAGATACCTCAGTTAAAGATGGCTTCATCAAAAGATGCCAAAATGGAGTTTGCAGGTTAGTTTGGTGATGTGATAGAGTATGAGGAAGGGTCTGTCAGAATTGCCTTTCTATGATGACATAGGTGATGATGGTGCAAGCATGAATCAACAATTACATGTGCGTGAGTATATGGATAGTGGTGTGGATAATGATATGGATGTTATGTTGGATGACTCCTTGGAGGGTGTCTTTAATTTGTTTGGAGGATCTGCGAATATAGACGATGTTGAGCAGTTGATGCCTATATGGGTGCTGGAGTGTGTGTCAATGATGATGAACTCATGGATGCTGTGAGCAAACTGCGGAGTAAAGAAGCTGAGGATGTTGACCAGGAGTTACAGGTAGGTTGTGGATTTGGGTTGTGTGGAAGATAGTATTCATGATGTTGCTGGGGTGTCTTTTTATAATGACAATTTGGAAAAGACCCAAAACGTGGATGTTGCTGGGGTGTCTTTTTATAATGACAATTTGGAAAAGACCCAAAACGTGGATGATGACTTGAATGCTATGAAGAGTGGACATAGTAGTGTTCGTGTAGATTCAATTTTATAGAAAGGCTTGGAGAGGGCTTGTCTGCGCTGGAAGAGAATCATCATGCTTGTGTAGATGTTTTTAGTACTATGTCTATGCCCAAGGTGAAGAGATCTCAAGGGTGTGTTTCATAAAGGAGATGAATTTGAGGACGGTACATATATTTTAGAGGGACAAATGGCAGATGAGTATGGTGAACAAGTGCTTGATGTGGCTTGTGATCTAGGAGGTCTATGGACTGATGAAAGCTTGATGGGAATTGAGAAGAATCCTGAGTTGGATGGGGAGCTCAAGGCTGACACCAGTGAAGGGTTTGATGGGAGACAGGATAATAGGTGTGCTTGGATTGAGCAGCCATTTGATAGGGGCAAGGCACTGAGGTTGTTCACACTAGCAGTGATAAAGAGGTGGATTCATAAGATGTGATAAAGACGAAAAGCCTATAACACCATAGAAGGGGCCATATCCTAAATGGATGAAGAAGCTTTTGGATGGGAAAGATCCATCAAGATAATCACAGAAGAGGTAGTAGGTCTTCGTAGATCTAAGAGAATAGAGGAGTAGAAGAAGGCCTTTACTCAAATTGTCAATATGACCTTGGCTAAGATAATGATAGTATATAAGCCAAACAGCTTGGAGGAATCATTAGTAGATCTGAATTGGAGGGGGCCCATAACATTGTCACTCCCTTTAAGCAATGCCCATGTCTCCTAAGATTCTTCTCAACCAAATTGCTTCACATGAAGTAAAGAATGTTGCCTTAAAGAAAGCGTCACTGTAGGCTGCTTCTTGTTAATCTAGGATGTAATTCCAAACCTAATAAGAAAACAGTAACTAGAAACAGATTTCCTGCTATCATAATCTTCTGCTTGATTTGAGTCACAAATATAGTCAAGGAATTTCCTCATTTATAAGTAATGCCATACCCAATGGTACCTTTGATGTATTTCAACACTCGTATCCCTGCATTTTAGTGTTCTCTTGGGATTAACTTAAGAACCTGCTATGGGCAAAGCTGATGTCAGGCTATGTATTGCACAAAAAGATCAAACTCCCCACCAACTTTCTATACTCCTTCACATCCATAAGTGGAGAAGCATCTTCCACAGATAGCTTCGCATCAACCTCTTGCCCTTGAACCTTGGGATGTACATCTTCTTGTTGGTTACTATTAGCTCTTCTAGCTCTCAATGTTGGTCTTGGTACTAATCTTGATGTTGTTCTTACTACTGATCTTGTCATGAACTTTTAATAGTCATCATTCTCCAAATTGTTGACTTATAAGACACTCTCTCGACAACGTTCTGATTACCCTTTAGTGCATGGACTCTAATGACGACTTCTGATTTGCTTCTATTTTTTCCTGACTCTTCACTGCCTCATCCTATTCTTTAAGTTCTACTTCCTACTAGTAGGACCAAAAAATTTGGGAAATATGCGGTTTTTCCATGTTGGGGGTCAATACCACAAGAGACAGTCACTACAGGTTATTAGTCGGGCTGCAGGTTATTAGCATGGGCTATCAATGCCAAAGTGTTGGGGGTTAAAACTGCAAGACAATCAGCACAGGCTATCAATGCCTAATGGTACCTAATCACTAACAAGAGAAGGTTAGGAGAGTAACAGAATGCACTCATATGATCAACATTCAAATATTACATGGCATAGAATGGAAGAGACTGAGAGTCAAATTGGTTTTCAATGTATATTTTAGACTACTGCATGCTCATGTACAAGGTGACTGCAATAATGCAACCAATGCTCTAATATGCATAATACTCTAAGTTCTATGCTCTACTCACTGCTACACTACTCTCTGTCTCTACTTATTATGACTGTATATGTGTATCCAAAATGTTTGGTTTAGTTGGGCTTACCCATCTTGTTGACCGTTTACAAGAATACTAAAGTGCACTATGTTACAATAGTCGGTTGGTTGAGCACATGTAGAGTTGCATAATATGATAATCTATGGCTATAGTTGGCAATCGGACTCTTAGTCGTATATATGCTCCCTCCTCAATCTATATAACAACTAGTTTGGGGATTATAATTTGTGGATCTCTTCATAACTCCATGTCAGTCTCTAAGTCAGAGCTCTTAGCGAATTCATGTGCCAAGCCATAGACGGTCTCTTCATGACTCCATGTCATTATTATTGGGTCTCTTCACGACTCCATGATGTCAACGTCTAAGTTGGGGCTCTCAGCTAATTCTTGTGCCAAGTCATAGAAGGTCTCTTCCCTAATGAGTACTTCTTCCCTTTATTCTTCATCTCTTCCCTAATGAGTACTTCTTCCCTTTATTCTTCATCTCTTCTTCTTTCTTTTCTCTCTTTTTGGCGAGGAGGAACACACAATCATTTTTTTTTTCATGAGCTCTCGCATGAACATTTTTCTTTTCAGGAGAACACATGAACACATTTCTTTGCATCCCTTTATGGAGTTAGAGGGAGGGGTGGTGTAGAATCGAACTCACATCCGCCGGGAGGAGAAAGGTCGCCACGTTTCCACCCCAGACTCACATCTCGGAGGGGGGAGAGAGAGAGAGAGAGAGAGAGAGAGAGAGAGAGAGAGAGAGAGAGAGAGAGAGAGAGAGAGGTCGCTATCTTATCCACCTAGCTATCCACCCCATCTCTTCTCCTTAGTTGAGATGTGGTCTTCCCCCCCCCCCCCCAAGCCGCGATGTTTGGAGACCACAAAAGGGGGGGGCACCATCAACAATCAGGGTCCTCAGTTTGGCAACAGAGCACAGTCGTCCACTAACCACCTTGGTGATACACTTGTGTTGCCGCGTCCTAAGTATCTTGATAGAGCTACGGTAACCATTAGCTCTTCCAAGCCTAATGACCACATTGATGTCTCGGATGGGGTGAAATATGACGAGGCTCTACTCTCCATAATGATGTGCCCTTGAGGGTATTTGATTGCTTGAGGATTGCATGCTATCTTCGTGCATTTTGTTGTTTGATGGAAGCCATTGTTGCTTGGATGGTCGGCTCAAGATTCGGTTTCGACATGCATGGTAACCTATGGTACTACAGCATGCGTTTCCTTTGCCTACTACCTGTTTAGATCTCCGGATACAGCGAAGCAGGAATTCAAAAGAGAGTAGTCCAGGGCCTAGGCCATGGGGCCTCCTGCTCTCAACATCTCTTCCGCATCCTCATGCGAGGAGGTCGAGGCAGCGCAGAACCTCCTTCCATTGAAATCGCCTTCGCCGCCATCAGATCAGCAGCAGCTGCAATCACACATCAAATTCACGTGCTTCTCGTTCGCCTTTGGCATAGCCTCGATCACGGTGGCCTGCGTGGCCCTGGCCTTCGCCTTTTTTTCCTGCAAAAGCCCTAATTTAAGTAAATTGAACCCTAATTCTGTAGAGCGATGGGGATATTCGCGGCCGCTCAAAACCCTAAGCAGGCCTGTTGTTTTGCTGATCTCATCGGATGGCTTCCGCTTCGGCTACCACTGGAAAGTGCCCGTGCCTAACATCGATCGGCTGCGATTCAATGGCACAGAAGCAATCCCAGGCATCATCCCGGTGTACCCGACCCTTACTTTCCCCAACCATTACTCCATAGCCACAGGGCTTTACCCTGCATGGCATGGCATCATAGCGAACTATTTCAGTGACCCCTCCTCTGATGATAAGTTTCACCCCGGGGTTATTGACCCTAAATGGTGGCTTGGTGAACCAATGTGGGAAACTGTTGTCAGAAGTGGGTTGATCTCTGCCACCTATTTCTGGCCTGGCAGTGATGTCTCTAAGGGGG
The DNA here is from genome assembly GCF_041138505.1 of Cibotium barometz. Taxonomy (NCBI): domain Eukaryota; kingdom Viridiplantae; phylum Streptophyta; class Polypodiopsida; order Cyatheales; family Cibotiaceae; genus Cibotium; species Cibotium barometz. The sequence continues at coordinate 39,333,742 of NC_141065.1, forward strand.
CCTGGAACTGTACCCTCCCTTATTGCCACCACTACAACTTATCTGTACCGTATGCGGACAGGGTTGATACTGTCCTTGAATACTTTGACCTTCCTAATGATGAGAGGCCCAGCTTCATTACACTCTACTTCGAAGAGCCTGATCACACTGGGCATGCCGTTGGCTCTGATGACCCTCACATAGATCAGGCCATCACTTTTGTTGATCAGATGCTTGGTAGGCTCTTGGATGGTCTGGATTCAAGGGGATTCCTAGATGACGTCTCCATCATCTTGCTAGGTGATCATGGCATGGTGGGTACTTGTGACAAGAAAATCATCTATCTAGAGGATTTGCTGCCATGGATAAACATTCCAGCTGGCTGGATGGACTCACTGAGCCCAGTCCTTGCATTACGGCCTTCGCCTGATGTTGATGTGAAAGAGGTCTACCAGAACATCACAGATGCCCTGAACTCTGGGAAGGTTGCCAATTCTGAGTTTTTGAAAGTGTACCTGAAGGAGGAATTTCCTGCCCGCCTGCATTATTCAAGCAGTGATAGAATACAGCCAATTCTTGGCATTGTGGCAGAGGGCTACAAGGTGGAGATGAAGAGGTCTTCAGCGAAGGAATGTGCAGGGACTCATGGGTATGACAATGAGGCCCTATCGATGCACCCGATCTTCATTGCTCATGGTCCGCAATTTGCCAAGGGACGGAAGATACCATCCTTTATCAATGTTGAGGTTTATAATCTGATAGCAACAGTTCTGGGCATTCAAGGGGCTGCAAATAATGGTTCTCTTTCTTTTGCCAACACTGTTCTACTTCCTTTGGAATAAATCAGGTGTGTCCTCATTATTGGGGCTGTATACTGTGCAAGAAGAAAATGAGCTCTGCTGTATCATTTTGACTTGGTTGCCCGAGAGGCTATACAGCATATTAATTCTGCCATTGTTTGGTGCCTTCATTGTCTTGTTTTCTTTGGTTTATCTTTTTTGGATCCGTCAGATTGTACATATGCATGTGCAAGGGTGTCACATGGAGTAGTATTATTTCTTTGGCTCGAGACAACATGACAATGATGATAAAAATGGTCTATTGTGGTGTGCAGTGTACAAAGAGTTGCATGTGTGTGGGGCCATTGTTTGGGCCCATATGATATGCAGGTGGCCATATAGCATCATGGAAAGAGCTATCTTCAATATTATATGAATATCCTCTTAGCAAGGGCAACTTGGTGTAGATACTATGGTGTAAATGAGGTATGGAAACAAAGGTGGCCAAAGGTAGGCAATTGTTTTGTCTTATGCACATGATTATGCACGTGAACAATATGTCCAACAATTGAGGTGGCAAGTTCTAGATGGCGCACACAGAAGATAGAAGGATGGCTATCAATGTCGGCTACAAGGCTTTCGAAATACTCACAGAAATTGTGTCCCAGGAAGAATAATCTCATCCGTGAAGGGAAAGGTTTTTCTACATGGATTTGTCATTTCGATCCCCATCAGAGACCAGGGAATCCTCTGTAGAGGCCATGAGTCTGCTCTTTTGAATTCAAAACATTCTGTATTATGTGGGAGGGTGATGCTAAGAAGATGAGGACAAGGTATTGTTGTTCTGACTTCTGACGCTTGCAATGCCATTAGCAACATGCTTGAGAGTTGGAATGAAGGCTTGGGAGCGTGGAAGGCCGCTAGGACCTCCTGAGTCTGGGCACATCAAAGAGCAGTGAGAGCTGCACTGAAAGGGTGCTGCGGTCTGACAAAGGGAGCTGTAGCACGTGGTCTGGTTTCAAGGCTCAGGTGTGGTTGGCTGTAGCAGGATCTAGCACGGGTACCAGGCTATCGTGGCAGTAAGGAAGAGTTTGAAGGCAGACTGGTCGAGCACTTTATATCTCTGCCGGAAGGGGTGATCTTGAGCAAAGGTGGCTGTGTAGTCTCTCTCTCTATTAAAGTGCATTATGTAGTAAGTTCACACATTTGGAACTAAAAGTGTGCTGGTGTATGTCCGCCAGCTTGGTTGTCATTTTAGTATGCAATAAATGGTTGATTCCATTAAAGTTCACAACTTTGTAGTCACATGAATTGGACATGAATAATCAGAAAGGCACATCTTTGGTGCTTTGGGTGATGCAATATATGTCTGGGTTCCTATGCAAGATGTGGTTGACTCTTCGAGACCTCGTGGAGGTTTATGATTAGTGTTGTACACATGCTAACAAGATGTGGTTGACTCTATACATCAATATGGGTCATTGGAATATGCACTAGCACTTCTTGGGGCTATTTGTGGACCGATCAAATGCCAGAATAATAAGTGGGGCTACAAGAGAGAATGAGTTTAATTCATGATTTGTATATGGATGATTGATACTTGATCCAAATGTGAGGCATTGTGGTGTGTATAAAGTGGATCAAGGATTTGTTATGTTCATTAGCTTGTACACAACCCTTTCTCAAGGTTTTACCCTCCACAAACCATTGTGACATGCTCTAATAACTTTCAAATTTTCACACTGGCTGCTGAACTCGTTGATCGGGCAGTACTTGTGATGCGGGTGACGTGATAGTGGCTTCACAAGGTGCTGACAGGAGGGATGCTGGTGCTGGTGCTGGTGCTGGTGCTGCTGGGGTGTCATCGGCTCTCAATATCTCGAGTGCAGGGTGAAACAAACATCTATTCACGAGGCTGTCCGCCACCCTTTTGTGAAGGACCGTAGTGTCACCAGAACAAGGTAAGTACCATCAGAAAGAGAATTTGAATAGCCACCTTCAACAGTGCAACTCTAGTCGTTAAGATAGGTTTGATGGATGCTTCTTTGCTTAAGGTTAAGTCCAGCACTTCCAACATTTTCCTAGGTAATTTGAAGGACAAACAACCTTCACACTATCACATGTTGGTAGTTCATGGGAGGGTCAAACAGGACAATAGGACCTAATTCTGATGTGTTATCTTTTCAAAGTTGTGTACTTCTGCCACAATGTGTATCACTTGGCATGATTTACTGCTCTCCAATGCCCTTGGCTTGCTACCTTATATTGCATGCCTTTTTAGCCATTGATAGGTTGCTTTATGTCACTTGTTGACCTTAAATGCAAGAAGTGGTTTATGGCTCGCCATTGTAAAAGCTTAGTCTGACTCAATGATGACACCACTCTAGGACTGTGTATTCACTGAGGTCTTTTTTGGTCTCTTCTGTGCCTTTTTTTCTCCCCCTCCTCCCAAAAGGTGCTAAATTATTGTTATACCTTTGGTCTCATAGAGCCTTTGATCTTTTGTAGACGTTAATAACTTTCTCCTTCTCCTCCCATTAAGAAAAGCCGGTGCTTCTCTTGTTTTCTCAAGATGCGAATTTATATGAGTAGTAATGTGGAGGTAGAAACTATTGCAATGCAGAAAGTTTGTGAAACAATTTGCCATTTGTGCAATATTCAAATATATTTCAAACTTAAGCATGCTTGCATGCAACTAAGCCACACACTCTTAGAGGTATGAAGTCCAAATTGAGCCTACACTCTAAGATGCTCAAACTACACTATGCAGGGATGCTTGAGAGAAAGTGATTGAACCCATTTTGACCACTAGAGTGACATATGGTGTTACATACCTAATGCTAATCCTCAAGATTAGTGGCCTGATCTAGTAGGGTTAGGGGAGCCTTGGGATTAGGGAAAGCAGCCTGGTACAGGTGGCTAAGACTCATGGTTAATAATAACAAGTATATTGGCTATTTATGACCGGATAATTATTTATAGGAGTAGTAGCCACTATACAAGTGAGACTTAGGTTATTATTGTTCACTAAGTTATTCACTTTGTGGCCTATGATGGACCAGGATTACCATCGGGAACATGGTTGGATTCAACGGATCATAGATGGTCATGCTGAAGGCCTCAGCAAGCAAGCATTGGTGGTATACGAGAGCTGGACTGGCATGGTTCGTGGGATTGGAGCCTTAGCCTCCGACTCAGGGGTGATTCCGGATGAAATTTACGGTTCGGAGGTGAGCTAGGCTGCACCTCTTCTATTTGGTACTAATCTAGTTGTTTATGTTTAGGAATATCTGGGTGGATCTTATAGTTGGTATCAGAGTAATCCTAAATGTGGAAGAAGGAATAAGGTTTGCGTGTTTTTCTATTGCTTTTCAAGTTTACATTGGACTCCGATATTTCTCTCGGTCACCATATCTATGTTTGATCTGCAAGAAAGAAGTAGGTGTTTTTTCATGGTTGCTTGCATGATGGAACCTTGTGGATTCTAGGTGAAAGAGAGAGACAGAGAGTAGTATGTATGCATATGTGCAAGAAGGTAGGGAAATTGACCCAGAAACCCTGAACACAAAAACCTAATTGGAGCACCTTTTCTTCTTGTCGAAGTGTTGTAGTAACAAGTTGCGTAGGTTTTATGCATGGGCTGTAGTGCACTTTTGTAGCAATGGGTCATGTGCATAGGAGTTACCTATGAGAATGCATGCATGGACTACATGGGCTGCCAAGCAGAGTGGTTGTGGATGCATGGATAGGGCTACGTATTGTCTGTATGCCAATATGCCTTGTGTAGATGTTTCTCATAGCAATGACAGGAGGAGGTAGATGTGGGTCTCAGCAGGGCGGGCAGTAGAAAAAAAAAGCAGCCACATGGGGCTGATGCAAATTTGGGGGGCACATTTTTTAAAAGGAAAAACCATGTTGCTTTTTTTTATAAGCAAGGTCATGTTTTTTTTGTGGGGGAAAGTGTGGGTTAGGGATAGTTTTATCCTTGTGCACATGGGAAAGGCATTTAAGTGTTTTTTTAAGTGGAAAGCACTTGGATTTGTGTTTTTGAACTAAACCAAACCTACCTAACGAAACTTTGGAGACAGTCTTCCTGATGTCTTTATGACATGGTGACCCTTATCTTAGTTCCAGGATACCTTTGGCGCTCACATGTATGTTTAGCCCAGGTTTACAATAGATGTTGGATGGTCTTTCGTTTCATGGATTAGTACATTTGTTGTATGGCTACTCATGGGACATTATCTACTTAGCATCATCTTAGTGTTTCTGGATGTGAGATGTTATAGCTTTGGTATGTGAGAAGACGTTCTTTGATAGAACCTATTTATCCAAGGATTTTGGATCTACTGGATGGGGCATGTACACTGGGGTGGTGGAAAAGAGGTGAGTTTCCTCATTACAATTGGCGAACTTCGTTGTGCTGGGATTTATTGTCTCTTATGTGATGTAGTGTGATTATGTTCTGAGTAATATTTGGGATTTATTATCTCTTAAATGGAGTAGTGTGATTATGTTCTGAGTAATATTTGGGATTTTCTAGGTCTTCTCCTATTATTTGGATAGTTTTCCATGGGTCCTTTGATTGGAATGACGAGCTATTAGTGCTCTTCAGAGATTCCTACGTAAGACTTAGATATGGTAGCTAGCAGTGCTTAGAGAGAGACATTTATGGCTATGCTCGGTGAGTAGCGGGCACAATGTTCGTTGGGGTATTGACATAGTTTGTTATTTTTGTAAGTGTTAAGCACTTATGGTAGTCCCAAGATTGGAGGAGGTCTTAGGGAATGTTGTATAAGAAAATTAATGTGGGTCTAACCTAAAAGTGGCCGACATCTAGGTAGGCATCCAGTTCTATCAAGACAAGGTCCATGAAGGAATTGATCACTCTAACCTGGATTCATGGGTTTAAAGGTGGTCTTATACGGAGTATATCTTGGTATTATGGGATGCTAGGATATGCTACATATAGGATTTCTAGATGCATCTGTATTTCTCTTTGGGTGCTAGTTGACCGAAGGTGAGACGCATTGATTTTTGAATTAGTCATCACAATGAAGAGGGAAAAATGGATTGGGGATTGCAGATGATTGCAGTTCTATTTCGAATTGATTGGATCTAGGATTGGGGTGGTAAAACTTTTTGTTTCATCTGGTATGGTGAAGCTGTTATGTTTTGCCTATTCTAAGTGGATTTGATAAATTGATTGGGTTACTGGTGGATCTTGAGGTGCACGTATATATTCTACAGAATTATCTACTCAAAGATACATGACAAGTCATGGGGAGTGGTTCAAGGAGATGAAAACCCTTGAAAGACGAGGTTTTGTGGAAACAGGGGATGACATTGCTCATCCAATTGCCCATGTTGGAGATGTGCCATTGTCTATGCAGAATGGCAAAGTGAAGTACCTTACAAATGTACTCATGTTGTTCTGAACATAACAACGAATCTGGTTTTAGTTGGCCAGATGATTGAGCAGGGTTTGCAGGTTTGTTTTAATCCTGATGGTTGTTATGTTGAAGACTTTAAAGACAAGTGCAGGTTGGTTGCAAAAGGCAACAGAGTGGGCAAAATGTTTACATTGAATGTAAACATGCCTGAAGTGATGATGTTTGCAAATGGTTCAGGAATTGTTGCAGACACAGACATTTGGCATGAAAGAATCGGACATGTGAATGTGCAGAGAATGAAGTCTATGCAGACTAAAGGAATTGTGACAGGGCTGCCAAAGTTTAAAGTTGAAGGTATGCAGAAAATATGTGAAGCATGCCAATTTAGAAAGCAAACAAAGTATATATTTCCATGTGACAGAAATGTGAGCAGAAATGCACTAGATGTTGTGCATTCAGATGTATGGGGTCGTACGAAGACCATGTCTATGGGAGACTGCAGGTATTAATGTGACATTTATTGATGACCACACAAGGAAAGTGGGGGTATACTTCATGAAGGAGAAGGGTGAGGTGTTAACTCATTTTCAGAATTTCAGAGTTATGGTTGAAAAGCAAACAGGGAAATATGTAAAGTGCCTAAGGTTAGATGGAGGGGGAGAGTACTTCTCCAATGAGTTCTCTGAATTTAAGAAGAATGGTATTTGGAGACAGTTTACATGCCGATACACTCCGCAGCAAAATGGAGTTGTTGATGAGCGAAAAAACAGGCACATTGCTGAGATTGCGCGAGCATTGATGGGAGAGAAGAATATGCCGCATCGCTATTGGGCTGAGGCTGTTTCTACAGCAGTTTACATCATGATTAGGACTCCAACTGCAGCCATACATGATGTCACTCCAGAGGAGAGGTTTACTGGCAGTAAACCTTATTTGTCTCATCTGAAAGTCTTTGGATGCATTGCATATGTGCATGTGCCAGATGAGCTGAGAACTAAGTTGGATCCAAAAGCTGAAAAATGTGTGTTTATTGGGTATTCCCTTGAGCAAAAGGGATACAGGTGTTATAACCCTGCTACACGTGAGTTGAGGGTAAGCAGGGATGTTTTTGATGAGATGAGTAGCTGGTATGCTGCTGAAAAAGAAGCTATTGGGGCTGATGTGAGTGGAAATGTGGTTGCACAGAATGCAAGTCAGCACTCACAGTCTTTGAGTGGACCAAGAGAGTCCTCATCTAGTGGTTCAGTTGATAGACCATGGAGTGGCAGGCTGCGTCATAATACCAGTCCTGCAAATGTGATTAGTACATCACATAAAGGCAAAGAGAAAGTGGTTGAGCCCCTTAGTATGCCTGACATTTCTGCAGGGCATTCTCATGTTGATGGAGAGTCTAGTGGCTCAGAGATGAGCCTTGATGAGGATCTTGGGAGACCAGCTATGAGAACACCTGGTGTAAAGAAGGCTATGGAAGCCATGAATGCAAAGCTGCGAAGATCTGGGAGAGTGAAGAATCCTGTGCAGAGGTTTACCTATGATGGTTATGTGGCACATCACTATGCATACATGGCAAAAGTTGTACAGGTTGTAGAGCCCACATGCATTGATGAGGCTGTTGGAAATGTGTGTTGGGAGAAAGCTATGGATGAGGAGATGGATGCACTATATGGAAATGAGACTTGGGATTTAGTGCAATTGCCTGAAGGCAAGAAAACCATTGGATACAAGTGGGTGTACAAAGTAAAACATAACAGTGATGGAAGCATAAGCAGGTGGCTAGATTGGTAAACAAAGGATATGCGCGGACATATGGCATTGATTATGAGGAAACTTTCAGCCCAGTTGTTGCCAAGATGGCAACAGTGAGAGCTGTGATAGCAGTGGCTACGTCAAAGCAATGGTCTTTACATCAGATGGATGTAAAGAATGCATTCTTTACATCCGCCGATGGATGTAAAGAATGCATTTTTGCATGGGGATTTGCAGGAAGAGGTGTATATGTTGCAGCCACTTGGTTATGAGGATGTGAGTCACCCCGAGCATGTTTGCAGGTTGAAGAAAGCCTTGTATGGCTTAAAACAAGCATCAAGAGCATGGTCTGACAAGATTTCTGAATATCTTGTCACTATTGGCTTTCATGTAGCCAATGCAAATTTCTCACTGTATGTGAGACACAGTGATAGAGGGGTTGTGCTTGTTGTCATCTATGTAGATGCCTGATCATTACGGGGGACCATGATGCAGAGATCTTTGATGTAGAGACCTTGCTTAGATAGAAGTTTGAGATGAAGGATCTGGGGGAGCTCACATATTTCTTGGGCATTGAGATGATTAGGTCACCACATGGTATTGGATTACTGCAGAGACAGTATGGCTTGGACATGTTGTCCAAGTATGGTATGACATGTTGTAAGCCTATCTCAGTGCCCACACAGACAAGGACATTTCCATTCTTTTTTGGCACAATCACTATATCGGGCTGACAGCCAAGTCACCTTATCCACCATAAATCCTACTTTCAAGAGTTTACCAATTTTCTCAACCTACGATATACTGATGTTGCTTGACGAGAACGACATCCTCCTTAAGTTATATGATGTTGATAAAATTGAGGATCAACTCCCTTCATATCTTTGTAGCTCCAAGCAAATACTTTCACATAAGATTTTAGTAAGTTCTAGAGTTTTTCTTTAAATTCTACATCCAGCTTAGTGTTGATGCAAACTATCTTTGAATCCTCTGCATCGCCTAGATTCATGTCTTCTAGCCCATCTGTTGTGACCCTGCGGCACGCGGCTGTGCTTCATTGCTTTCTCATGATTTTATTCTGCCTGGATGAGAACTTGAAATTCATCCGATACACCCGCAACATCGAAGATAGTGCTCTCCAACGTAGAAGACTTGCCCATATCTGGAGTTGGACTATAATGGAAAATAAATTTATCCACATCCAGTTCAAATAGTGATACTAAATTTGGATTCTAGTTAAGGCTTTTCTCCTCTTCATCCGCATCAACTACTTCCAGCCAGTTCAATCCTTCAGCACAAACTGGGTGCACGGATTCTTGTAACATATCACAGGATGCCAATGGTACATGGACTTTCTTCTTCTGGTTCTGGATTATAATCTGATCAGTTGCCCAATTATGTTTAATCTTTGCTTGCCTCCTGCCCAACAACATGGGTAAGATTCATCCACTCCCTCTATCTTTCAACACAATGAAAGCAACTGGGAAGTCACACCCTGCTATCTGGATTTCTGAGTTTCAAAGTAACCCAAGCGGCTTCACTCTTCATTGATTTGCCATTTGGATAAGAAATGGAGCCGATTCTAGGTCTTCCTCCAAGATGCCTAGTTTCTGGCGGGTTTTATATGTAATGATATTTACTCTAGATCCGCCATCAAGAACTTTGACTTCTGGAACTGCTTCGTCCCAATCCACGGTTACCTAAACTTTGAAAGCAGGCTGATCCGGAGTACGGATCACTGTGGTTGGAACCTTAAAAAGGCCGTCTTCTCCAATAAGCTTCCGGATTAGTTGTGTCCGGTAATTAGGTACCAGAGTTACTGATCCAACTTCATATTTTTCCAATCCTCCCAAAGACAATACTCAAAAGCTACTGCCTTTCCACTTCCGGATTATTTCTTCTTTCCCAAACAGTATCTTGTTGCTTGGACTAGCTTATCGTCTCCGAGGTCTACTCCCCCACCTGGCTGAAGCTTTCTGTTTCCTTGGACTTGTATTCATGCCTCTTCGGTAAAGCATCCTCAAACTGGATGGTTGCATTCAATTATCTTGGTGTACTATTTTCATTAGGTGGTAGGGATGAGCATGCAATAGAATGGACTCTATCCTCTCTTTTTTTTCTTGTCCCAATTGATTTGCACAAGTTGGCTTACAAGAATACATAACGTGGGGGTGAGTAGGCCATAGAATGTATCGTATATCTATTTCTGATAAACCATATATCAATATATGTTTCTTACAAACTATACATCAATATATATTTTGTACAAACTATTTCTTATACCTGTTTCTTACAAACTATACATCAATATATATTTTGTACAAACTATTTCTTATACCTGTTTCTTACAAACTATATTTCCTAAAGCTAGGGATGATGTTTGAGTGGCTGTTGAGGTCCAGGGAGTCTGGGATGTTAGGCTCGCTATAGTGCCATATGGACCAATCTAGGGTCACACTAAAGTAGGGTTTGGCGGGTGTTCGGGAACTTGAGAATGTGTGGCTCGATGAGGCAATGGTGGGCGGGTATGTCATCCATGGTTGGTGTGGTGTCCTTTCATGGTGGTGAGAAGAGCTGAGTGATGGTCACTTGGGGCTGCGGTGGATGTCTCATGAGGTATCGACTCTCTAATCATCGAGTCTCTAGGTGATGAAGCTCTAGTAGGAAGAGGCCTAGACATCACTGATTTGGATAATCCATGATCCTAGATTATGGTCTAAACCCCTCTCTAAAGAGATAGTGGAACCTCCCTCGGATCTCATAAATATATCTTGCACCTATGTGCATATGAAGTGCTTCTTTGATTTGACCTCCCTCTGGCATATATAGTGCATATCCCCTACTTACAAGGTATCTACATGGTTCTCCCAATCTCTATCCTTAGGTGGTGGGATGACACATTAATGACACACCTACCATCTGGTCCACTGCCATCTGCATAGCATGTGACATGTATATGTTGAGATACCTAGCCCTTAATATGAAATCATCCTCTGTAAGCCTCATAAAAATATCCATGTGCCGTTTGTGTGAGAGTGGCTCATGTGATGTGATCTAGGTATCCTATATGTATAGTCCCAATAAATCATATTTGATCACCTAGTTCTTGTCATCCTAAGACAACCTGATAAGAGAATCCGGATCATTTTGGAGTGACACGAGGTGATCCATCATGAGTCCCTACCTCGTGAATCAAGACATACTTGGTTATACCATAATTCGTGCCCATAACTGCTAGGAGGATTGTAGGGCGAGCATCGAGAGTTTCCAAGAGGGGGCCATGATTTCTTTAATTGATTGTACTGTTATCTTTTAATGTTATGTATCTGTTATGCTTTAATATATGTAATTGTATTCGTTGTCTTTTTTGCCAACACTCTGGCGATCCTACTGTATTCGATTGCAGTTTGAGCCTCTTGGTTCTAATTGTTTGTTAGCATGTTCTTTTCCATGCATAAATCTTTCATTGGTTAAGAGATTACCTCTTCCAGCAAAGCGGATGATTGTGTCTAGCCTTTTAGAGTGGCAATGTCAAAATCATCTGCCTCAATATGGCCTTGCTGGGTTCTGTCCTCGTTTATGTTTGGATTATGGTCATCGACACCTATGCACTCTCATACGTTGATCAGTGTCCTGCTGAATTCACCACCATCCAATTAGCTAGTCATTGGGGTATTGTTGATTGGATTGAAATCAAAACCATTCATTTTTCAAACGGGTCGGGTTCTTACTACCATCAATTTTTACACTGTATTCCCCGTGCCATGTGGTTTGATGATTTTCGTTAGTTTTTCTCGTTACACTACTGAGTGGCATGCCTGTGCTCTTTGATCTGGATACTTAACATGAACTGGAAGATTCGGGAAATCTTTGGGACGAGCAAGGGTATGATTCCTGATTTGCTGCGGACCGCATGACTGACCGGGTGCAATGTTACGCCACTCGTCAGGAAAGACTTTGCCTCACCATGCTGACAAAAATCCCCTGGTGGACGATGCGAGTCAGTATAATTTGGATCCTGGAGATGCCTAGGAAGAGAATTCCACTAACAAAGAATTTGGAAGTGATCCTGACCACCCAGATGGCCTTGTTCGTGCATGGAATTTATTAGTCTTTGGTGTGAGACCCCTTTGTCCCCTTTGCACACCGGATTCCTGGTTGCTAGCAGCGGAAGTAGCTTCCTCTTGCACGGGGCAAGGTTTCCCACTCGGGGCCTCGCCCTCGAATGTTCGGGCACGAATTTAATAAGAATAACACTTTTGTAAATTCCTTTATGTATCTTTCTATGCATAAAAATTAATTTTAATAGGAATAACACTTTTGCAATAAAAAAAATTTCTTTATGCATCTTTCTATGCATAAAAATCAAATTTAATAAGACTAACACTTTTGTAATTAAAAAAATCCCTTTATGCATCTTTCTATGGATAAAAATCAAATTTAATAAGAATAACACTTTAAAAAAAAATGCTTTATGCATCTTTCTATGCATAAAAATTAAATTTAATAAGAATAACACTTTTATAATAAGAATTTTCATTATGCATCTTTCTATGCATAGAAATTAAATTTAATAAGAATAACACTTTTATAATAAAAAATATTTCCATTATGCATGTTTCTATGCATAAAAATTAATTTTAATGAGTAACACTTTTATAATAATTTTTTTTTCATTATGCTCTTTTTATGCATAGAAATTAAATTAAATAATTAATATTAGTGATATCCATGCATATTCATAGGTGAATATGTACATGGAGTAATTAGAATATTTCTTTTAGATGCAAAAATAGTAGAAATTACTCTTTTTGGAATAATATAAAAACAAACTTTCTTTTCCACAAAATTCTGGAAAATGTTGCCATAACCTCCTTTGTATGGTTGATCATTTCTCATTTTTATCATTCTTTATTTAACTTAAATTAACTCAAATTAGATTTATAGAACTCTAATCTACATAATTTTTTAAATTCAAGAGAGTAAACAATAAGAAGAGTTTAATTAATCTCATAGTTAATCTTTCTAGGATTGAGAAAGATTAGAACGTAAAGAAGAGAAGGGGGTGGCCTTTTTATCAAAGGCATAGCATTTGAATTTAATTCAACATTAGCAAAACATAAAAATCAAGAAAACCATAGAATTTTTATTAGAATTTGTAAATAAAGTAAGAAAATTAGCTTACATGGAGCTTGTAAGCTCTCCTTTGGCTTGAGGGATTGAGGGTTCTACTCTTGTTTGAAGCAAGAGTCGCCACCAATTCACTTTGGAGAGGATTAGGTCAAAAATAATTGAATTATTAAAAAAATTCAATGTAGATAGCTCAGGGCGGCAGGAGTAGAGTAACAGTGCATAAACACCATTAAGCTTTTACAAAGGGAGAGGCTTCTATTTATAGGAAAAAGTGAGCCTCTAACCAAGCAAACTGATTCTGGAATTTTTAAGATCAGTTTGGTCAATTTTTGGCCATTTTTGGGTCAGTTTAACTTACTTTTTGGATCTAGTTTTGAAACAGGAGAGAGGAGAGATGAAAATATCTCATTTTATTGATTAAGAATTGGGAGTAATGATGAGAAAAAGGTGCCTACTTCATGAGGAGAGATCCCCACTCCGAGGTGTCAAAATTCAGTTTTTTTAATTGTTTCCTTTGGTCCTTAGTCCACTCTTCATCTTATGTGAGCATTTACTTATTTTTGGGGACATTTTTCTTTTATTCTTTAATTTATCTCCTCCCTACATTTGGATTAATCTTATTGGTCCATAGGAACCTTAATTCAAAATTTTGAGAAAATCTTGACCCTTAGGCTAAGGTCTGTGCACATTATAATTTATTTCTAATGCATCTTAGGAATTTCTTTTTAGACTTCTGTTTCGAGGAAATTTATTTTAATGAGAAGGGATATTTTTTCATCCAAAGATATCTAAAAATTGAATTATCTCTCTCTAGAATATTATCTCTCTCTAGGTCTCAAAAACAAGTAGAAACAAGATCTTTTATTATTCTGAAAAGGGGATTGATTACAGGAGAAGAAACTAGACATCTTGAGGGGTTGGAGAGAAATCTTACATTCTCTCTCACTTGAAAAATGCGAGATGTCCTCATCTCACAAACTGGAGGTAATCCTGTATAAGTTCGGCTTCTTTCTCCCAGGTGGTGTCTTCAAAAGGATAGAACTTCCATTTGACTAATAATTCTCTTAGAATTCTATTCCTGAGAACCTTCTATCGAACATCAAAGATTTCTTCAGGTTGGAGTTCCATCCGCCCTTGGGTTGAAGAGGTTAAGAGTTCATCATTAAGCACATGATTCAGGCTCGGTACATACTTCTTAAGTAGGCTGACATGAAATACATTATGTACTTTGAGATGAGGAGGCAAAAGAAGTTCATAGGCTAGGTCGCCTACTTTCTTTGTAATCAGATATGGCCCACAGTATCTGGGGGATAACTTCTTGTACTTCCCAAGAGATAGAGAACTTCTTTTGGGGTGTACTCGAATGAAGACCATATCTACTTCTTCGAATTTTCTGCCTGACCTCTTCTTATGTGCATATGGCTTTTGTCTATCTTGGACAGCTTTTATATCCTTGCGGATTGACTGCATTTGCTGCTCCATGTCGTCAAGCATCTGTCTGGACATCTCGACCCTAATCAATGGGTCGGACCAAGTTAATGGTGTTAGGCAGTCTTGTCCATACAGAGCTTTGAAAGGGCTCATCTCGATACTTCGATGATAAGAAGCATTGTAGGCGAATTCGACTAGGTGCAGATAGCTTAGCCACTTCTTGGGTTCCCTGCCAGCATGACTGAAGTATATCTTCGATTACTTGGTTCACCCTTTCTGTTTGACCATCGGTCTCTGGGTGGTAAGCCCATGCGAACACCTCTTTCGGCATTCCACAGAGGCGCAAAAGCTTCCTTGGACATGTATGAACTCTTGGCCAATAGACAGACCTTATCCAAATACCAGAAAAGATGCGTGCTTCTTACCTTATCTGCATTCCGCAAAAGCTTCCTTGGACATGTATGAACTCTTGGGCCAATAGACAGACCTTATCCAAATACCAGAAAAGATGCGTGCTTCTTACCTTATCTGCATTCCTCACCATGTAGTAAGACCTGGTTCCTTCTGGCGGCCCAAACTCGCCTTTCATGACAGAATACGAAATCTTCTTCAATTTTGGCCCTTGCACATTTGGTACCTTAAACACTTCAACCACCAGTTTCGGCGTAACCTCTTTCCCTTCTGTAATGTACCCACGGTTCTCTCTCAAGTGGTATAGCTGCTGCTCAGCAAAAGAGTTCTGCTCCCATGCCGCCCAAGGCAAGTTTGCAAAATCGTACAGACCTATCTGCTTCAACTAGACGTTGGTTTCTTCCTCTTGTGCATCAAACCCCTCATCTATCTCCATCTCCTCCCCGGCTGGCCTTCATCTGCAGACTCAACTTCATCATTATCATCAATGGTCTGCATGATGACTCTCGGCGCCCTTAATTCTTCCAAGGCCATCTTCATTGAGCACGTCTTCGTCATGGACTCACTCAGGACTTCCTGTGCTGGCATGAGAAGCTTCTTCCTTAAGCTGTCTGAAAACATCCCTGCGAGACGAGCGCTTGCAAAAAACTTAAACATGTAAAAAGGTCACACACTTGGACTTGAACTGAGCGATCAAATCTGCCCCTCTTTTTTATCATGACACTTGCCTACAAAAAGCACACCCCATGCAATCGTTTCTAAACACGTGCCATCCATTAGCAGCTTCACACATGCCAAAGATTTTGCCTCGATTTGAGGTCCAAGATTCTCTTGAAAAAGAACACTTCCACCTAACTGATTTCTAGTTTGAAAAAACTTTTGACATTGGCTTTGACCAACAAACTGCTCCACTAAAGACTTCTTTCCGCTTTTGCTTCGGTATTCCGAAAATCCGACATCCCAATCTGACTGACATATTGCATTTGTCACCACCGATTCCGCCTACAGATCCAAAATCAACTGCCACATGTCTCATAGCAATATCTTTAGCCGTGTTAATCATCCATTCTGGAATTTCAGGAATCTTGCCATAAAATTTCTTCAGTCGAAATCCATTCACTAGTTTGAGAATCAAAGTTCCAAAAACATCCCTCAATCTGAAAGTTCCCTGGCCTAATTCCTCCACAATCTGATATGGCCCAAAATATCTGAGCTTCAACTTTCCTGGGTGTGGTCCCAACTTTGAATTATACATCATTACCCAATCACCCTTCTGAAAATCTTGAACTTCACCTATCTTGTCATCCATGCTTGTCTTCTGTGTTGACTTGCTTCTGCCACAAATGCACTGTGAATTCTATTCTCCTCCAATTTCAATAATGCCCTTTGCCTGTGCACTACTGAATCCTCTGGGTTCAATCTATGCTGAACTGCTAGCCTTAAACTAGGTATCACATATTCCATAGGAACATCTGCTTCAATTACATAAACCAGTTTGAATGGTGTCATACCTGTTGCCACTTTGTATGCCGTTCGGAATGACCATAATGCTGAATCTAGCTTGTCATCCCAATCCACTCTATTTTCTGAGACAATTTTCTTTAAAATCCTCATGAGCACCTTATTTGTGCTTTCCGCCTGCCCATTTACTTGTGGGTGATATGGAGTAGACTTCTTGTGAAGAATCATATGCTTGGATGTCAATTCCTTGATGATTGAATTCAAAAAATGCACACCCTGGTCCGACACCAATTCTATTGGGCATCCAAACCTAGTCATGATCTTGTACAAAAATCTGGCCACACTTGCTGCTTTATTATCCCTCAAAGCCACTGCTTCTACCCATTTTGTGGCATAATCAGTTGCAACCAAAATGTATTTTGCTCCTGTCCTCCTGGATTTGGCCCAACAAAATCAAGGCCCCACTTTTGAAATGGTTCAAGAGGTAATACTGGATGATCTTGCATCCGATCCGTATGGTGTGGAGTATTCCTCACCATCTATCTTGGATGAGAAAATACTCCACACTATCTATCTTGGATGAGAATACACTCCACATAATATATGTTGTGGAGTACTCCACACCATCTATCTTGGATGAGCAGATGCTCCACACCATCTATGGTGATAGCACTCAATGATGCAAGACATGAGCCATGACTAGGAGGGGTTGCAATTCATGCTAGATGTTTGTCAAGTTGAGGCAAGAGCTTTGTGATGCCTCCTTCTCAAGTTTGAGAGTTCTCTTTTGGCTCCCTCTCTATGTACGTCAGTATAGCAGGCAGCAAGGCACGTCATCTTTGGGCTCACCATCATCAAGATCCTCCTTGAAATCAAAGCACAATATGTAGATGGAAAAATCAATATCCCATTTGATTAGATTGATTAAGATGGGCACTTAGTAGATAGGGATGGAGGTTGTGCAGAGATCACGATAGGAGATAGGGATGGAGGTTGTGCAAACATGTGCTAGCACTCTCTTGACAACTTTCTTATGACTGTTTAAGGGCTGAATATTGGATGATATTTTTGTCTAAAACCTTAGTCTTTTAAATTGTCATAATCGGATGTAGTGAGAAGTGTCCTTTAAAATCTGGTTGGAAGTTAGAAAGTCGTGTGAAGTAGTTTTTTGGGGATATATAGTTTTTTGGCGTAGAAGTAAAAAACACATGTAATCACTGATGAGGAAGGAGAATGATGTTTTGTAAGCAGTTGGCAGGTTTTTGGCAGTTTGTTTTGTCAAGTTATTTGTCAGTCAAGTGTTTCCTCTTTGATGTACTTCTGTAATATGGATTTCCGAAGATGAAATGGAGTTTCTATTCATAGAGTAACTTGGCATGTGTGAGTTATTTTTTATTGTGTTTGAGTGAGAAATTTGTCAGTTCATTTGTCAGAAAGTCTGTGTTTTGTAGAGGATTGAAGGAAATGTAGTTTACAAGAAACACTGGCGATCACGGTGCTTGTGATGGATTTTCATGTACGGGTTCATTTTCTTCTGTGTGAGGGCGAGTGTCGAAGCGAAGATGAAGCGGTTAATGGGGATGACGGTTAGAATTTTTTCAAATATGGGATAATTGTGATGGGTGTTTGAATTCGATCTGGAGGAGTCAGCAGAATCATCTCATGCATACTATACAAGATCAGTAGAGCAAGGTGATTAGGTTTGCAGCTTAGGGGAGATGACCAAGAACAGGAGTTGCCAGAAGAAGGTGGCGATAGGGGAATGTCAACAGATGGGTTTGAAGAGGAGACAGAGCACGATTCAGCGAATTCAGGTGAAGCAGTGGCATAGTCATCAGGGAGTTTTCCACAATTATTAGCCACAGCAGCAATACAACGGGCATTATTGCCTAGGAGAAGGTTGCGGTTCAATCCTTTAGCGGAAAGAAGTACTGAAAGGCGGTTACCCCAAAATCAACCTCTTAATATGGCCGCAGCAGCTAGAGCAGATTTACGTGTCAAATTTGGCAGCTTTTCAGGGAAGTCTAAAGAAGACCCTGATTGCCATGTGGCTTAATTCGAGACCAGATGGCAAGCCAGAGGATTTGCCGGAGTATATGATGTGCAAGCTAAGATGCGCCAGTTCGAGGAGGCGACATTGGAGGGAAAAGCCATGCAATGGATTCAGGATCAAGTAGTGATGAATGATTCAGATAGTGATTCGGAGTCAGATGACGAGGAGGATAAGAACAAGAAACATAAGAGGAAGTCAGGTAAGAAGACAAAGAGTAAGTCAGTGGAAAAGGTAGTGGAAAAGAAATTAAAGTAGATGGGAATTCAGAAGGAATTAGGAAGCAAGACAGATCATTGTGGAATTTGTCTCAAGGATGGTCATACGACAAAAGATTGCTGGTACAATCCAAATTTTAGGGGAGCAGTTCCTGAAAGAATACAGCAGAAGATGCAGCAAAATGTGACACAGGCTCAAGGGATTTTTTCGGAAGCATTGGACCAACAGAGGCCATTCAATTATCAAGGATGGGAGAGGCAGCAACAGCCATATTTGAATTGGAGACCACTAGGGAGACCACCATTCAGGGAAAATTTCAATCAAGGAGGACGATCAAGGTTTGGAGGATGGTAGAATTCTAGACCAACCATGGGGAGGAAATTGGAACCAGCCACCACAAGGCTGGCCTCAACAGCAAAATTGGCAGCAACCAGCTAATTGGAATCAGCAAGGTTGGAATCAACAGAACTCGAATCCACAAGGATGGAATCAGCAAGGGTGGAATCAACCAAGACCTACTCAGTCATTACCTCAGTTGCCTGCGCCACCTATTCAGCAACAAGCGAAAATAAATAAACCTCCGCAAAACAATTTGGTGAATGTGGAGATTTCTCATGAACATAGAGTAAAGGAAGTGTTGGCGGAATGTGCGCCTGCATGTGATTGTTCTCAATGTGGCATACAGGATTCGGAAGTGCTGGCGATTACCCGGTTTAAAGCAAGGTTGAAGTCACCATTAGATTGGGAGGAGCAAAAAGTTGTTCGTGATGAAGTAGCAGAAGGGATTGTGGAAGCACAAGATGATGAACACATTCAAAAGAAAAAGAAGAAGTCATTGAAAAGGATGGAGAATAAGGGGGTGAAATCCGAAGCACTGTTTCAAGAGTTATTGAATACTCCTATGCATTTTACATTGGATCAGTTGCTTTCGTTAGTCCCAATTTTCAGGGATCGACTTTATTCGGCCATGGGAAAGTCAAAGGTTGCAGAAATAATGGATGTTTTGGACCAGAGTGTGGGAAGTCATTAGATTAGTCCTGAAGATGTGGATTTCACTGTTCCAACGGTTCCACTGGATTTTGACAACAATCGGCAGTTTTCAAAGGTCTTATTGGATGGTGGATCTGGAGTCAACATTTTGTCAGAATCAGAATTCTTGAAGATGAAGAATGTTGAATTGGAGCCAGTGCCATTTCAAGTAAGGATGGTAGATCAGAGCAGAGTTCAACCACTTGGTATGTTGAGAAGACAATCTCTTACAATACAAGGATTACAGTTTCCAGCAAATTTTGTTGTTTTAAAGATGAAAGATGCAGGGCATGCTTACTCAATGTTGTTGGGAAGGCCATGGTTTAAAACTGCAAAGCTCAAGCAAGATTGGGAAAAGAATGAGGTCACATTAAAGAAAGGCAAGAAAGTTGTCATATTACCAATGGGATCTAGAGAAGAGTTGTCAAAGTCAGTAAAGCCAATGATGGCTCAGCCCGATTAATTTGGCAGAAGAAGTTGAGGATGATGAGGAAGACTGTTTTTTGGCAGCTAACCCAACAATAGTTCCAGTTTTTGAAGTAGATGTGGAACAAATTCTGGATAAGTATGTTGTCCATAAGACAAAGGAGGAAGTGTTTTGTCAATTAGCGGAAAGCAGTTCTGGACAGGTGTCACAGTTGAAGTCAGCAGAACATGATGGAGATGAAAAGGTGGATGTAGCTGATAAGGATGCAGATATTGCACCAAAGGAAGCAATTCTTAGAGCAGAGTTTCTGTATGATAAATTGATGGACAAAGTTTCCAGAGTTAAGGAGGATGACTTACAAGATCTAAACTTTGAATCAGCAGAAAATCCGAAGGTTGTCAAAGTCAGTGTCAATTTGGATGAGGAGTTCAAAGATGATCTGAAGAAATTGCTGCAGGAGTTTATGGATGTGTTTGCTTGGGAATATTCTGATTTGAAGGGTATGGATCCTCAGGTGTACAAACATCAGATTAATCTCAAGGAGGATGCGGTGCCAGTTATTTAGCAAAGGTACCGAATGAATCTGAATTATGCTAAACAGGTCAAGCAAGAGTTGGATAAACTTCTGAATGTGGGTTTCATCATACCAGTAAATAAAGCAGAGTGGTTATCACCAATTGTGGTGGTGCCAAAGAAGTCGGGCAAAATCCGTGTGTGTGTGGATTACAGAAAACTGAATGCGGCAACCATTGCAGATCCATTTCCATTGCCATTTATTGATTCTATTTTGGATGATGTTGCAGGGCATGAAATGTATAGTTTTCTTGACGGATTTTCTGGGTATAATCAAATTCCAATGGCAGATGCGGATATTCAGAAGACAGCATTTATCACTGAATGGGGAGCATTTGCTTACACAGTAATGAGTTTTGGTCTGAAAAATGGACCACCTTCATTTTCAAAAGCAGCTTTTAAAACATTTGAGCCATACTTGATAGAGTTCATGTGGATTTTTATGGATGACTTTTCAGTCTTTGGTGGAGAAAAGATTAAGCATCTGGAATATTTGAGGAAGTGTTTTGAAAGGTGCAGGAGGTTTAGAATGTCTTTGAATCCGCAGAAGTGTGCGATTGCAGTTCAAAAAGGAAAGTTACTTGGTCACATTATTTCGCAGGATGGGATGTCAATTGATGCTGACAAAATAAGTGCAATTCAGAAGGCAGCAGCACCAGATAATTTGAAGGCAGTGATGCGGTTTGTTGGTCAAATTAAATGGCATAACCGTTATCTGAGATATTTGGCAGATGTAAGTGCACCTTTGAGTCATTTGACGAAGAAGGATGTGGATTTTGTGTGGGGTGAAGCTCAGGAAAAAGCTTTTCAGATCATTAAGAAGATGTTGGTAGTATCACCTATTCTTCAACCACCAAATTGGGAGTTGCCTTTTCATGTTTATGTGGATGCATCGGATATAGCAGTTGGAGCTGTTTTGATGCAAGAGAAGGTTAAGGGATGGTTTAGACCAGTGTACTATGCAAGCAGGATGTTGAAGCCAGCTGCTGAAAGGAATTACACTGTCTCACAGAGCGGCGTGAAGCTAGGGGGATGATTTTTGCATTGGAAAAATTTAGACACTATTTGTTAGGGAATAAGGTTGTCTTTCATGTTGACCATCAAGCTCTGTTGTTTTTGGTAAAAAAGCCAAAGTTGGAAGGGAGGCTTGCAAGATGGATGCTTTTGTTGCAGGAATCCGATTATACAGTGGTACATACCCCAGGAAATCAACATGCAGTGGCAGATTATTTGAGTAGGCTGGAAAATGTGTTGGAGACACCAGGAGTGTCAGATGAGAAGGAGCCATTAGGAAAATTTTGGACTCAAAAGAGGGCTGTTTCAATAATAATATAATAATAGACACATAGATTGAGTGACATGAAATCTACGAACGATATTCACCGATGGTGGGACCTCTGTATAAACCCACCTAAAACGTGGAGAAACTCTTATCTTGTCGTACATGGTGAGGTGGGGGAACTTCAATATGAAGGTTGTGCACCAAGTGATCTCGCAAGAAGTAGAACATATTTCTATGACTCATTTTATACCTTGCCCACCCAATCGAGTCGACATGGAAAGTTGGAACGTATTCCGTTGCCCGCACTTGATAGTCCTGAGTGGCCATTGCTTGATACAGAAGTGATAGAGTCATACAGGACCAAAATATTCAATGATATTAAATGTGCTATGAAGCCTAGCATTGGTGCAAGAAATGTCCACTTAAGTTTGTTTGTTCCAATTGCATGCTTTGTTGATTTATTTTCTGATTGTAAACAATTGAGAAAAACTAGAACAACTTTTGTGTGCAAAGATATAGATGAAGCTTGGCTTGATCATTTGTTTGACAAAGGTTAGAGAGTGAAATCATCAAAGGGAGATGATTTGATCGAATGTCGATTGAACACCTCCGACATTGCATTTCGGTGATGAGTGTTATAACATTCAAATGTATTTTTGTGAAACAATTACAACGCTTATTTGATTATACTCGAAAAATTATCCTAATGATATTTTGGAATCAGATACTATATTGCCAGGCAACATCTGTGCATTTCATTTACTTATAGAAGGTGGCGATGGATCAACAACACTGGAAAAGCATGGACCAAGATACAAGAGATGGCAGCCACTCTTGCTTGATAGATATAGTTATGACTTGACAGGATCACCCATCATTGACATTGGAAGTGGAAGAGAATTGGACTCTCGAATATGTTAGGAAGGAATTAGAAGTAGCTATTCAGAATCCTCCAGATCAATTTTGCTTCAAGCTCGATGGTCGGAAGCTAAGTAAAAGAAGAGAGCATCAGATCATTTGTAAAGATGTTGCAGCCCCACATGAATTGGAGGCACTAGAAGATATATGATGTGACCATGTATACAGTGACAATGTATTTTTCATATGCAATAAACTTATCTATTCAGAACATTGCTTTTGTAATGCTTTATTGTTTAAAACAATGTAATGAAGGCAACAATTCCCCAATTGAATTTTTATGTACACAAAAAGGCTTAAAGTAAGAAAACAAGCAGTGAAGGAACACATTAGCAAAATTGATCCTCTGATTTTCAAATTAAAAGTGCATTTACAATTGATGTTCTCTCTCCAATAACACCAAATATGTGCAAAAAAATATAAATGTACATGTGTAGCTGTATATTTACAAACGTACATTTGTTGGAAGAAGGAAAAAACTATTTATTACTGGAACCCATAGGTATCGGCTTCAGGATGGAGCCGTGGCTCTTCTCCCAAGTACGGAGCCCATGTAAGAGGCTCAGAGGGGCCTATCCCCCCTCGTGGATTGGACGGGATGAAGTCCATGAGGGGCCTATCCAATCCACGAGGGGCCTATCCCCCCTCGTGGATTGGACGGGATGAAGTCCACTGGGCCATCTGGAGGCATAACTTCAGCGACCTCGATCAATTTTGCAATCGTTTCCTCCCTAAACGTTTCGACGTCTAGGTCCACGTAGTGAGAGCATTGATGAAAACTGCCATCACAATTCATCAAGGCATAAATAAGATCAACATGACAATATACAAGAAGATAAACAAGAGTACGCATGCGTATGGGAGCTGAAAAATGCTTACATCCTCTGAAGGGAGCTGAAAAATGCTCCGTAGTAGCAGCAACAATGCATTAAGTGCAACCCTCCACCCACAGCTGTAACCATCTTCTTGTTTGGGGACACTAACCCTTCGAATGGTCGATCGATCCAGGGTATCGATGTCCATGCTAAGGCTCTCATAAGCTGCCATTAGTTTCCTGACACCACTGTAAACAAAGACCAATCATTATCCTGATCAATCCGGACTTCTAACTCAAACAATAATATGTATCATAATGATTTTAACTTACAGCAAAACATTGCCATGGACACCAGATGTCGAATTTGCAAGGTAAATGACATTGTCTTGCACATGGACCAGTACAAGACTCCTATGGGAACTGCATCACATCCAAATAGATTTCTATTAGTTTCAATCCAAAGGAAGCACTATATAACTCATGTATGGTGATTTGTATAAACATCATGCAAGAGACATAGAGAGACAAACTCACTTTTCATGATATGCCAAAAAAAATACTCGAGCATCGTGCAGATGGACCTCCCGAAACCAGTTCAGCACATCGAGGTACGGAACTGACTCTACTAGCAACAGTGTTGAGACCAGCGAATCAATCTGGAACACTCCTTGCTGTACGTCCTCGGGCAATTACGAAATAACAAAACTTCACAAGGAAACATATCAAGAGTGAGGCATAAACTTTAAGAGCCAAGAATGAAAAATTGTGGGAAGACAGAGAAAAGAGTATACCTTAAAACACATCTGAGCACTTTGTCGTTGACTTCAGTTTTAGGATCAAACAAAATGTTTATCTCCTCAGCATGA
The DNA here is from genome assembly GCF_041138505.1 of Cibotium barometz. Lineage (NCBI taxonomy): Eukaryota > Viridiplantae > Streptophyta > Polypodiopsida > Cyatheales > Cibotiaceae > Cibotium > Cibotium barometz. Next base: position 39,358,256 of record NC_141065.1, read on the forward strand.
ATCGGGAAATAACATCTTTGCCCTCTAATATTAAAGGGTATATAGAACTCCGGCAACAAGCGCGAACATTTTCTCTTTTTGTATGCAAGCATTGCCACTTGATGTTCCCTTTAAGTGCTTGTCAGATAATTTGCCGCCCGAGTCTGATGTTCATGATCTGGACCTCCCTCGGTCACCTCTTTAATTCTCACTTTTTGTATAGGATGGACATCCAAAATTTGCACCATTTGTGCATCAGTAAATGTAACTGGTCTAAGTAACTTATCATATCTAAAACGAAGGGCTACTAGGCTGAAAAAATCTTTGTTCATCACTGTCACCCTATGTGCATGGGCAGCAAGAACGTAACTATCCAAAAAAAATTCAATCATCCAATCTTCTGTGGCCTCCTGCAAGCAAAACAGGGCCGATGCCTTCCACCTAAACAAAATTCCATTTTGCTCACAAATTCTCCTGGCAAGCCTCTGGAAAGGCAATCTTGGAATAGCAGCAATCGGGTGCTTCATAAATTTTGTGATTTCTCGTAGAGCTGACGAATGCTCTGCGAAACGCCTTAGTCTAGGCTGCATTTTGGATAATCGAGAAGGACTGCTTGATTTCCTCGATCTTGAAGCTTTCAGAGTGCCCATCTTCTTCCCACTAGATGAGGGACCTGCATTGTCAATGGGTCTAGCTGTATGCCCTACACGAGCCATCTGAAAACGCAAGCAAGAGCAAAAAACTTAGCTATTTAAAAGTACACGATTAACAATTCACCATAAAGCGAGAGAGGGTGGCCAAGAAAGCAATATGCACTTCCTCGCGTTATGGTGAATCCATTCACCATAACGCGAGATGAAGGCCCACCGAAACACAATAATCCTCCTCGCATTATGGTGAATTAATTGACACCAATAAGAGGTGGATTATCGTGCATCCTTTGAGCTTTGATCTTGTGTTATAGTGATTTGATTCACCATAACGTGAGATAAGAGCCAGTCAAAGCAAAACAATCCTCCTCGTGTTATAGTGAATCGATTTACTACAACGGGAGGAGGATTATCGTGAATCTCTTACCATTCCGTCTTGCATTTTGGTGATTCGATTCACCATAACACATAGAGCCGTATTGAGATTCTAATGGCTCGTCGTCTGCTTTAAGGTGAATCGAATCACCATGGCAGAGGGTAAACAGTTGAAGAGAAAACAATGGCAGAGGGCAAACAGTCGAAGGAAAAACAAAACAATCAAGGAATATACAAGAAACTCACAAAACAATCAAGTAATACACGTCCATCACATTTTATGAGTGGGAATGGATGGAGACTGTCGTGTAGGAGGTGAATTAATTGACACCAATAAGAGGTGGATTATCGTGAATCCTTTGCCCTTTGATCTTGCGTTATGATTCACCATAACGCGAGACTAAGGGCCAGTCAAAGCAAAACAATCCTCCTCGCGTTATAGTGAATTGATTTACTACAACGGGATGAGGATTATCGCGAATCTCTTGCCATTCCATCTTGCATTTTGGTGATTCGATTCACCATAACACATGGAGCCGTATTGAGATTCTAATGGCCCGTCCGTGTGCTTTAAGGTGAATCGAATCACCATGGCAGAAGGCAAACAGTCGAAGAAAAAACAATGGCAGAGGGCAAACAGTCGAAGAAAAAACAAAACAAACAAGCAATATACAAGAAACTTACAAAACAATCAAGAAATATACAAAAACTCACATTTCTTGCGTGGGAATGGATGGAGACTGTCGTGCAGGAGGTGGAATATTGGTTTAGTACTGTGGGGGTAGTCGGAAGTCACCTGGAGGCAAGCAGGAGGACGGACAAGGCAAAATCGATAAGAGGATGAAAAGGTGACGTGATTAACGGCTTCAATTAGTCTTTAGAGCGAACACACGTGCTGGCGGACTGCTAGGGCGACTAGGCGGCGTTGACGTGTCGCATAGCATTAAAAAGGGTTTTTAATTGCCTCTCTTGCTTTGATTAGTCTTTATAGCGTGTACACGTGTTAGGTACATGGCGGACTGCCACGTGGCATTCATGGAATGGCGGGTGAAAACGCAGCGCTGACGTGTCGCATAGCATTAAAAATGGTTTTTAATTGCTTCTCTAGGATACCCATCTCATTTATTGCCTCTCTTGGAGTTTGTATTCTCATTTATCTCCCCCACCAACGGCCTTCATCTCCATCAACGACTATCTCCTCCAACCCTCTTTCATCAATCATCCTCCTTCATCCTCCTGTATCAAACGTCAAAGACAAACCTCCAACCTCCTTCATCTCCATCAAAGATAACAACAACCTCCTTCATCTCCATCTCCTGCGACGTTTGTATACAATTCGTTTTCCTGGTATTTTTATCTCTTTTGTGCTTCCTTCTTCTTTTGTTATTTCGTTCTTTTGGTTTCATTTGTGCAGAACTCCTTGCTTTGTCTTTTCATCGTGTTAAGGTGAATTGAAAACCTATGACTCCTCGCATTATGGTGAATTGACTGCGAAGAAGACTATTTTAATTCGTTTGACACCTCCTCTCTCAGTATGGGTACTTGAGAAGTATCTTTATTTGTAATTCACCATAACGTAAGAGGCGACGCCAAAGGATGAAAAAGTCATCATGTTGCGGTGAATCAATTCACCATAACGCGAGCGAAGGTCCCATAGGAAGCACAATATTCCTCCTCGCATTATGGTGAATCGATTCACCATAACGCGAGAATAGGTCCTTGACAAAGCTGCAATTTTATTTGTGTTAGGGAAAATAGTTTCAGTACAACGCGAGGAGGAATACCTGGATTCCTCTGGCATCTCCTCTCGCGTTATGTTGAATCCATTCACACCACACAGAGATTTGTTGTTTAAGACCGACTGTCTCTTGATTCATTGCTTGAACTAATATTTTCCATGTCTTATCTACATCCTTGAATTCAGCCATGGCGCAAGTTCAAGTCGAGTTTGATGTGGACGAAGAGATTAAAGAAACACATGCAACTCTGTTGTATGACTTCCTCTACAAATGTCGAAGTCATGATTTGCACCCTTCAATTTCGTTGATGTTCAATTGCGATTTTTCTCTGGAGGATACATTTTTTTCTAGCCATCCCGGATACTTTGAAGAGGCAAAGCAAGAGTTTGATGAGCTCACAAATGAAGAACCAGTGATGATTGATGGGAAAAATCACATTCATTTTAATCTCAAGGTGTCGCCGGAGAAGAAGCAGAGGTTAAACAGGGATTGGCACAAGGTACCATGTGATAAGAAGAGAGCTTTGCTATGCCCTTTTCACAAAAGAAAATGCCGCTTGATGGAATACTCTTATGCCTTCTTATGCTTCTTGCACATGAACGTGCAATTAACACATGAAGAATGTAGAGAGCCGCATGCAACAAATGAAAGTGAAGACACGGTTTCTCGTCAGGCTAGTCCCACCGTTGAGGATGTTGCTGAAGAGGAGGACACTCCTCATGTGATTGAGGAGTTCAATGTTGAAGAAGAGAGGAAGCTCAGTTTGGCGGTTGATATTGAGGTAGTGAGAGAACAAAACACTGATATAGGTCAGCTTGTGATTGAATCAGATGACTTCTCCCCCATTCCAACGCCATTACTCCCCTCCTACCAAGTAGGAGATTCAGAGTATATATTGCTGACAGACATACAACATGTATTTAACTTAACGGAGGACCATTGCATAGCTTTCATAGCCCAAAATCTTGAGGTCGATGACAATTTTGTAGATGATGATGGGATAGATAAGTACTTACTAGTGGATAGCCATGTGAAAGACACCGAGTTCCGATCTGCTCAGCAACACTAAAGATGATCTATACTGATGCCCTTAAATATGAAGGAAAAGATGCCACAGAGGAAGAGCTACACGAAGCAAGGGAAAGACTGAATATTACCAACATGGGAGGGTTTAGGGATGTGCCAAGTAAGACAGCGAAAACCGTTCCTAGTTCGAGCACTAATTTATGGCAAGACGCCTTGCTTGAAGCAGATGAGAACCAAGAGGTTAGTTTTTTTTGTTGTGATTTCGTACTTTTGTTGCGGATTTGGCTTTATCAACTTTGTCCTGAAATGTTTGGTGATGTTGTTTAATGCTCCTTTATTTTTTCAGTTAGAAATATATGAAGACACATTCCTCAAACGTGCTTCAGGCAAGCGTATGGCGGGATTGGGCCACGATTCGGCACTAGGAACATATATACATCGCCTAAAATTCTCTCAAATTGTGATATTTCACGCTAGCTTCTCCAAGGACAATGCAAGTTTTCCTCTGATGGCGATAAAGACTCTATCCAGGTATTTAGGTGGCTATCACTTAAGGCTAAATGCAAACAAGGCAATACTTCTGGAGCGGCAAGCAGCTATTCGAATTTTTGGAGAGGGACCTGGAGTATATTCGTTGAGATGTAAATATTATTTAACATATGCTGCTTACGGCTTGGCATGTGGAATCACAGATTCTAATCTGTTGAGTGACTGCGGGAAGAAGCATCTTCTTAGAACAGCAAGGCCAAAGGTCCCTGTTGTGCCATTGATAGAGGATGAAGAAGATGATGTAGAAACTTCATCAAAAAGGGCTCGGCTGGGGGAAGTCTCTGCTCCAGATTAACAGATTTAGATTGTTCCAGTTGCTAAGAAGTTTATTTCTCAATACTCTTCTTGCTTACCATTAAAAACTATGAAATGTATATATATTGAAAACTATGAAATGTATATATATTGAAAACATTTATATGGGACATAGATGAAAGCTCTTGTTCTTTTAAAATCTTTTACAGTTACATCATTGTTTTATAATATGTATTTCAATGATCAATTTTCTTCCACACTCTGCCCTGTCTTTGTCGTTGTCTTAGTAGCCATTCAGCATGATTCTGCCTTCCCTGTGAGGAGACATATATTGATCGTCTCCGTTCAGCCTGCATCTTTCTTATTGCACATGACACAGCTGATTCAGACTGTTTGATCTTCACACGAGCCCTCACTTGAATCTGCCTATACCACCACTGACATAGTTGCTTCATGGGATTACTTTTCTTCACTCCTCCTCCATGTTGAGTGGCTCTTTGATAGGCACAACGTGCTTGCCAATGAGATCTTTCCATGCCTTGGGTAGACCAAATCCCAAGGCTTCCAATCTCTTCCCGCAAAAAAGGTTCCATGTGCATGCAAAATGTGCTACAAATGCTCAACAACAACAAGACATTTAGTATCGTACAATATATTTTGAACAACAATAAAAACTCAAAGCTGTAGGTATTCAAGTAATAACCATGTATTGTGTCAAGTTTGTCGCACCCCATGCCTTTTCATAGCTACTGTAGAACTCTGTCACTGCCTCAAATTTCTCAATATCCCCATCTTCAAACCTTGCTTTTTGCAACAAAGGTGCTAGGCGATCAAGTGCCAACCACGCTTTGGCCTTCACCACCCTTGCTTGTCCTGAAGAGCCTCGATCAGGTACAGCTGCATGAAGCTTCCTCCACACCTCAAAAATCTGTACCTAGATGACCTCTCTGGGTATGATTAGATAAGAACTTTCTGGCTTTTGCACCTCCAAAACATGGTTTGCTAGGAACATTTCCGGTCTTCCCTGATCTTCTCAAGTCCTTCTCAATCTTCACTTGACCACAATGTAAACCTGCATCTGAAAGCACTTGCTCTATTTTTTTAATAGTTCTTTCACTCTCTAATGCTGGTTTCATATTCCATGAAAATTCGATATACATGTAGACTAGTTTCTCAATTATTCTAACCAGTGCATGCAAAACACAAATATCTCTGATCAAAGGGATAGGAAGAATTGGATCCCAATTAGGATCCACTCCTGGAGCATCACGATTTGGGGCTTCACGTCTACTGATTGCATTTAGGCATTTCCATTCTCTCTCTTTTCCTCCTTTGGAGACACCTCGTTCGGTCATGCAATACAGGCAAGGATACTTGGCCATTGCTCCTTGGAAAATACCAAACATGCATTTCAAGGTTTTAAGATCTGCAGCCAGGTGCCATTCAACCTCATATTCACTATATCCTTCTACATAAAGCTTTTCGCCATTCGACTGCTGTGCTGGATAGTGGAAAGAAGCTCAGTCTGGTTAAAGTACCACTTTAGAATTTCATGGGTCTCTGTTGGAACCTGTTAACAAGAGGCCAGTTAAATTGTCTACAACATCATAACAAGAGGATAGCAACATAATATACTTTTTTTAAAAATGGATAGCACGTCACCTCAAATGCAGCCAGCCACCAAATCTCATTTTCGGATTGTACACTAAAGTGCTTCTCCTCAGCATTACTGATACTTGCATCCAAAGCTCTATTCATTAAAGTCATGCTAACGCTTTCCAGCTTCTGTCCTTTAATCACCTCACTCTCATCAAGTTTTAAAACAAATTTCAGCCTTCCATTGCACTCATGTACACTGATGTCATAAAATTTTACCATAGCCATTTGTAATTTTCGAACATCCATAATGAAATTGTTGAACTCTGTAAGCTCTATGATTTTTTGTTTCTCGCTATTTTTAGTCACTGTCAATGTACTAGACACGTGACAAGGCTCTCCAACAAGCTCGACCATTCCCAAGTTGAGAATATTTCGAGCTTTGTTTACGTGAAATGGTTTTGGAATGGGAATTACTGTTTTTTTCTAAGCTTAGAATTGAAACCTTCTTTAACTTTATTAAACAACATCTTGTAAGACTTTGTGCTTATACCTTGCGCTTTTGGACCCACAACATCTGTGACCATCTTGAAGCAACAACGATAGCTATTTCAGTCCATCATTCAACCACCCCCACACCCAATCCCCCATCTCCAAAAAAGAAACTAAAGATGAAAATGAAAAGTGAGTGCTCAAAGAAATTTAAGCTCAAAGAAATTATAGATCCCAATACCTGCAAGCTTTTACACGACGCTTCCATTGGCCACCTCCAACATTGAGTTCTTCCAATGGTTTGATCTGTCTCTTGCGTAATCGAGCACCCAATGGCGTGTCTTTCAAATATTATAATTTTTTGTTGAACTTTTCAAGTTGTTTTCGAAGGTGTGCATTCTCACTCTCCAATGTGAAATTATTGATTTCTCGAACTGCCAAAATTTCATTCTTCTCTTTAATAGTGTCCTGCATCTTACGAATAGTCTGCTGCAAATGATCAAACTCTTTTTGTAACCCAGCACAAACTTTTGCTTTGTCCTCATTTGAAGCTTGCAAAGCTGTTGTGATCGATGCCAAGTAAAAATTCGCACCTTTAAGCATTTTTATTATGGCATCTCTATCATTCAAATGTCTTTCAAAGATACTTTGACATTGGCCAAATAATCTTTTGCAGTATCCAAGCAATCCGTTTTCACCCTCACACACAAACTTGAAGAAACTTGTCAACCCAAAGAATGATGGAGATTGAGAGGAGGTTGGATCTGGTGGTGGGTAAATACTACCATCCAACCATAGGTCCATATTTTTCTTTCCTTCATTTCGAAGCTCAGTAATGTGGGCTTCGCATGCTGGCCTAGACCAATTTCTCTTTACAGCAGGGAACATAATCGGCTTCTACTTGGAAGTGGATGTCCACCTTTTTCTTCTTTTGTTTCACAGGTTCCATTGCATTATTCTATGCTTTAACAACACCAAATAGCATCATGAACTCACACTTTAACCAAAAGAAGCTAAAGATATTACACTTATCTCCCGTGAAGAAGATTGCTTCATTAAAACCAAAAGACAACATCACTAAATAATACCTCCTCGTCCATCAAACAAACTTGTTGGTATCCTGGATGCACCAAAATGTACAGAATACTTGTAAGCACAACCCTCACTTGAAAAAGGTAAGAAATGGGATTGTTATTCATGCACAAGCAGGTATGGTGCATGAAGAACAAATACTTTTTTTTCAAAACTTGTCGCCTTGAGAAGAAGAGAAAATCAAAAACCTCCCACTCAAAACAATTCGGATTTGGAGTGGTTGTAGTTGTGGAGTCGGGAAGACAATGAGGGAGACAATGCAAGATGATGGGTTGCAGGGACGAAGTTCGGTTCAAGTTTGGTAAGCAAAGTTGGCTTGGTTACATTCAAAAGTGTAATGAAGAAAGAGAGTGGTGTCTTTTTTCAATAAAATAAGACACCATAGTGGGAATAAAAAACTATACTTAAGAGGCATTGTTTTGAATTAAAAAACACCCTACATGTCAGTCAATGGAATAAAGAACTCAAAAATGACGCACGTACCCTCCAATATTATATGTGGGTTTATTGGCTTGCTTTGTCCACATCACCATCCCAAGGGATCTCTTACTAAAGGCCCCTTTTTGAGTCCAAATTTTCCCTAATGTCTACTGCATGCTCATTTTGCCACTGATGATTTCTATAAAATATTGATGTCGAAGAATGTTCCACCTCACATCAATGAGGTCAAGTGATACGATTACACTAGGATCCATGGATGATGATGTGTCCGCACACTCATCTAAGTTTAGAAGGCCCATCATAGATGCTACCCCGAGTATGTGATCTTGGATGTCAAGTTTAAGAGGTTATAGGCAGAGCTTTTTAGACCTCAACCAACCTATGAACTTCCAACTGAGCATCTGGATGATGGCTGCAGCCGATCTCAAAGCTCAAATAAAAAAAGCATGGATGAAGTCGAGAAAAATCAATGTATGGGGTCCCTAGGGCCCTCTCTAGGTCCCACGTGTAATATGGGCCCCTACAAGGAGGTTTGAGTAGAGGCCTTGGACTGCCTTACAGGGCCCCTCTCGTCAGGTGTGAGCCTTCAATTAAAGGGCTTGTAAGGTTCATATGGGCCCGTTATTATGACAACAAGGGCTTAAAGAGGCCGTAGGGACCCGAGCTACATTAAAGAGGCCGTAGGGACCCGGGCTAAATTAATTTTGGGAGAATTCCAAGCTTGCCACATACACATATAGAAGAGCATCTTACTTTTTTTGCAAGAAATTTTGTATGTTGATGATTTTGCGTTTGGTAGATCAAGAGGCGAAGGAGGGGTTTAGCACTCTTCTTTGAAGGAGTACATGCAAAATATGTTCATTGACATCATTTTATTCCATGATACATGCTCTTTAGGAGGCTCAAACTCCTTTCTAAAGTTTAAGGTAGTGACAAAGGGTGATGCCTTCAAGACCATAAGACATGCTCTTTAGGAGGCTGGAACTCCTTTCTAAAGTTTAAGGCAGTGACAAAGGGTGATGCCTTCAAGACCATAAGACATGCTCTTTAGGAGGCTGGAACTCCTTTCTAAAGTTTAAGGCGCTGACAAAGGGTGATGCATTCAAGACCATAAGACATGCTCTTTAGGAGCTCTTTAGGAGGCTGGAACTCCTTTCTAAAGTTTAAGGCGCTGACAAAGGGTTCTGCCTTCAAGGCCATCCCCCCATATCAACCTTGGAGAAGGTGATGCTTGTATCGCACTCTAAGTTGGTTTACCTCTTCCACTCTGGTATTCATGAGTGGCCGTTGGACTCGCGCTGGGATTGATGATCCATACATGATCCAACTCAAGCTTGAGGGGAAATTAGTTTTGATTCTAGCCGTCAATGCCGCTTGAGGGAAAATTAGTTTTGAGCCAAGCCATCAAAGCCGCTTTCGAGTTGATCGAGCCAAGTAACAAGAGTCTTCTGAGTCTTGATGCACCCATGTACTTTTTTTATTCTTGATGTAATTTCTTTAGTAATCAAAGTCCTTTTTTTTTCTAACAAGTGCATAAGTGCATAAGTGCAAATGTCTCTTGTTTTATCTTCTTTGGCATGTGTTTGTTGATAGATTAAAACTAAGTAAAGATCTAAAATTGAAACTTATAAAAGTACAAGTTTTAAGATTAAGTACAAAATAAATGTGCAAGTATAAAAAATATATTTTTCTAATATGTGAATCGAAGCTTTACAATATAGCTACACATATACATGCATGTAAAGACTATAGCAATGCATATACATGCATGTACAAATGAAATGTGCAAGTGCAAAAAATATGTTTTTCATATATTTAAACAAAGCTTGACAACGTAACTACTAGGTATATACATGTGTGCATAAAGACTACAAAGAAACTATAGCCCATCCACAGAAGGATCCCTCCATCTCCAGATGCCTTGCATGTCCATATTGCTACTACATATATAAATGCATGCTAAAGACTATAAAGAAACTATGGCCCCTCTATAGAAGGATCCATCCCTCCATCTCCACATGCTTTGCATGTCTTTCTTGGTGACAATGACTCTCTTTGCATAGGGGTGAAAGTATGATAAGGTGGCACACTTTCTACCAGTTGCATTGGTTGCTACCACACTTGAGACAACCAATATTAGTGGATTTAATATCATCATAAGATGTATTTAGCAATTTATCTAGAGCTTTTTAGATATAATAAATGTGAAATAAGATTAAACAGCTATGTTTTAATTCTCTAATTTTGCATAAAAGTGTTTCACAACCAATTGTAAACCATTGTCTAGGACTTAAGTTCTTAGTCCACCTTATCATGATTTCACCCGTAGATAAACTTGTTGTTGAACATGTCCACCAAGTATATGCCTCGGTAGCCCCTTATAAGTCTTCTAAAGGTTGTGATGTTCATTAAGTAGGAGGGCCATTGTCTGTACATTGGCACCAAAATCTCCTTAAGAGTTTTCTCCCCATATCATCCATGATCTCTTGGACGAGATGAGAGAACAAAGACTTGGGGATAAGAAGCTCCGCTATCTTATGGTACCTTTGGATCTCACATAGAGCGACAATGCCTGGTCTCCACATGTTTGTGCTACGTCAGAGGTGGTGTTGGTGGCCTAGTCCTCGGGGGAACTACTCTTTAGTGGTCTACTTGGTGCAAGCCATGCTCTTGAAGAGCATAAATGAGAAATAAGTAGAAATGACCCTAAACTAACATTTATAGCCCCAAATGTAACTACTTCCACTTTTACTTAATGTTTTTTTAATTTTTTTCTAATAACTCACAAAATTGCTAAAAATTGTAAGTTGTTCGAAATTTAATGAAACTTGAGTCTATGGCTACTCATGGGTATAGCACGCACCAAAACAACTCTGAGGCCCATCTGAGTAGTGTAGGAGGCCCCCACATTTCTTGCTCAATCAAAAATCTAAAAACTCAAGCTTGTGTTACAGTTTGTGCTCAATATAAATTATTAACACTCACACTTGTCTCATGTTTTGTGCTTGATCAAAAAATCAAAAACTTAAGCTTGGATTGCATTTTATGCTCAATCAAAAATTAAAATCTCCAGCTTGTGTCAAAAACATGCTTGTGTATGATCGTACATCACTCAAAGTAAAGATCATGCATGAAATCAGTCCAACATTACAAGTGCTTTCATAGCACCACTTTAAATCCAGTACATTTCGTCTTACATCAAATACAATACATGATGCATAATTACTACACACTAAAAATGATAAATCCTAAGTATACACATAGACCACTCCCTAATCACAAAAATCCTTTAGGCTATTCAAAGCATGTTGTAGCTTAAACCAAAGGCATATAGCCATTGTTAGCAGAGCCTTCGAGCAAGCCTGGGATCCTTTTCCTTGAGAGTAATGCACCTAGCATGGATGACTAAGCTTTGATAACTCTAGGCTCTGAAATAGGTACTTTATTCATGGGGATAATGGAAAATGTCTTAGAACCTTATGAGGAATAAGTGTTGCTCCCTCCTTAAAATTTGAAGCATCGCATTTGGGATAGAGAGCATAGTTTTGATGCTCTCCTTTGATACAAAATGCAATCATTGATGCATGCATGGTCCATTTTGTAGTCAAGTCCAAGACTTATCATCTTTCATGCCTTGTTCCTTGTTTTTGGGATGGTGTTATCGGGCGGTAGAATCTTACTAGAAAGTAATCTGATAACAATAATAGTTTATTACAAAAATAAACATACCCTATCACTTAACATCCATGTATTATTGTATATGATCCACTTACATTAGTAATGATAAAATCTCATGGAAATACCAAGTACTAGACTGCTGCTTTAGGTCTTGCAGACCTCTCTCACCAACCTTGAGAAGGGTTCCCTAGGTATGATCAGATCAACAATCTTGCAAGACCTCTCTCACCAATCTTGAGAAAGATGCCCTCGAGATGGTTAGACAATCAATCTTTTGGTACTTTCCTTATTTCTCAAAGAGAGGTGGTGCTTGGTTTCCATCTCCCTTGTTTGTGTTGTGGAGGTATTGGAAGAGCTCTAGCATGCACATCATCCCTAGCGGCTAGATTGTATATCCCGTTGTCGAAAAGGGTACCCTCACATTAGTGTCATTGGAAGGATTCCCTTGGTGTATAGTTGATGAAGAGGGCACCTTATTAGGATTCTACATACTAGCATTTTTCTTTATGTGTGCGATGACTCAAAAGCTAGAAGAGTGGAGAGAAATGAAAGAAGGGTGGGTTCAATGAAGGAAATTTAAGGAATTTCTTTACATTTTTACATAAGAGTATGATAACTTTAAATAATATTATGATTAGTGTTGCCTTTACATTTATAAATAAGAGTAACATAAGAGTATGATAACTTTGAACAATATAGTATGATAAGTTTTCAAACACGATAACTTGTCTATCATCACTCATCAAAACTTACTACTATGATAATGTACTTATGTTTTTTAATACACAACCAATATCAACTATGATATAATACTTATGAAAACACACCCTACATCATCTATGACAAAGTACTTATATATGCTTTTATAAATAACCAATATAATAATCTTTCTTGCATTATCCAAATACAATATGAATCATTTTACGTTTCCACATTTGAAACACTACTATCATGGCATTACTTTTGTAAATTGTTTTCCATTTGCTACCATCTCTCACTTGAGTTCTCAACCAATTTGCATGGTGTTATCTAGCTATTAAATTTTCAAACCATGCTTTTCTCACAAGACATATTGCTATGTGATGCACTTGTGTCCCATTGGACGTGGACATCTTCTCTTATCTATATCATCTTCCCATATGGCTATGTGAAGCACACTTGTGTCCCACTAGACTTGGACCTTTTGCTCAAAAACCCAAGAAAAAGGTGCCAAATTGCTGACATTACACAATTTTAACATTTTTCAGTAAGTCATTCTTTCCAATCAAAATCCATTATACAAAGTTTTTGCAGCTAGTTGTTCTGTTCACCTTGGAAACCCCCTTTGATGTGGAAAGTTTAAAGAGAATGAAAAGGTCAAAGATTCAAATTTTAGCTAGCCACCAAGTTTATGGTTTGCCTAGGAAACCCCCTTTGACATGGAAAGTTTCAAAAGAATGGCAAGTTTAAAGAGAATGGAAAGGTAATTTAAAAAGAGAATGGAAAGTTTGAGGCTGGAAAGAATGCTATGTAAAGTTTGCTCTTTCTTTTTATAATATATATATTATTGGTCCAAAAAAAAGAAGAGAATGGAAAGTTTGAAAAGAATGGGAAGTTTAAAGAGAATGGAAAGGTCAAAGATTTAAATTTAACTAGCCACCACCAAGTTTATTGAGGATGGAAAGGTCAAAGGCTCAAATTTAACTAGCCATCAAGTGTATATAGGATGGAAAGGTCAAAGATTCGAGTTTAGCGACATAGACACACCATGTTGGTGGAAAGTTCACATCATATTGAAGGAGTAAAGGGTGAGGGGATGTCAAAGAGTGCAACATTTTGGAAAATGTCAAAGCAGGCTTTTGGGAGTTCCGGACATCTATATAAGGGGGGTGGAAGTGGGGTTTAGGGTGAGTTGGAAAATGTCAAAGTAGGCTTTTGAGAGTGCAATTTATGCTCTAAGCTATCTTGGTTCTTCCGATCAAAGGGCTACTAGAGTTCATAGCCGGCAATCGAGCATTCCAGATTCACCACGTGTGAGTTCATAGCCGGCAATCGAGCATTCTAGATTCACCACGTGTGAGTTCATATATTTGCCTCGTTCTCAATTGCAGAGAAAGCTGTTTACAAGCTGTGGCTGACACGCTTCATTTCGCTGTTAAGCCTCACCATCTGCGAAATGAAGGAGGTCAGTAATGGTTTTTGTTAGGTGGTCATTATTACAAGCATGGTTTGTGTAAGGATGGTATTTTGTTATTATTATTCAACATAAGAAGAAAGAAAAATAAAATGGAAATAAACAAAATATCTCATGATATTCCTATTCACTCTAAGTGCATGCGCAAAAGTTGTTCTACTCATATGCTGGACATAGTTGCCATCCCGTGCAATTCCTTTGTCCCCAGTCTTTCTTTTTTAGAACTAATATAAAAGTTGTTCTACTCATATGGTGGACATAGTTGCCATCCCATGCAATTCCTTTGTCCCCACTCTTTCTTCTTCATAACTAATATAAAAGTTACACTCTCTACTCCAGACAAAATGGATTCCCACTCACTATAGCATATGCTTAAATTTTTAATTGTGGCTATTTAATCTTGCTCTATGAGTTGTTTCTCATTCACATAGATCTACATTAATACAGTAATTGCATTAGCTCAGATATGAAGCTTATCGTAGATTACTTCAAAAAATGCTAGAGGCCAAAGTCTAGTTCATGTGAAGGCATAACTAAAAGTCATGTACAAAGTAGCTACCAATGTTATATTTGTGCTTGAAAGCATGCACATAGAAAGGAGGAACATAGTTAATGCATGATTTAAAAGAACGTGTAGATTCAACAACATGAAGAGAAAAGAAGCTCAAGAATGTTATGTGGAGAAGATATGAGCTTTTAGAGCACTCAATCAACCATAGTTTGCTAACAAGTAAAGAGATCACCTATCATATTGGCCTAGGCACATCTATACAACATCTATAGCATAGTAAATAGCAACATAGCAAACTAGTAATAGCAACACCTATGCAATATAGTAGACTAGTAGCAAAACCTATGGAAATTGGTGAACTTAAGCCTTTAAGAAGAGAATAAATGCAACTGTATATAGTTAGAAACCAATTTTTGGAGAGGGCTCTCAAAACAAAGCAACATTTTCAATATAACAAGGAAATTACATAGTTGAATCTAGTGGATGATTTGATCATAATGCTTTCAAATATATTTCATCCCATGTAGGAATAAATATTTATAGAAACTATTAATAAGAATGATTGCCCAAGGCTATTAACAATGTTGATGATGCATGGAAAATAGTCAAGGATGATAGGGATGCCGATGGTACGTGGAAAATAATCACTTAGATGATGAACAATGGCCTTCTTAGTTCTCTCAAAGGTTACGAGTCAAGATGCAATAAATTTCAACTCCCTACCAAGTGGGATAATTAGCTATCAAGCTTGAGTGAACCAAGGTTTGAAACTTCCACTTCGTGACACAAAAGATGCATCACCTTTGAGTTCCCTTTTATAAAGTTGCAATAGATAGGGTGAATAAGATGTGGTCAAAAGTACTGACAAGATTAAGGTGATTATCTTGAAAGAGATGGACACATCTACATGTAGCTTAATTTCTCTATATTTCTCATTATTATATGTTATTATATACTAGCCTAACCGAAGGAATTTTTCATGATTGCAAAAAACACAAGAGAAAGAGGGCACCCTTATGGAGCTATAGGTGGACTATTGCTACTATTGGAGGTGGACTATTAATACTATCAAGTGTCAAAATGGTATCAATCCCTTAACTTTATCAAGTGTCAAAATGGTATCAATCCCTTAACTTTATAATAGAAAAACTCCCACTTTTGGTATGATTGAGTATCCCTAAATGAGATAGTAAGCATTTTATCAAAATAGGATATAAGATGATTAGACAAGATTATGTGGCATAAGGCTATTGATTTTAATCTTAACTAGTGTAGATATGGGCGACATGCCAGGATAGTAGCTCTGCACTTATGCCATTGGCATGTTTGATGACATGGTTTATAGGCTCTTTGGTTCAATAGAATTATGGTATAGTTGTAGTGCCAGCCAGGTCATGTAGTTGAGTGCACACTAAGGACTAACCTTTATATGTTTTAGTACTTTCCCATATAGTATGTACTCTTATCTTTATGTTTAATTCTATGCTATGGTTATAGACAAGAGAAGAGGTGATTTGCAAGGTAGGGATATTCATTTTTATGCACCCAGGTGCCCTGAGAACATCCTAAAAACATGTAATTTTACACCTTGAAGAGCCAATCTCTCCTAGGCTCTAGAGGAAAGGAAGGGTGTGATTTTTTTGCAAGCTTCCTTGGCCAAGCTTTTGACAAGAAATGGCTAGGTTTTAAATTTCTAGTATTTCAAAAATAATTTGGAGAGTTTCTTATTCTCTATTGTTGGCAGCAACCAGCCCGTTTGGCCACCACACCCGGACTGACCATTGTACAACAAAATGAGCCTTCTTGTTTTGTAATAAACTTGTAACAGTTTCTTGAAGAATGTGGAGTACGCGTGTGGATGTAAGCAGCAAGGGGGAATCAGGCAGATATGTGTGGATTACAGGATAAGGAATAGGGGATAGTTGGGTAGTACCAAGAAAAGGAGTCACGCTTTTACCATTCTACTACAATGTTATTGGGATTGCTCTCTCACTAGTATCTACTCTCTCTTGTATTGTGTTGTCTATTCTGCATCACTCCATGTTAAGTGCATTCTTGTCTGGACGAGACCTCCATTCCGAAATCATGATAGGCCCAGGAACTAACCTGCATGTAGACATGATTAACTCCTCTAGATTACGCAAATGGGTAGCTCAATGTATCAGTGTTGGCTTATCGCATTGGGCACAGTTGCATTAGTCGTGCTCTTCAGAAGCTAACTAGGTGGTCTGGAACCACCCAAGTGCTAGATCTTGACCAGACAGCGACACTTTTGGCGATCCTGTTGGGGATTGGTACGTCAGGTAAGGGAGTAGAAAGATAGAGGCTAGTTCTAAGGTCAGATGTGCGCAGTAAGTCAGTAGAGAAAATTTAATTCAAATAGATCTAGAAAAGAAGTGTGCACATACTAGTGTGGGGAATGTTCAATAGAAAAGTTATAGGAGTGCAATGGAGAGTGCATGGAGAATGAAGGGAGCTCATCATCCAAGAAGACTTCCAAAAGGTATTCTATGCCAGCAAGAACGACTGATTCAAAAACTGCTGAGAAATTAAGAAGGAGAGCACTACGAGATTTAAAATAGGCGGCACGAAGCTCAAGAAGAAGAAGAACGGGTAGCTATGGGGGAGAATGTCTTTAAAGTACCCAAAGTTCAAGGAAAAGGGTGAGGATTATCCAAATGCTCACCTCTTTGCCTTCAAAACCATATTCTTAGCCACCCGAGCTCCGTTGTTGCAAAAGACAGAGTACTTTGCGTCAACTTTGGGTGGAAAGGCCACTAGCTGGTATGCACAAATATGGTCTAGAGAACTTCCAAATGTTTGAAGAAATGAAGAAATCCTTCCTAAAAAGATTAAGGAAAGACAAGACCATCACAGAAGTACTGGAAAACACTACAACACGTCGCGGGCATAGCAGCATTTTCTAGCAGCGTTTCAGCAGTGCTTTTTTCATCGGGATGTCAGGGATTCCATTCACTACTCAGCAGCGCTCTTAGCAGTGAAATGTTTCTGCTCCACAACGTTTATAGCAGCAAAATTTTACTGCTGCTGTTGTTGAGCAGCACCTTTAGCAGCAAAATCTCGCTGCTATACTATGATTTCACTATTGAACAACGAGGATAGCAACGAAATTACGCTGCTATTTTTGTTGCATGAAATTCCAGAGAGTTGTTAGATGCTGAATTCTAAAAATACATGTCACATGCACACATAAAATGATATATAGTTCTAAAAAATTGTCCATTAAAACCCTTGGAGACATTTTTCGAACCAAAAAAAAAGTTAAAAACTTTTGAGAAACGAAGCCATGTCAAGATCATGAATCTATCCCATCTTGTAATAAATCCATATGTGTTGCTTCATCAATGTCTATATCTAATGGAAGCTCAATGAAAATATGGGGTTCTATATCACTATCAATATCACTATCATGATCCAATGAATCATTGTCATGATTGATAGGTGACTCATCATCGTCTTTCGATTGATGTTCCTCATGCTCTTCATCGGCCCCATCCAAAATGTTTTCTTCATCGTCTTCTTTCAATGAGCCGATTTGAGGTAGTACTTGCACCTCATCCAAAGATTCGACCTCCACATCTTGATCTTGAAAGATATGTTTTGAACGAGGGGAAACTTGTATAGCATACCACCACTTTGGATCAATTCGATTGGCGTGAAACACAACCTAATATCACAAAGCAAAGGGGTTACACTTTTATTATACTACATCAAGATTTAATTTAGGATTGATTGGGTTACTAACCTATTGAAAGTGTTGAGGTAGTATGAAGGTATCTTTCTCATCATTCCAAAACTTCGTGGAATCAATTTGGAAGAACCCATTTGAATGTTTCTTCACGATTGCTTGAGCACCTCTATATATCACCTTAAACCATTTGATATCAAAGATTAATAGACTAAATTCTCTAAATCCAACCTCAAGAATATCCTGAATAGACTAAATTCTCTAAATCCAACCTCAAGAATATCCTGAATAGTTTCACAATACTCAAGATTGTCCTCTATGACATTGGTATCATGTCTATTGGCTCGACTTTCTTGCTCAAAAGTTGCCATCACACCACAATCAAATGTGTTTCCTTTTGAATCCACATGCTCTCTGCAAAAGTGCCTTCCCTTTGACCATATTGCATTATATAGTTTGTACTAATATTAAACAAAAGCATGATATTTAGTATATATAGTGCATTAAACAAGGTATATACGTGAGATAGAGATGAAGAATGTACTTACTCGAGGGTCACATCCTCTTGCATGCTCATGCTCTTCTCTTGTGATCATCTATCCATTTTGCAATGCCATCGATATTGCCATACGAAGCCATTCTATATTGAACAGATTTGGTAGAGTTTCCAAGCTAGGTGGGAATGACAAGTGCCTATTTGCTCTTCTGAAAGCTCTTCTCTCATCCTTTTGTCTATTGATTGCATCCTTGTATCTTCCAATCCACTTCTCCTCCATGATAGGACTATTTATAATGTAGAATGTATTCACCTTGTGGCGTAATGCTTCATCCAGTCTTTGTTGCCTTCCTTTTACCTGAGGCACATTAGTGATTAGTCGGTCATCCTCCTTATTGAGTCTATAATCGTGGCATGGAAGGATCTATGTGACATAGATGTTTTGAGATATACACAAGAGACTCTTACATCAACCATCCCTCTACCATGCTTGTTTCTGGCCTTGCTCTTTGTCTCACAAAGTCCTTTAAGGTTTTCATGAACCTTTCAAGGAAAAACATCCATCGAACATGAACAACACCACACAATGCCACTTCATCAACCAAATGCACCACAAGATGCAATTGGCTAGTGAGAACTGTTCTAGGAAAGTTGTCCTCTATCACATACACTACCTTAATAGCATTGAGACGAGCCATCTCAATGGATGTAGGATCGACCTACTTTAAGGATATGTACCTACATACATAGCAATTATGTGTACTATTTATGAATACATAACTTGTGAGCGCATGAGAATTCCAAATAAGCAATATAACTTAGTGAATTGGAGCAAAGATTCGTACCTCACCAAGATTCCCATTTTGTAAATAGCCTCTGTCACCTTCTTGTCTCCACAACAATAAACTATGCATAGAAAAAAGTGAAAGTTAGTATATGAGCTTACAAATTATGTACCATAAAGAGAAAATGAAAAAGTGAATATTTATATACATGTAATATCTCGTGCCAATCATGTGTCTTGAGGACATATAATTGTTTCTCTCCTTTCGTTTTGGTCTTTGTGAAGGCACCCTTGAACGAATTGATTACTCCCATTGGTGTACGAAAAGAGGCAATCACACTTTTCACCTTATTGTGCTCCCTCTTGGTTAATACCCATGGTGCCTTTGGTAGGACTATTTTGACACTCTCACTTTCAATTGGCCATACACTTTGAAGGCGTCCAATGTTTTGTAAGTCATCCTTTGCACCCTTTGTATCTCTTTTACCAATTAAATGGTCCCAAATATTTGTTGCCACATTCTTGAAGATATGCATGGGATCTACGAGATGATTGATCTTCATGTCACACCAATATGGAAGTCGAAAGAAGATTGAGTGTCTAGACATCCCATTTGGTGGTGGATTGGGAGTGCTTCCCGATGCCTCAAACCAATCTCTACCTCTCATCACAAGTGGTGAGACATCATGTGGCACATACTTGGGATGTGAAGGAGGGAGAAATCGATAATATTTGTCATACACCAACTTCTTAAGTGTAGAGGATCTTTCCAAAACAAGTGATGATCTTTCTTAAGTGTAGAGGATCTTTCCAAAACAAGTGATGGTCCATAAATCGGACATGCATGATGTTGCCAAAACTATTTTAATTGAGATGATTGAGATAGAGATATAAACTTAAAGTTTAAAGGCTAAACTCTTATGCATATAAGGTTCAAGTAGGTACTTGAGCACTTCGAGAACCCGGGAAAGTCATGATCGTCCAAAGCAAAACTCCTTTCACCTCCGCCTACGTCTATTTATTGGCCTTGAAATGTCATGTACTTTGAAACCTCACCATAGTGTCTTAAGCTCCTCAACCAATGGCTCGAGGTACACATCCATGTTTGCCACCTTATACTTGCCTAGTACAAGGAGAGAAAGCATGATATAACCTTTCTTTATTTCCACCCATAGAGGGAGGTTGTTGTGAGATCCCACTGCCCCCTCTGTGCACCGGAATTCCTAGTTGGTAGCAGCAGAAGTAGCTTCCTCTTGCGTGGGGCAGGGTTTCCCACTCGGGGCCTCGCCCTGGAATGTCCGAGCACGAGACTAATCTGGTGATCATTTGTGAAATCAAAATCGGAAAAATTTTCCTTGCCTAGAAAACGGGGACGATTCCACCTTTTTGAATTTCTTAACGAATTTTCTAACGGGGTCAAGAGACTAAACTAACCATCATTTGATTAAACCAGATAGAAGGAAAACTATTACAGACTTAACTTGAAGAACTCAACACTTTTTCCCTAATTGAATCAGGCACAGCTGTTGATCTATTCATTTGAGAAGTCTTCAGGTTATTAACTCACTATTCGAGTTCTACGAGTATTCCTAAAACTCTACTGATTCCAGCCTAACCCCATCCGGCCCATGGGTTAGCCACAACCCTACCACTGGAATCGGTAGAACCAAACAAAAACTCACCCACCCATAATTGAATGCCTTTCTTAACTTTAGCCTTAGAAAAGAGATACGCCCACACTCCTCTTTAAAACTTGAACTTATAAAATGATCCATTGAACAAACAGTTATTGATTACAGATATCATAACTCAAAATTTCCATCCAGGTTCTTGTTTCTCAAAAATAGGTATCGCTCTAGACTCTCCGTCGAGACCAGTTGGTCAACAACGAGATCTAGTAAACAGGTTACAATAATTTTTTTTTTCGTCATCATACATATATATCTTCCACGACATACGCATGGGTGTCCTAAGCACCGCGAGCCCGTGCATCGCCTCGTGAGAATCCTCCAGGATGCTCCTTAGGTGTCCTGGCACTTCACTCAGGGACCGCTTTGTCGACCCTCGCCCATTGTACCGGAAGCACACCATTTTTTCACCATACCGAGGTTGGTCAAGACCTAGGTAGGCTTTTGCCGTGTGAGCCATCCTTTGACGCCAGCTGTTGCAACCGAACTTCCCTTAGAAAAACCCATGTACCAAATGCTCCGTCTAGCATTCTGGCATAAGACAGTCCTTTAAGAAAACAGGGTTTCTATGCAAGTTTTAAATTTTGATTTTGTTTTGAATACAATGAGTATATCTTAGATCTGTATATCCAAGACTTCTAGATCGCAGGTCTGAATTCCAAACACAATTCCTCGAATTCTGTAACCTTGATCCTCAGATCAAAATCAAAGGGTCTTGACTTAGTTTTAAATTCGGTGAGTGATTTGAGTGTATTTTTCTTGAAGAACTAGTCACATCGTCTTTCCTTGAAATTGACGAAGGAGTTTGGTCTTGATCATAGCCTGATTCAGGATTTGAGTCTGGTAAGGTTCTTCTTGAACTATCTTTCTCAAAAGAGGTGATATTTCAATTACTATTTTTTTAATTTCATTCATTGAATATTTGCTTAATTGATTTCTAAACTCATCACAAATTCCTATGAAGAATAAATTAATCATTTATCTGAAATTCTGACTTTGATAGATTTTTTTTCTGGGTTTTCTCATTACTATCCGAGTGAATATGGAACGATAGACATAGAGTATTTACTTATTCATTTATCAATTATTCATGGAAATTAAACATAGAATTAAAGAGAACTCTAATTTTGAGATAAAAATCATTTATGCATAAATTCAATTTTGATGAAAGTAACACTTTTATAATGAAAAAATTCTTTTATGCATCATGTTAGGCATAAAAATCAATTTTGATGAAAGTAACACTTTTATAATAAAAGAAAATTCTTTTATGCATCATTTTATGCATAAAAATAAATTTTGATGCAAGTAACACTTTTATAATAAAAAAATTCTTTTATACATCACTTTATGCATAAAAATTAATATTGATGAAAGTAACACTTTTATAATTAAAAAAATTTCTTTTATGCATCACTTTATGCATAAAAAGCAATTTTGGCGAAAGTAACACTTTTATAATAAAAAAATTTCTTTTATGCATAAAAATCAATTCTGGTGAAAGTAACACTTTCATAATAAAAAAATTCTTTTATGCATCACTTTATGCATAAAAATCAATTTTGATGGAAGTAACACTTTTATAATTAAAAAAATTCTTTTATGCATCACTTTATGCATAAAAATCAATTTTGGTGAAAGTAACACTTTTATTAAAAAAAATCTTTTATGCATCACTTTATGCATAAAAGTCAATATTGGTGAAAGTAACGCTTTTATAATTAAAAAAATCCCAATATGCATCTTTCTATGCATAGAAATTAATTATAATGAAAATAACGCTTTCATAATAAAAATATTTCCAATATGCATCCTTCTATGCATAGAAATTAATTCTAATGAAAATAACGCTTTTATAATAAAAATATTTCCAATATGCATCTTTCTATGCATAGAAATTAATTCTAATGAAAATAATGCTTTTAGAATAAAAATATTTCCAATATGCATCTTTCTATGCATAGAATGAAAATAACACTTTTAGAATACACAAACGGAGGGGATTACTCTTTTTGAATAACATAAAGATAACTTATTTTCACAAAATTTAAGAAAATTTTACCATAACCTCCTTTGTATGGCTGACCATTTCTCAATTTTTACATTCTAAATCTACTTAGAATTTATCCCAAGATGAATTAAAACACTCTAATCTAATCAATTTTCACTTCTAAAGAGCAATTAATAGGAAAAGCTTAACTTATTTTGTTTGTTTCTCATTTTAGGATAAAGAAAGGCTGAAATTCTTAATGAAGAGAAGGGGGAAGCCTTTCCATCAAGGCATAACATCCAATTTTACATTTAAAAAAAAAGAAATTAGAAAACCATAAAATAGAATTTTTAAAAAAAGTAGAATTTCTAACTTACATGGAGTTTTGTGAGCTTTCCTTTGGCTTGAGGGTTAAGGGTTCTACTCTTGCTTGGATAAAGAGTGCCCACCAATTCTTTGTAGAGGAATTAGTCAAAAACAAGTGAATTATCAAAGAATTCAATGTTTTTGGCTCTGGGGAGAGGAGTAGAGTAACAGTGCATAAAACACTATTAAGCTTCTATAAAGGGGGAGGCTTCTATTTATAGGAAACAATGAGCCTCTAACCACACAAACTGATTCTAGAATTTTCCAGATCAGTTTGGTCAATTTTTTACCATTTTTGGGTCAGTTTAGTTCACTTTTTGGATTCAGTTTTGAATTAGGATTTGAATTAGAAGAGAGGAGAGATGAAATATCTAATTTTAATGATTTAAAATTGAAAAGAAATGATGAGAAAAAGGTACCTACTTCATGAGGGGGAATCCCTATCCTGAGGTGTCAAAAATCAATTTTTTAACTATTTTCCGTGGTCCTTAGTCCACTCTTCATCTTATGTGAACATTAACTCATTTTTGGAAATTTTTTTCTTTTATTTTTCAATTTATATCCTCCCTAAATTTGGATTAATCTTATTGGTCCATAGGAATCTTAATCTAAAATTTTCAGAAAATCTGGACCCTTAGGCTAAGGCCTTTTGAATAGATTATAATTTATTTCTAATGCACCTTCTGAAATTCTTTTTGAACTTCTATTTCAGGAAAATTTATTTTAATAAGAAGAGTTATTTTTCATCCAAAAATATCTAAAAACTGAATAACCTCTCTCTAGAACATTTTCTCTCTCTCTCTAAGCCAAAATAGGTAGAAATAAGATCTTTTATTATTCTGAAGAGGGGATTGATTACGGGGAAGATACTAGACATCTAGAGGGCTGGGGAGGAATCTTACATTCTCTCCCACTTGAAAAACGCGAGATGTCCTCATCTCTCAAACTGGGGATAATCTCATAACAGTTCGGCTTCTTTCTCCCAGGTGTGGCATCTTCCAAAGGATAGAACTTCCATTTGACCAATAATTCTCTCAGAATTCTGTTTCTAAGAACCTTCTCTCGAACATCAAGGATTTCTTTAGGTTGGACTTCCATCTGCCCTTGGGTTTAAGAAGTTAAGATTTCATCATCAAGCACATGATTCGGGCTTGGTACATACTTTTTAAGTAGGTTGACATGAAATACATTATGTACTTTGAGATGAGGAGACAGGAGAAGCTCGTAGGTAAGTCACCTACTTTCTTTGTAATCAGATATGGCCCACAATACCTCGGGGATAACTTCTTATACTTCCCAAGAGATAGAGAACTTCTTTTGGGGCGTACTCGAATGAAGACCATATCTGCTTCTTCGAATTTTCTATCTGTCCTCTTCTTATCTGCATACTGCTTCTTATCCTGGGCAGCTTTTATATCTTTGCGAATTGACTGCATCTGCTGCTCCATGTCGTCAAGCATTTGTCTGGACATCTCGACCCTAATCAATGGGTCAGACCAAGTTAATGGAGTTAAGCAATCTTGTCCATACAGAGCTTTGAAAGGGCTCATCCCGATACTTCGGTGATAAGAAGCATTGTAGGCGAACTCGACTAGGTGCAGATAGCTTAGTCACTTCTTGGGTTCCTTGCCACCCACCACAGCATGACCGAAGTATATCTTTGATTACTTGGTTTACCCTTTCTGTTTGACTGTCGATCTCGGGGTGGTAAGTTGTGCTGAGATCCAGGAAAGTTCCAACTGCATCGAAAAATGTAGTCTAGAATCTTGACATGAATTTGGGATCTCGATCACTTACTATTCTTCTGGGTAGGCCATGCAATCTAAAGATTTCTTTGAGGAACATTCTGGCCACATCCACTGCAGTGTAGGTTTCTTTTACTAAAATCAGATGGGCAACTTTGGTTAGTCTATCAACTACCACGAAGATGGAGTTGTAACCTGATTGCACTGAAGGTAATCTAGTAATAAAATCCATACATATATATTTCCACTTCAGCTGGGGGATGTCTAATGGATGTAACTTCCCAAGCATTTTTACTCTCTCGGCTTTGACTTTCTGACATGTCAAACATTGACGTACATGATTAAGTACATCCTTTTTTAGACCAGGCCAAAAAAAGATTTTCTTTATACAGACATGTAGGTCTTGATGAAACCTGGATGTCCTGCAAATAAGGCTATAATGGGCTTCATTCAAAATTTAACCCTTAGTCCCCTCATCATTGGGAATGCAAAGCCTGTGATTATAATACATAATTCCATCATCCAGGCTGTTCGGTTCAAGTAGAGTTTTGCTTTCATGCAATAAGTAGGGTAGTAACAGGGCCAAAGAATCTATCCTGCATGATCTTCTCTCTTGCTTCAATAATCAAAGGATTTGACACTACAGTAATTGCAAGCAAGGAGGCTTTTTTGCTGAGGGCATCTGCTACCACATTTTATTTGCCTGGGTGGTACTTGATTTCAAAATCAAATTCCTGCAAGGTTTGCATCCACCTTCTTTCGCGCATGTTGAGATCCTTCTGAGTGAAGATCCACTTTAAGCTCTGATGATCTGTCACATCAAAGTGAATCTTTGACCCAGTAGTAGGTAATGTCTCCACAACTTCAAGGCATATACTACTGAAAGTAGCTCTAGGTCATGGTGGACAGCATAATTCCTCTCATGCGTTCTGTGTTTTCGGGATTCATAGGCCACTACATGACCTTCCTGCATGAGTGCAGCTCCTAGGGCAAAACCACTGGCATCAGTTTACTACCTCAAAGGGTAGAGAAAAATTTGGCAACTTCAAAACGGGATTGGTTACCAAGGGGGTCTTTAGCTTTTATCAAAAGCACTTTGGCACCTGGCAGACCATTGAAACGGGGTATTCTTCTTGAGAAGATTATTCAAGGGGGAAGCTATGAGAGCATACTTTGGTATAAAAATTCTATACCAACCAGTCAATCCCAAGAATCCCCTGACTTCTTTCATTTTCTTTGGTTCAGGCCAATCTATGACTACTTGGACTTTTGCGGAATCTGGAGAAATTCCATCTTTGGATACCAGAAAGCCTAAGTATTCAACATGGTCGTCGGGCGGCAGAGAAAGTGCATTTGCTCTTTTTTGCAAAGAGTTGGTGCTTCCTTAGAATCTCAAGAACTTTTCGGACATGAGCTTCATGGTCAGTTGCATTCTTTGAGTAAATCATAAAATCATCAAAGAAAACAAGAACAAAATCATCCAAGTATTCTATGATAATGTCCTACATTAAGCGATTGAATGTAGCTGGGGCATTTGTCAATCCAAATGGCATGACAATGAATTCATAATGCCCATAGCGAGTATTGATGTCTTCGGGATATCTTGATCATTAATTTTGATCTCGTAATACCCTGATTTGAGATCTATCTTTGTGAAGATCTAGGCTCCATTTAGCCTGTCTAGAAGCTCATCAATTCTGGGGATAGGATATTTATTCTTATTAACTGTCAGCTGGTTCCACACAGAGTCTTAACGTTCCATCCTTCTTTTTCTGAAAGAGAAGTGGCGCTCCCCAAGGTGAAACACTGGGTCTTACAAACCCTTGTTCTAATAGCTGTCTAAACTGTTCCTTGAGTTTGATGGCTTCAGGAATTGAAATTTTGTACGTGCGCTGGGCTATCGGGGGTCAATTCTATCACATGATCTACTTCCCGAAGAATCGGAGGCAGAGTTAGCTCTGCTGGGAATAAATCATCATATTCATTTAACCATTCTAGTTCTTTAGCCTTTAACTTTGTGTCTACCGGATTCATTTTGACAACATAAATGAGCTAACAGCATATTAGTGAATTTGGGAATTTCCCAATTCCCATTTTTGAATACTTAAAAAAGGGTACATGGATAACATGTTTGTAAGTTTCTCAAAACCCTATCATATGACCTATCATTGGAAAGCGCTTGAAAAATGGAATCTAAAGAGCTATAAAGCGCTCATTTTGGATTAGTGGTGTTCAAGTTATGGTTAATCCAAACTTTTGACCATGTGTCCCAAACTTGTAGGAAATTCCCATATTCCCCAATATGGTGTTAGCTGCTTCTTTCTAAGTCCTTTTAGTAACTTAGAAGCTTTTACTAAGGGATCCTGAAATTTCGGTTCCTTGAACTTTGTTTCCGTGAAGGTTACAGAAGGAAATGGTTCCATTATGACAGTGAATGTCAACTTGATTTTTGTGGAGCCAATCCATTCCAAGGATCCCCTTGAAAACTCCCAAAGGTATGACTCTGAACTGACAGTCATTTATATTACCATCTAGATTGAACTGAATACGATTTATCTCATGGTGAGTGAAAAGGATCTTCCCATTGCCCAATTCAATACGATTTGTCTCTGAACTGAATACGATTTGTCTCATGGTGAGTGAAAAGGATCTTTCCACTGCCCAATTCAACTTGCATAGGTTTCCCTGATTTCTGATCTAAGACTAGCTTACGCAAGCATCCGGGGAAATAAATGAATGAGTACTGCCTAAATCAATCAAAAGCTTAAAAGGCTTACCCTCCTGATACTCAGCTGGAGTATGGATGACGGAGAATTGACAATTTGGCCCTTGATTTTCAATTGCTGCATAAATCTGTCCTCTTTCATGGGGCGGAACTCTTTCTCTTTGGTTACCCCAGTTCCAGGAAGAAGGAGTTCTGAGACTACTCTAAACAAAGGCAGATGGTTGAGCTGGAGTTCTCCTGGGATTGCCTTGATTTTGGCGAGACGGACCCTGATTTGACTGATACGAAGGGGTTGGCCTTTGCACTCTCGGTCCTTGACTTCCCTGTCCCCTTAACATGGTAGGAGTCGGGCAGTCTTTCAGCTGGTGACCAAAACCCTGACATCCAAAACACCGGTTCTCACTTCAGAGCTCATCCCTCTGAATCCTTGAAATAGGTGGGGCTCCTGAAAAAGTGTTCTGTGGGAAGGGTCTTCCTTCACTTTTGAATCTCTGAGTATCCTGATTCTAATTTGGGCCTTGTTGCCTCTTTGTTGAGGGTGGAAAGTTTGAAGTACTTCCCGAGGTTTGGAATCTTTTAAAGTTAGAGAGTGTAGGCTTCGACAGAATCTTAACAACAAAGGCTTTGGCAAAGTCCTTTGCCATTCTTACAGCTTCGACCATTGAGACAGGTTTGGCATTCTTCACTAAGGTGTCCAATGGTTCGTTGTTCATTCCTTGAATGAATCTGGCCACCATCAACTGCTCTTCATCCAATTATGGAGAATATTTAAGGAGAAGGGCAAAGGCCTAATGGTACTCTTCAATTGTCCGGCTATCCTCCTGCTTTAGTTCTAAGAACTCATTCATTTTGGTTTCAAGGAAGCCCCGAGGACAGAACCTTTTTCTAAGGTATGCTTTAAGATCTGACCAGGTCTGGGTATTTCTGTCGAGACGGTTTGTCTCGCAATGGCTCCTCCATGTGACCCTGACCATTTCCACAATCTTTAATCTGGCGAGAGCCATCTTGCTTCTCTAGCCAGTTATATCAAAGTATTCTTCCATTGCCTCAATCCACTTTTCCACTACTTCACCTAACTATTCTCCTTCACCCTTGAAGGGACCAAGTTGGGATCTGTGCAGGGCTTTACGAACATCCGGATCTAACTCTTCCTCATCGGTTAGAGGATCCGGTTACCTTGCACGGGCCGCGCGCCTCATGATTCTGACAAAACGAGATTTTTGTCAACTTAACTTTGACAATAGATTTATGATTATTTAATTTTTATGATTTATTCTTTAAACAAATAATTATTTCATCATTCTTTAAACAGATAATTATTTCATCATACTTCTTGAAACAAGATTTACTCTGATAATTTTACTAACCATATTTGTTGGAATTAGGGTTGCAGGAATGCACACACAACTTCAAGAAGATGAGGAAGCTTGAGCACAACACAGTAGTATATTATGAGTGCCAAAAATGAAAGATAACAAGCCCTAGAAGATAATGGGCGTATATACAATGCACGGGGGAAAAAACCTCCTAGTGAGGGAAAAAGTGCCCCGGCGGTCCTAAGTGTGTTCACACACATCACTACTATAATATGGTAACAAATCCCCCCTGGAGTGATGCGGTGAACAAGAGCTAGCACTCATGTATAGGGAAGTGTCTAGCTATGTGGACGAATCCACAAAAGGGAGTAAGCCCAAAGCTTTGCGAAAAGCTTCGAACTTCTCACGAGGCAGAGCCTTTGTGAAAAGGTCTGCAAGGTTATCCTGTGTTGGCACATAAGCCAAACTGATCTCTCCTGCAGAGAGTCTCTCCCTGACATAATGGTAGTGCACCTCAATGTGCTTCGTACGAGCATGGAACACTGGGTTCCGCGCAACTGCCAATGCGCTCTGACTGTCAGTGAAGATGGTGGTGGCAGATGGCTGCCCAACACCCAAATCAGCCATAAGGCGTCTGAGCCACACACACTCAACCGTAGCTGTGAAAGCTGCCCTGTACTCAGCTTCACAACTAGAAGTGGCCACAGTAGGCTGCTTCTTGCTCAACCATGATATGCATGAGCTTCCAAGCATGAAGCAAAAACCACTCGTGGACACGCGTGTGTCATAACAACCAGCCCAGTCAGAATCTGAAAAAACATGTAAATCTGGCGGCAATGATCCCCCCTTGGGATAAAACAACCCAAGATGCCGAGTACCACTCAAATAGCGAAAGATACGCTTCACTGCCTGCCAATGCTTAATGCCTGGGCTATGCATAAATCTGCTCACCTGTGAGACTGCAAACTGAATGTCTGGCCTCGTAATGCATACATAAATGAGGCAACCAACAGCTGTCTGATAGAGTGTGACATCAAAGTGATCTCCAGCATCATGAAGACTCAACTTCAAACCTGTCTCCATTGGAGTAGCAATAGGCTTGCAGTCTTCAAGGCCAAATCTCCGCAACAATGTTTCAATATACTTTGTCTGACACAAAGCAATACCTCCATCACACTGCTTAAATTGTATCCCCAAATAATGATGCAAATGCCCCAAATCTGACATCTCAAAAGAGGCATTCAAATCAGCCTTAAAATCAGCAATATGACTCTCATTTGGTCCTGTGAGCAGCATGTCATCGACATAGAGAGCAATGATTAGATGTACACCATCCACACGTTTAACATACAAAGTGCTTTCTGTTGGACTATTCTGAAACCCATGTGCAGTCAAATATGCATGTATTTTTTCATACCAAGCTCGTGGAGCTTGCTTTAAACCATATAAAGCCTTTTTTAACCTGCACACTTTGTTTTCCTGCCCTCTTTGAACAAAACCACGAGGCTGCGATACATACACCTCCTCATGCAAATCTCCATTTAAGAACGCAGTCTTTATGTCCAGCTGATGTACATTCCAACCATTATGAGCTGCTAATGCACAGATGCTACGAACAGTGGTCATACGACATGTGGGAGCAAAAGTCTCATCAAAATCAATGCCCTTCTCTTGAGCATAACCTTTTGCAACAAGCCTAGCCTTATGGCGATCCACTGTGCCATCAGGCTTACGCTTCAATTTGTATACCCACTTAGTGCCAATGGCCTTCTTGCCAGGGGGCAAGTCACATAAAGACCATGTACCATTCTTCATAATAGCATCGTATTCTGCTTGCATAGCAGCCATCCAATTTTCTGAACTTTGTGCCTCATCAAATGAAACAGGCTCACTTTCATCGCACATACTAGAAACAGCCAATGCATAACAATCTGACGCATAAGAGGCACCATGAGAGCCAGAACGAGTGCGACTAGACAAAGGGGCATCCAACTTGCTGTCACGCAAAGTCTGCACCAGCCATCTAGGCATATTCCTAGAGCCCTCAATCTCTTGTCTCTCATCCTCAAGTGCATCATGCACATCTGCATCAGATATAGGCTGATCTGTGCCATCATTTAAAACCTGCATAGGCTGAAAAACTGCCTCATGAGGTATTGCACTTGACTGTGCACCACTGAAAAGAGGCAACAATGTATCATAGACATCACGTGAGCTGATATCTGTCTAATTAGTACATGAAACCAAGGGCTGAACTGCATCTTCCACAAATACAACATCACGGCTAACCAAAATGCGCTTTGTCTGTGGATGATACAAACGATAGCCTTTGCTCTCAGCACTATATCCAACAAAAATACATTTGACAGCTTTGTCATCCAATTTTCTGCGATGTTGCACAGGCACTAATGCATATGCCAGGCAACCAAAAACACGTAAATGGCCAACAGATGGCTTGCGGCTATGCCAAGCCTCATATGGAGTGACAACCTGTAATGCTTTGGTGGGACACCTGTTTAGTACATAAGTGGCACACATGACAGCCTCAAGCCAAAAACCATGTGGTAGACTTTAACTCTTAACCATACATCTTGCCATTTCCATGAGAGACCTGTTTTTTCTCTCAGCCACACCATTTTGCTGTGGTGTATACGGCACTGTACATTGGTGTTTTATCCCACGCTCAGCCAGAAATGCATTAAATTCTGAAGACATATACTCCCCCCCTCGATCTGAACGGAGGGTGGCCATCTTACTTTCTGACACATTTTCAGCCATAACCAAAAACTGTTTGAAGCACAAAAACACTTCGGACTTTGCCTTCAAAGGATATACCCATGCATGCCTGGTAAAATCATCAATGAAAGTCACGAAGTAAAGGTAGTTTCCAAATGATGGAGTTTGCATGGGACCACAAACATCACTGTGAACAAGCTGCAATCTGCGTTCAGCTCTCACTGATCCATCTTTGGGAAAGGAAGCACGCTGCATTTTACCCAATATGCAGCCCTCACAAACATGCTTGACAGGTGCCTCAAGCTTAGGCAAAGAAGACACCATTTCAGATTTCTGCAGGCGCAGCAAACTTGCAAAATTCAGATGACCAAAACGTGCATGCCACAGTTTTGCATTTGAAATAGCCTGCGTATCCATAATAGCACATGCTGAATCCTCTACACATTTGCCATCCATATTAAGCTTATACAGCCCTCGACATAGTGAACCAGATGCTACAATGATGTCACCACAAGAGAGATCATGAACAGTACATCTGTCATCCACAAATTTTACAACCAAACCTGTTTTGGCAAATGCGGAGACTGACAGCAGATTCTTTTTGATCCCTGGCACATACAATGCATCAAAAAGTGTAAAGGTGTTGCCATTTGCAACATTCAGCACAATCTGTCCAACTCCTTTAACGGGATAAGAGGAGTTATTGGCACAAGTGACAGTATTCCCTGTGGGAGCAGACTCAAGGAAAGTGAATAAACTGCGCTGCGAGGTGATATGCTTAGTGGCACCACTGTCAAAGTACCATACATCTGAATCTACTGCAGACATACATGTGTCATGCAAAGATGGGTCATAACTGCACTGCGCATTGAATGCCCATTCTGTATCTAGCACAACATTAGCAGATTCATTGTTAGAAGGAGAGGCATCTGCAACAGCCATACCAGCCTCTTTCTTCTTAGCCTCTTTCGCAGCCAGCTTAGGACACGCTTTGATGACATGATCATTTCCCTTACAGTACTTGCAAAATGTCTTCTGTTTGTCACCCTTCTTCTCATCTTTGTCTTCCTTCTTTGGTTGCGCAGCATTTGCATATTTCTGCTTACTAGAAGAAAAGCCAGCTTTACCTTTCCCGCTTCTCTGACTAGCAACGAAAGCTTGATCTGCGACACGCATAATATTCCTATTTTGCCTTGACTGGTCTTCTTGCAGCAAAACAGAAACTAACTCCTCAAATGATAAGGCATTGGGATTGCCTTTCATCATCAAGCGAAGAGTGGAAGCAAAACCCTGATAAGAATCTGGTAGACCATTCAAAACAGTCTGCACAAGTGAACTGTCTGACAGGATTTCATCTGCAGAAATGAGCTGCTCTTTGAAATCCTTGATCTTTGTCAAAAAGCTATCCATAGAATCACCTTCGTTCATATGCTCACTCTCCAACTGTTTTCGGAGGTAAGCAACACGAGCCTCATTTCTTGCCTGATACAATGTGGCAAGTACATCCCAAGCATCCTTAGAAGTCCTGCAGGAGCGAATATGTGGGATAATGGTACGTTTGACAGACAGCGCAATCAAGGCATGAGCCTGCGCATCTCTACCATCCCAACGAATCTGCTCTGCTGAAAGTGGTGGTTCTCGAACAGCTGCTACAGCACTTGTGCCTGCACCATCATCAACAGTACCTGTTTCTGATGTGTTTGCAGCATTCCCAGCCACAATAGGACGTGCATCAATACCCTGCACAATGTTCCATAACCCCTTTGCTACCAATACATGTCGCATCATATATGCCCACAATGGATAGTTGGTGCCATCCAACTTATCCTCAGCAGCCAACATGCGGAATACATCATTGTTGTCAGCCATGGCCAATGACTGTACTACTAGATGTAAATGCTGTCTGTAAGAGGTAAACCTGTATAAAATCGACCTGTGCTATGTAGCACAGCCCAAAACAGACGAATGGGCACCTGTCCTGCAGATTTTAATCTTGACAGAAAATCTGCACAGTAGGACGATTTTGCCTGCGCAGTACTTGGAATGCAAAAACGGAGGGCGAAATGACTTCAGATCAAAATTCTGAAACGACCAAGCCCTAAGGGCTTACCCACGGCATATACTAACCTGCAGACGCTCGTGAAACCTCGTCGCAATCGGAGGAGATGAAGCGGCAGGTGCCGGTGATGCTGCCCGGGAGGAGGAAGCCTGCTCTGATACCAATTGTTGGAATTAGGGTTGCAGGAATGCACACACAACTT
The DNA here is from genome assembly GCF_041138505.1 of Cibotium barometz. Taxonomy (NCBI): domain Eukaryota; kingdom Viridiplantae; phylum Streptophyta; class Polypodiopsida; order Cyatheales; family Cibotiaceae; genus Cibotium; species Cibotium barometz. The sequence continues at coordinate 39,392,628 of NC_141065.1, forward strand.
CAAGAAGATGAGGAAGCTTGAGCACAACACAGTAGTATATTATGAGTGCCAAAAATGAAAGATAACAAGCCCTAGAAGATAATGGGCGTATATACAATGCACGGGGGAAAAAACCTCCTAGTGAGGGAAAAAGTGCCCCGGCGGTCCTAAGTGTGTTCACACACATCACTACTATAATATGGTAACAATATTCACATTCATGAAAACAATTTGAAATTTTTTTGCAAAACATCGTTTATTATCAAAGTTTGAGATATATACATAGAGCATCACGGCTCCAAAGTCACTGCCTCAATCGCGTATGCATAAAGAAGCAAAATTGCAAAGGAGACATGCCATGATAAACACGATTCATCTCACTGAAAGAGGTGCTATAATTCTACTTCTAGGGAGAAGGCAGCTAAGAAGCAGAAAAACTCGGCAAGAATCTCTAAAATTCCTGAGTGAATGATTAAAGAGTTGTACATAATGAACAACCCCTAGCCTTATCAAGATCATGGTTAAGGAAATATTTTGCCTGAGTCTCTGATGCTGATTGGTATTGATATTAATACATCTTCCTCCGTCCAGAGAACCACATATACCGACGTCACTCTATACGATCAGGAAAGTATACATACTCAAAGTGACAGGTAAGCCTCACTCTGCTTACACGGGTTGTAGCGGAGTTGATGAGATGTCGAAGGCAAAGGTGATCATATCCTGACTCTGGGAAAGTCTAGGAATGCTAGACAGATTTGGGGTATCCATCTAAAAATCCAATTCAATTTATGAGTTTTTAATTTATGAATTTATTTCAAACATAATCTTAGCAAGTGAAAATATTTTTTTCGTAGATTTACTCTAGAATTTTAGGCAGTTTCTGCTGCTGTTTCATAAGTTTACAGTAGCGCTCTGATACCAACTGTGAGATCCCACTGCCCCCTCTGCGCACCGGAATTCTCGGTTGGTAGCACAGCGGAAGTAGCTTTCTCTTGCGTGGGACAGGGTTTCCCACTCGGGGCCTCGCCCTTGAATGTCCGGGCACGAGACTAATCTGGTGATCATTCCGAAACCGAAACCGGGAAAATTTTCCTTGCCTGGAAAATGGGGACGATTCCACCTTTTTAAATTTCTTAACGAATTTTCTAACGATGGGGTCAAGAGACTAAACTAACCTTTATCTGATTAAACCAAAAAGAAAGAAAACTATTACAGACTTAACTTGAAGAAATCAACGCTTTTTTCCTAATTGAATCAGGCACAGCCACCATTGATCTATTCATTTAAGAAGTCTTCAGGTTATTAATTAACTATTTGAGTTCTAAGGGTTGTTTAATTTCATTATTAAAACTCTATTGATTCCTATCTAACCCCATCCGACCCATGGGTTAGCCACCACCCTATCACTGGAATCGGTAGAACCAAACAATTACTCACCCACCCATAATTGAATGCCTTTCTTAACTTTAGCTTTAGAAAACAGATACGCACACACTCCTCTTTAAAACTTGAACTTATAAAACGATCCATTGAACAAACACTTATTGATTACAGATATCACAACTCAAAATTTTCATCCAGTTCCTTGTTTCTCAAAAACAAGTATCACTCTGGACTCTCCGCCGTCGCTCGAGACCAGCTGGTCAGCAATGAGATCTAGATTACAATAAATTTTTTTCCGTCATCATATATATATATCTTCCACGACATACGCATGGGTGTCCTAAGCACCATGAGCCCGTGCATCGCCTGGTCAGAACCTTCCAGGATCCTTCTTAGGTGTCCTGGCACTTCACTCAGGGATCGCTTCGTCGGCCCTCGTCCATCGTACCGGAAGCACACCATTTTTTCACCATACCAAGGCTGCTCAAGACTTGGGCAGGTTTTTGCCGCGTGAGCCATCCTTTGAACACTCCCCGCCAGCTGTAACAACCGAACTTCTCTTAGAAAAACACATATACCAAATGCTCCCTCCACAGTATTCTGGCGTAAGACAATCCTTTAAGAAAACAGGGTTTCTATGTAAGTTTTCAATTTTGATTTTCTTTTGAATACAATGAGTATATCTTAGATCCGTATCCAAGACTTCTAGATCGCACATCTGAATTCCAAACAGAATTCCTCGAACTTTGTAACCTTGATCCTCAGATCAAAATCAAAGGGTCTTGACTTACTTTCAGATTCGGTGGTGGGTGATTTGAGTTTTTTTTATTGAACTAGTCACATCGTCTTTCCTTGAAACTGACGAAGGAGTTTGGTCTTGGTCATAGCCTGATTTAGGATTTGAGTCTAGTAAGGTTCTTCTTGAACTATCTTTCTCAAAAGGGGTGATATTTCAATTACTATTTTTTTGAATTTCATTCATTGAATATTTGCTTAACTGATTTCTAAACTAATCATCACGAATTCCTATGAAGAATAAATGAATCATTTATCTGAAATTCCGACTTCGATAGATTTTTTTTTTGAGTTTTCTCATTACCATCCGAGTGAATATGAAATGATAGAAATTTTCTCTCACAGAGTATTTTCTTATTCATTTATCAATAATTCATGGAAATTAAACATAGAATTAAAGAGAACTCTAATTTTGATATAAAAATCATTTATGCATCAATTTATGCATAAATTCAAATAAAAGTAACACTTTTATAATAAAAAAATATTGTATGCATCATTTTATGCAAAAAATCAATTTTGATGAAAGTAACACTTTTATAATAATAAAAAATTCTTTTATGCATAAATGAAAGTAACACTTTTATAATAAAAAAGATTCTATTATGCATCACTTTATGCATAAAAATCAATTCTGGCGAAAGTAACACTTTTATAATAAAAAGTTTTCTTTTATGCATCACTTTATGCATAAAAATAAATTCTGGTGAAAGTAACACTTTTATAATAAATTTTTTTATGCATCACTTTATGCATAAAAATTAATTTTGGTGAAAGTAACACTTTTATAATAAAAAAAAATCTTTTATGCATCACTTTATGCATAAAAATCAATATTGGTGAAAGTAACACTTTTATAATAATTTTTTTTTCCAATATGCATTCTTCTATGCATAGAAATTAATTCTAATGGAAATAATGCTTTTATAATAAAAATATTTCCAATATGCATCTTTCTATGCATAGAAATTAATTTTAATGAAAAGAACGCTTTTATAATAAAATATTTTCAATATGCATCTGTCTATGCATAGAAATTAATTCTAATGAAAATAACGTTTTTATAATAAAGAAATTTTTAATATGCATCTTTCTATACATAGAATGAAAATAACATTTTTAGAATACACAAATCGAGAGGATTACTCTTTTTGAATAACATAAAGATAACTTATTTCCACAAAATTTAAGAAAAATTTGCCATAACCTCCTTTGTATGGCTGACCATTTCTCAATTTTTACATTCTAAATCTACTTAGAATTTACACCAAGATGAATTAAAACACTCTACTCTAATCAATTTTCACTTCTAAAGAGCAATTAATAGGAAAAGTTTAACTTATTTTGTTTGTTTCTCATTTTAGGATAAAGAAAGGCTGAAATTCTTAATGAAGAGAAGGGAGAAGCTTTTCCATCAAGGCATAACATCCAATTTCACATTTGAAAAAACAAGAAATCAGAAAACCATAGAATAGAATTTAAAAAAAGTAGAATTTCTAACTAAAATGGAGTTTTGTGAGCTTTCCTTTTGCTTGAGGGATTGAGGGTTCTACTCTTACTTGGATCAAGAGTGGCCACCAATTCTTTGTAGAGAAATTAGTCAAAAACAAGTGAATTATCAAAGAATTCAATGTTTTTGGCTCTGGGGAGAGGAGTAGAGTAACAGTGCATAAAACACTATTAAGCTTCTACAAAGGGGGAGGCTTCTATTTATAGGAAAAAATGAGCCTCTAACCAAGCAAACTGATTCTAGAATTTTCGAGATCAGTTTGGTAAATTTTTGACCATTTTTGGGTAAGTTTAGTTCACTTTTTGGATCCATTTTTTAATTAGGAGAGAGGAGAGATAAAATATCTAATTTTAATGATTTAAAATTAAAAATAAATGATGAGAAAAAGGCGCCTACTTCATGAGGGGGAATCCCTATCCTGAGGTGTCACAAAAATCAGTTTTTTAACTATTTTCCTTGGTCCTTAGTCCACTCTTCATCTTATGTGAACATTAACTCATTTTTGGGGGGTTTTTCTTTTATATTTCAATTTATCTCCTCCCTACATTTGGATTAGTCTTATTGGTCCATAGGAACCTTAATCTAAAATTTTCAGGAAATCTGGATCCTTAGGCTAAGGCCTTTTGAACAGATTATAATTTATTTCTAATGCACCTTCTGAAACTTCTATTTTAGGGTAATTTATTTTAATAAGAAGAGATATTTTTCCATCCAAAATATCTAAAAACTAAATAACCTCTCTCCAAAAAATTTTCTCTCTCTAAGCCAAAATAGGTAGAATCTGAAGAGGGGATTGATTACAACAAGCGAAGATATTGGACATCTAGAGGGCTGGGGAGAAATCTTACATTCTCACCCACTTGGAAAACGTGAGATGTCCTCATCTCGCAAGCTGGGGGGTAATCCCGCAACAGTTTGGCTTCTTTCTCCTAGGTGGCATCTTCAAAACGATAGAACTTCCATTTGACCAATAATTCTCTTAGAATTCTGTTCTTAAGAACCTTCTCTCGAACATTAAGGATTTCTTCAAGTTGGAGTTCCATCTGCCCTTGGGTTGAAGAAGTTAAGATTTCATCATCAAGCACATGATTCGGGCTTGGTACATACTTTTTAAGTAGGCTGACATGAAATACATTATGTACTTTGAGATGAGGAGGAAGGAGAAGCTCATAGGCTAAGTCACCTACTTTCTTTGTAATCAGATATGGCCCACAATACCTCGGGGATAACTTCTTGTACTTCCCAAGAGATAGAGAACTTTTTTTGGGGCGTACTCAAATGAAGACCATATCTGCTTCTTCGAATTTTTTGTATGTCCTCTTCTTATCTGCATACTGCTTCTGTCTATCCTGGGCAGCTTTTATATCTTTGCGAGTTTACTGCATCTGCTGCTCCATGCCGTCAAGCATCTGTCTGGACATCTTGACCCTAATCAATGGGTCGGACCAAGTTAATGGAGTTAAGCAATCTTGTCCATACAGAGCTTTGAAAGGGCTCATCTCGATACTTCGATGATAAGAAGCATTGTTAGGCGAACTCGACTAGGTGCAGATAGCTTAGCCACTTCTTCTGCCACACAGCATGACCGAAGTATATCTTCGATTACTTGGTTTACCCTTTCTGTTTGACCGGTCGGTCTAGGGGTGGTAAGCTGTGCTGAGATCCAAGAAAGTTCCAACTGCATCTAATGTAGTCCAGAATCTTGACGTGAATTTGGGATCTCGATCACTTACTATTCTTCTGGGTAGGCCATGCAATCTCAAGATTTCTTTGAGGAATACTCTGGCCACATCTGGTTAGTCTATCAACTACCACGAAGATGGAGTTGTAACCTGATTACACTGAAGGTAATCCAGTAATAAAATCCATACATATACATTCCCACTTCATCTGGGGGATGTCTAATGGATGTAACTTTCTAGGTATTTTTAATCTCTTGGCTTTGACTTTCTGACGTCAGACATTGACGTACATGATTAAGTACATCCTTTTTTAGACCAGGCCAAAAAAAACTTTTCTTTACAGACATGTAGGTCTTGATAAAACCTAGATGTCCTGCAATAAGACTGTCTCATAGACTTCATTCAGAATTTGACCCTTAGTCCCCTCATCATTAGGAAAGAATAGCTTGCGAGCGATTATAATACATAATTCCATCATCCAGGCTATACCCTTGAACTCGGTTCAACTCCGGTGGAGTTTTGCTTTCCTGCATAAGTAGGGTAGTAATAGGGCCAAAGAATCTATCCTGCATGATCTTCTCTCTTGCTTCAATAATCAAAGGATTTGACACTACAGTAATTGCAAGCAAGGAGGCTTTTTTGCTGAGGGCATCTGCTACCACATTTTCTTTGCTTGGGCGGTATTTGATTTCAAAATCAAATTCTTGCAGGGTCTGCATCCACCTTCTTTGGTGCATGTTGAGATCCTTCTGAGTGAAGATCCACTTTAAGCTCTGATGATCTGTCATCAAAGTGAATCTTTGACCCAGTAGGTAATGTCTCCACAACTTTAGGGCATATACTATTGAAAGTAGCTCCAAGTCATGGACAACATAATTTCTCTCATGCGTTCTAAGTTTTTTGGATTCATAGGCCATTGCATGACCTTCTTGCATGAGTGCACCTCCCCAGGGAAAAATCACTGGCATCAGTTATTACTACCTCGAAGGGTAGAGAAAAATCTGGCAACTTCAGAACGAGATTGGTTACCAAGGCGGTCTTCATCAGCTTATCAGAAGCAGTCTGGCACCTGGCAGACCATTGAAACGGGGTATTCTTCTTGAGAAGATTATTCAAGGGGGAAGCTATGAGAGCATACTTTGGTATAAAAATTCTATACCAGCCAGTCAATCCCAAGAATCCCTTGACTTCTTTCACTATCTTTGGTTCAGGCCAATCTATGACTGCTTGGACTTTTGCAAATCTGGATAAATTCCATCTTTGGATGCCAGAAAGCCCAAGTATTCAACATGGTCGATAGAGAAAGTGCATTTGCTCTTTTTTGCAAAGAGTTAGTGCTTCCTTAGAATCTCAAGAACTTTTCGAACATGAGCTTCATGGTCAGTTGCATTCTTTGAGTAAATCAGAATATCATCAAAGAAAACAAGAAAAACATCATCCAATTATTCTATGAGAATGTCTTGCATTAGGCGATTGAATGTAGCTTGGGAATTTGTCAATCCAAACGGTATGATAATGAATTCATAATGCCCAAGGAGCATTGATGGTTGTCTTTGGGTTATCTTGATCATTAATCCTGATCTGGTATACCCTGATTTGAGATCTATCTTTGTGAAGACCTGGGCTCCATTTAGCCTGTCCAAAAGCTCATCAATTTTGGAGATAGGATATTTATTCTTAATTGTTAGCTGGTTAAGACCTCTGTAATCCACACAGAGTCCTGAAAGAGAACTGGCGGTCCCTAAGGTGAAACACTGGGTCAACCCTTATTCTAACAGCTGTCTAAGTTGTTCCTTGAGTTTGGTGTCTTCAAGAATGGGCATTTTGTACGTGCACTAGGCTACTGGCTGAGCTCCGGGGGTCAATTCTATCACATGATCTACTTCCCGAATCGGAGGCATCTGAGTTAGCTCTGCTGGGAATAAATCATCATATTCACTTAACCATTCTGGTTCTTTAGCCTTTAACTTTGTGTCTATCGGATTCATTTTGACAACATAAATGAGCTGCTTCTTTCTAAGTCCTTTTAGTAACTTAGAAGCTTTTACTAATTGCAGACTTGGGGATCTTGAAATTTCGATTCCTTGAACTTTGTTTTCGTGAACTGAATATGATCTATCTCATGGTGAGTGAAAAGGATCTTTCCACTAGCTATTTCAACTTGCATAGGTTTCCCTGATTTCTAATCTAAGACTAGCTTATGCAAACATCCACTAGGGGAAATAAATGAATGAGTACTGCCTGAATCAATCAAAAGCTTAAAAAGCTTACCCTGATACTCAGCTGGAGTATGGATGACAGAGAATTGACGATTTGGCCCTTGGTTTTCAATTGCTACATAAATCTTTCCTCTTGCCTCTTCCACTACTGCTATTGTGACTGCTCTAGCTGCTGCACATTGGAACTCTTTCTCTTTGGTTACCCCAGTTCTGGGAAGGAGTTTGAGACTACTCTGAAGAGAGGCAAATGGGTGAGCTGGAGTTCTCCTGGGATTGCCTTGATTTTGGCGAGACGGACCCTGATTTGACTGATACACGAAGGGGTTGGCCTTTGCACTCTCGGTCCTTGACTTCCCTGTGTTGAGATATCAAGCTCATCTAGTGAGGCGATTGACACTGATGACCTGCATGGGGGATAGGCCCCACACTTACACCACTGGCATGGTTGGTGAGATCATGGGTGATATGCAGCCAGTGGGATGATAGGCTTTGTGTGACAGCCATTCTAGAGACTGGCATAGTTATAGCACCAGCTCATTTAGTTGGGTTCACACTATAGAGAACCCTAGTATGTATTTGGTTGAGTACCTTTTATTGTGTGTATTCTTAACTTTGTATATGGTGTGTTGAGTGTAGTGTGAAGAAGAAGAAGATTTTCAGCCTCTCACCTTGTGTGTTCTCTTTTAGGGTTTTGTGAGTGTGTGTGTGCTTGCAAGAGCTCAAGCTCTCTAGATCCTGGTTCATGCTAAGGACTGAGCTACAAGCAAGAGAAACACAAGAAGCGATACGAGAGTAAGAGCTTCATCTACTCTTCCCTATTTGTGTTAGCGAGAGCTCTACGGGAGGCACCAGTAAACGATATCTGATTGTGGAGCTTTCTTCGCGGTAGTAAAGCTATAGGGCAACTATACAATCTTATCGGATAAAATTTTTGGGCCGAAAAGCATTTCGGACACGTTAGGACCTCCGTTTTTCAGAAAGCAGGCGATTTCGAGCACTGTGGGCGGGTAAGTCATTGATTCTATGCAGAACTCTGTTTTAAGAACTATAGGAAGACAGACTGGTTGTGCAGATATTGTGTGTGTTGCAAGGAGGCCAACAATTGCCATTGGGTGTATGTATGCACATTGAGGTCACTGGTTGCTGTGACATTTGAGTGTAGTATAGTACCATTGCAGAAAATACAATAGTTTGTGCAGGACAAACCAGAGTGCTGTTTCTGGTGAATTTGTGTGTCTGGCAAGATGTCAAATGATGGCATAAACCAAATTATTGCTGAGAAGCTTGATAAGAACAACTTCCATGCTTGGAGGTTCAGGTTGACAAATTTCCTGATGGGAAAGGGTTACTGGGACTACATAGAAGGCGAGCATGAAGAGGCACCAGAGATACCAGAGATCAATCCGACTGCTTCTGCAGATGTGAAAGAGTTCAAGGATTGGAACCAAGAAAAGTTATGTATTGGCTCTCTATCAGTATACAAGACACCATGATTGGGCACATATAGGATGCCAAGTCCCCCAACAAGGAGGCATGGGACACCTTGGTGTAAAACTCTATGAAACGAATACCAAGGCACAACTTAGATACAGATGAAGAATGAACTTCATACTATGGAGAAAAAGAGTATGTCTGTGAATGACTATGCATTGAAGATCAAGGGTATTGTGGAATCCCTTGCATCTATTGGCATTTCAATAGATGATAAGGTGGAAGTCTGTCTACGTGGTCTCAGGCCACAATACAAGGCATTCAAGACGTCTATTCAGACTTAGGAAAACATTCCCAATTTCACAAATTTGGTGTCTATGATTTGATTATAGAAGAGAAGAGCTTGGGTGAAGACCAACAGTCTTCACAAAACAAAAACAGTTTCAAAGCAACAGGCCTTCTACACAAATTCAGGAAGAGGACGAGGAAGAGGAGGCCGTGGATGCGGCCGTGGAGGTGGCCGAACAGGCAATCAGAATTATGGCCAGCGCAGCAGCAACAACAATAGTCCCAGAATTCACAACAACAACAACACGTAGGTGGAAGAGGCCAATTCAGAGGCAGGGGGAGTCAAAGAGGTCGTGGAAATTGGCAAAGGCAGTATAATGATACACGTGGATGCTTTTATTGTGGTAAGCCTGGACATGTGCAAGCAGATTGTTATTATATAAGAAGCAGGCTAACATGCAAAATGGAAAATTGCAGCAAAACAACTATGCATCCTCGAGCAGAAACAATAAGGATAATGAAAGGTTGTTTGTTATGCAGCATGTCGTTAATTCCATGTCTGAAAATGTTGAAGCAGCACATAAAGATGATGTATGGTACGTTGATTCAGGTGCTTCGAACCACATGACAAGTCATGGGGAGTGGTTCAAGGAGATAAAAAACCTTGAAAGACTAGGTTTTGTGGAAACAGGGGATGACACTGCTCATCCAATTGCTCATGTTGGAGATGTGCCATTGTCTATGCAGGATGGCAAAGTGAAGTACCTTGTAGATGTACATCATGTTCGGAACATAACAAAGAATTTGGTTTTAGTTGGCCAGATGATTGAGCAGGGTCTGCAAGTTTGGTTTAACCCTGATTCTTGAAGACTTTAAAGACAAGTGCAAGTTGGTTGCAAAAGGCAACAGAGTGGGTAGAATGTTTATATTGAATGTAAACATGCCTGAAGTGAGTGCTGCAATGTTTGCAAATGATTCAGGAATTGTTGCAGACACAGACATTTGGCATAAAAGAATTGGACATGTGAATGTGCAGAGAATGAAGTCTATGCAGACTAAAGGAATTGTGACAGGGCTACCAAAGTTTAAAGTTGAAGGTATGCAGAAAATATGTGAAGCATGCCAATTGGGAAAGCAAATAAAGCATGTATTTCCACGTGACAGAATTGTGAGCAGAAATGCACTAGATGTATTTAGAAATGTGAGCAGAAATGCACCAGATGTATTTCCACGTGAGAAGAAATGCACTAGATGTTGTGCATTCAGATGTATGGGGTCCTACGAAGACCATGTCTATGGGAGGCTGATTTTGTGACATTTATTGATGACCACACAAGGAAAGTGTGGGTATACTTCATGAAGGAGAAGAGTGAGGTGTTCACTCATTTTCAGAATTTCAGAGTTATGGTTGAAAATCAAATAGGGAAACATGTAAAGTGCCTAAGTTATGGTTGAAAAGCAAACAGGGAAACATGTAAAGATGGAGGGGGAGAGTACTTCTCCAATGAGTTCTTTGGATTTTTGCAGAAGAATGGTATTCAGAGACAATTTACATGCAGATACACTCCGCAACAAAATGGAGTTGCTGAGCAAAAAAACAGGCACATGGCTGAGATTGCACGAGCATTGATGGGAGAGAAGAATATGCTGCATTATTGGGATGAGGCTATTTTTACAGCAGTTTACATCATGAGAACAGGACTCCAACTGTAGCCATACATGATGTAACTCGAGAGGAGAGGTTTACTAAATAGAAAACTTGATTTGTCTCATCTGAAAGTCTTTGGATGCATTGCATATGTGCATGTGCCAGATGAGCTGAGAACTAAGCTGGATCCAAAAGGTGAAAAATGTGTGTTTGTTGGGTATTCCCTTGAGAAAAAGGGATACAGGTGTTATAACCCTGCTACACGGGATAAGAAGGGATGTTGTTTTTGATGAGATGAGCAGCTGGTATGCTGTTGAAAAAGAGGCTGTTGGGGCTGATGTGAGTGGAAATGTGGTTGCACAGAATGCAAGTCAGCAATGACAGTCTTTGAGTAGACCATGGAGTGGCAGGCTGCATCATAATACCAGTCCTGCAAATGTGATTAGTATATCACATAAAGGCAAAGAGAAAGTGGTTCAGTCCCTTAGTATGCCTGACATTTCTGGAGAGCATTCTCATAGTGGCTCAGAGATGAGCCTTGATGAGGATCTTGGGATACCAGCTATGAGAACACCTGGTATAAAAAAGGCTATGGAAGCCATGAATGCAAAGCTGCAAAGATCTGGGAGAGTGAAGAATCCTGTGTGCAGAGGTTTACCTATGATGGTTATGTGGCACATCACTATGCATACATGGCAAAAGTTGTACAAGTTGTAGAGCCCACATGCATTGATGAGGCTATTGGAAATGTGTGTTAGGAGAAAGCTATGGATGAGGAGATGGATGCACTATATGGAAATGAGACTTGGGATAGGCAAGAAAGCCATTGGATGCAAGTGGGTGTACAAAGTAAAACATAACAGTGATGGAAGCATAAGCAGGTACAAGGCTAGATTGGTAGCCAAAGGATATGCGCAGACATATGGCATTGATTATGAGGAAACTTTCGGCCCAGTTGCCAAGATGGCAATAGTGAGAGTTGTGATAGCAGTGGCTGTGTCAAAGCAATGGTCTTTACATCAGATGGATGTAAAGAATGCATTCTTGCATGGGGATTTGCAGAAAGAGGTGTATATGTTGCAGCCACTTGGTTATGAGGATGTGAGTCACTCCGAGCATGTTTGCAGGTTGAAGAAAGCCTTGTATGGCTTAAAACAAGCACCAAGAGCATTGTCTGACAAGATTTCTGAATATCTTCTCACTATTGGCTTTCATGTAGCCAATGCAGATTTTTTGTTGTATGTGAGGCACAGTGATAGAGGGGTTGTGCTTGTTGTCATCTATGTAGATGACCTGATCTTTACGGGGGACCATGATGCAGAGATTTTCGTCAACTTAACTTTGACAACAGATTTATGATTATTTAATTTTTGTGATTTATTCTTTAAATAGATAATTATTTCATTATACTTCTTGAAACAAGATTTACTCTGATAATTTTATTAACCATATTCACATTCATGAAAACAATTTGGAATTTTTTTGCAAAACATCGTTTATTATCAAAAGTTTGAGATATTTACATAGAGCATCATGGCTCCAAAGTCATTGCCTCAATCGTGTATGCATAAAGAAGCAAAACTGCGAAGGAGACATGCCATGATAAACATGATTCATCACTGAAAGAGGTGCTGTAATTCTACTTCTAGGGAGAAAGCAACTAAGAAGCCTAAAAACTCGGCAAGAAATTCTAAAATTCCTGGGTGAATGATTAAAGAGTTGTACATAATGAACAACCCCTAGCCTTATCAAGATCATGGTTAAGGAAATATTTTGCCTGAGTTTATGATGCTGATTGGTATTGATATTAATACATCTTCCTCCAGAGAACCACATATATCAACGTCGCTCTATAGGATCAAGGAAGTATAGATCCTCAAAGTGACGGGCAAGCCTCACTCTGCTTACACCGGTTGTAGTGGAGTTGATGAGATGTTCGAAGGCAAAGGTGATCATATCCTGACTCTGGGAAAGTCTAGGAATGCTAGACAGATTTGGGGTATCCATCTAAAAATCCAATTCAATTTATAAATTTATTTCAAACATAATCTTAGCAAGTGAAAACATTTTTTTTACAAATTTACTCTAGAATTTTAGGCAGTTTCTGTTGCTATTTCATAAGTTTACAATAGCGCTCTGATACCAACTGTGAGATCCCACTGCCCCCTCTGCACACCGAAATTCTTGGTAGCTTTCTCTTGCGCAGGGCAGGGTTTCCCACTCGGGGTCTCGCCCTCGAATGTCCGAGCACACGAGACTAATCTGGTGATCATTCCGAAACCGAAACCGGGAAAATTTTCCTTGCCCGGAAAACATGGACGATTCCACCTTTTTGAATTTCTTAACGAATTTTCTAACGGGGTCAAGAGACTAAACTAACCTTCATCTGATTAAACCAGATAGAAGGAAAACTATTACAGACTTAACTTGAAGAAATCAACACTTTTTTCCTAGTTGAATCAGGCACAGCCGTTGATCTATTCATTTGAGAAGTCTTTAGGTTATTAATTAACTATTCGAGTTCTAAGCGTATTCCTATTGTTCAATTTCATTATTAAAACTCTATTGATTCAAGCCTAACCACATCCGGCCCATGGGTAGCCACCACCCTACCACTAGAATCGGTAGAACCAAACAATTACTCACCCACCCATAATTGAATGCCTTTCTTAATTTAGAAAACACATACGCACACACTCCTCTTTAAAACTTGAACTTATAAAATGAACCATTGAACAAACAGTTATTGATTTTACAGATATCATAACTCAAAATTTCGATCCAGTTCCTTGTTTCTCAAAAACAGGTATCACTCTGGACTCTTCGTTGAGACCAACTGGTCAACGAGATCCAAGAACAGATTACAATAATTTTGTTTTTCGTTATCATACATATATATCTTCCACGACATATGCATGGGTGTCCTAAGCACCGTGAGCCCGTGCATCGCCTGGTCAGAACCCTCCAGGATCCTCCTTAGGTGTCCTGGCACTTCACTCAGGGACCTCTTCATCGGCCCTCGCCCATCGTACCGGAAGCACACCATTTTTTCACCATACCGAGGCTGGTCAAGACCTGGGCAGGTTTTTGCCGCGTGAGCCGTCAGTTGAACAGCTGTTGCAATCGAACTTCCATTAGAAAAACACATATACCAAATGCTCTCTCCCAGCATTCTAGCGTAAGACAGTCCTTTAAGAAAACAGGGTTTCTATGCAAGTTTTCAATTTTGATTTTCTTTTGAATACAATGAGTATATCTTAGATCCCTATCCAAGACTTATAGATTGCAGGTCTGAATTACAAACAGAATTCCTAGAATTATATAACCTTGATCCTCAGATCAAAATCAAAGGGTCTCGACTTAGTTTCAGATATGATTCGGTGGGTGATTTGAGTGTATTTTTCTTGAACTAGTCACAACGTCTTTCCTTGAAACTGACGAAGGATTTTGGTCTTGGTCATAGCCTAATTTAGGATTTGAGTCTGGTAAGGTTCTTCCTGAACTATCTTTCTCAAAAGGGGTGATATCTCAATTACTATTTTTCTGAATTTCATTCATTGAATATTTGCTTAACTGATTTCTAACTAATCACGAATTCCTACGAAGAATAAATGAATCATTTATCTAAAATTCTGACTTCGATAGATTTTTTTTTCTGAGTTTTCTCATTACCATCCAAGTGAATATGAAACAATAGATTTTTTCTCTCACACAGTATTTACTTATTCATTTATTAATTATTCATGAAAATGAAACATAGAATTAAAGAGAACTCTAATTTTGATATAAAAATCATTTATGCATCAATTTATGCATAAATTCAATTTTGATGAAAGTAACACTTTTATAATAAAAAAATTCTTTTATGCATAAAAATCAATTTTGATGAAAGTAACACTTTTATAATAAAAAACTTCTTTTACGCATCACTTTATGCATAAAAATTAATATTGATGAAAGTAACACTATTATAGTTAAAAAAAATCTTTTATGCATCACTTTATACATAAAAATCAATTTTGGCGAAAGTAACACTTTTATAATAAAAAAAATTCTTTTATGCATCACTTTATGCATAAACATCAATTTTGGCAAAAGTAACACTTTTATAATAATAAAAATTCTTTTATGCATCACTTTATGCATAAAAATCAATTTTGGTGAAAGGAACACTTTTATAATAAAAAAATTCTTTTATGCATCACTTTATGCATAAAAATCAATATTGGTGAAAGTAACACTTTTATAATTAAAATTTTTTTCCAATATGCATCTTTCTATGTATAGAAATTAATTCTAATGAAAATAACGCTTTTATAATAAAAAATATTTCCAATATGCATCTTTCTATGCATAAAAATTAATTCTAATGAAAATAACGCTTTTATAATAAAAATATTTCCAATATGCATCTTTCTATGCATAGAAATTAAAGAGAACTCTAATTTTGATATAAAAATCATTTATGCATAAATTCAATTTTGATGAAAGTAACACTTTTATATAAAAAAAATTCTTTTATGCATCATTTTATGCATAAAAATCATTTTGATGAAAGTAACACTTTTATAATGAAAAAAATCTTTTATCATCATTTTATGCATAAAAATCAATTTTGATGAAAGTAACACTTTATAATAAAAAAAATTCTTTTATGCATCACTTTATGCATAAAAATTAATATTGATGAAAGTAACACTTTTATAATTAAAAAAAATCTTTTATACATCACTTTATGCATAAAAATCAATTTTGGTGAAAGTAACCCTTTTATAATAAAAAAATTCTTTTATGCATCACTTTATGCATAAAAATCAATTTTGGCGCAAGTAACACTTTTATAATTAAAAAAATTCTTTTATGCATCACTTTATGCATAAAAATCAATTTTGCTGAAAGTAACACTTTTATAATAAAAAAATTCTTTTAAGCATCACTTTATGCATAAAAATCAATATTGGTGAAAATAACACTTTTATAATAATAAAAAATTTCAATATGCATCTTTCTATGCATAGAAATTAATTCTAATAAAAATAACGCTTTTATAATAAAAAATATTTCCAATATGCATCTTTCTATGCATAGAAATTAATTCTAATGAAAATAACACTTTTATAATAAAAATATTTCCAATATGCATCTTTCTATGTATAGAATGAAAATAACACTTTTAGAATACACAAACGGAGAGGATTACTCTTTTTGAATAACATAAAGATAACTTACCTTCACAAAATTTAAGAAAATTTTCCAATATAATAGGCCAAGTAGACCATGATGTGGACTTGAAGCCAAATGGGTTAACACCATCCATGCCCAAGACAAGACATAAGTGACGAGGCTCATCTTTAAACTCTGGCCATTGATGCTCCACATGTTGCCATGCCATTGAGTGATGAGTAGCATGCCACGTCATGATTTCTGCAATCCCCTTGCATTTAAACATGTGTTGGATGCGAGGAATGATAGGGAAGTGTCTCAAAACCTTTCGGGGAACTTTATCACCTTGAAAATCATCCCTATAGTAGCAGCTCTCTCCACATTGTAGACATTGTGTTGCATCTTTATTAATTTATCTAAATAGTATGCAATCATTGGGACATGCATTTATTTTTGTGTAATCCATACCTAGCATAGAGAGCATTTTATGACACCCATCTCATGAGTTCGGTGTAATAGATTTTGAGGGGAAAGAATCTTCTTGAGAAGCCTACAACATAGGGTAAGAAATCATATGTCAAAATATTAGCAAGAAGAGTATATAGAACATGAAATATTTTTAATAGAATGAGGTGGTCTTATCGAAAAAGACTTGTGACACTTGCATCACTCCATCCATAAGTTATTTGTTGCAAGTTCAGTAGCTCCAAGTTTGCTCGCAGTGTGGAGTACGAATATACCTCATACAAAGGTGTGCTTGCCTCTCTATGCAAGGTTTCCTCCTCTTGTGACATTGGAGCTTTCTCACTATATGACCTCCCGTCCAAAGAAGGCATTCACCATGTCGTCCATGATAAGATTCTCTTCCTCCTCATGTGGCAATGGTGGAGGCACCTCATTCATTGGTTGGGGAAGATGAGTCTCAGCCATGCTTTCCATATGAAGCCTTGCCACCTTCGATATCACCGAATGGTGTAGCATGTTACCTAGAACTCTCCTATGGTTCTCCTCTATGTCATCATCGGCACTTGGTCATGCCACTACCTCATGAAGACCATATGTTCGAACATGCTTAATTGTTATTCGACGTTGTCGTATATACTGGCCCGTGCATCAATCATATACAAATCAAATGTTTTCTCTCAACCATGCCTTGAATCCAACTTCCGGCCCTTGATTATCACTGTCAAACATCTTTAACCTAGCCAAAACTGATTTAGGGTTCATACAAAACACACAACATCTAGTAATGCAAACAAAAATTTACCCAGGTTTTTGCTTGCTAGACAGTGACCATAGAAGCATTTTTTCGTTGCACAACAACGAAAATCTACTACCCTAGCAAAAATATGCTGCTCAACGAAATTGCACTGCTCACCAACGAAGCTAGTAACAAAATTTCGGTGCTCTGCTCAGCAGCAGCGACCTATGAAACTGTGTCTCTCGTCTAAATCGCCCGATGGGTGTCAATACCTACCTACTTACCTATTACTACACATGCATAGCCTACACTTGTAGCCCGAGTTTTCCTCCCACCTCAACTCATCCCTCAAGGGTGTTGGATCAATCAAGTCTCCCTCTCTAAGGTAAGCACTTCTCACTTTCTTCCCTCTTTCATGGTTTCATGTCTTTTTCCAAGCTTTCATGGAAATCTTGGATGCGAGCTTCTCTCCCTCCCCTCTCTCCTTTTCTCCCTTCCCCTCTCTTTCCTCTCCCTTTCTCTAGCCCTAGCCTAATGCATAGAGCTCTAATAGAGAGCTTTGATAGAGAGCTCTCCACATCAAAGCTTTGTATTAAGCATTTTATGCATTATGCTAGGGTTTAGGATTAGCATAAAATAATTTTTCCATTCACTTATGCATGAAGAGTAGGGTTTAGGGTACTCACCTCTTTTTTCTCTTGTTCTTCTTGCTTACTAATGTGTTAATGAGGAGTAACATTTTTATTTATTATGTTTCATTTTTGTAGGATTATTCAAGTGAGGAAGGTTTTGGGCATAGCCTCTCATACAATAAGCCCTCTTTCTTTATTTGCACTTAAACTGTGTTTGTGTTTTTGCGTTGAGTGCCAGGGATTAGGCTTAGGTCAATAGGCTACGGCTATGCATAGCCCTCATGCAATAGAGCTTATGCATAATGGCTAGGCTATGCATAGCCCTCTTATGCATAGACCTCTTATACATAGACCTCTTATGCAATAGGGCTTATGCATAGGCCTTATGCAATAGGGCTTATGCATAGCCTTATGCATAGGCTATACATAGCCCTGTTATGCAATAGGCCTTATGCATAGGGCTTATGCATAGCCTCATGCATAGGCTATACATAGCCTTGTTATGCAATAGGCCGTATGCACATAGGCCACACATACCGTATGCATAGTCCTATGCATGGGCCTTATGCATAGGCTATGTATAGCCCTCTTATGCAATAGACCCTCTTATAGAAATCCCTCTTATATGCAATAGGCCATATGTATAGGCCATATGCAATAGGCCATATGCAATAGGCCCTCTTATGCATAGGCCGTATAAACTAATGAAATACGTTTTGATTTATTATGATAATTGTAAGATTCCTCTCTCTAGCTTTTGAGGTGTAAAGGTGTAAGAGCCTCCTCTTATGTTCTTGTAATTATTCCCCTCTCTGAAATAGAAGAAAGATCTTGTTTTACCCTATTTTGGCCTAGAAAGAAAAAATGTCTAGAGAGAGATAATCCTAAATTGAGATATCTTTGGATATAAAAATCCTCTTAGTGTCTAAAATGGAATCCCCTGAAACAGAATTTCAAAATGAACTTTCCAATGTGCATAAGGAATTAATTGAAAATGGTATAAGGGACCTTAGCCTAAGGGTCTACATTTTCAACAAAAAAATTTGGATTATGGTCCAATTAAGGTTCCAATGGGCCAATTGGATTAATCCAAGTGTCGGGAAGAGATAAATCCAAAATAATAAAAGCCAATACCAAAAAATGAGTAAATGCTCACATAAGATGAAGAGTTGACTGAGTACAAGATTTATTAGTTAAAAATTATGAGATATTACTAAAAAAATGAGATATTTTGGAATAAGGATGCATTTTTGACACCTTGGCAAGGAAAGGGGGATTGTTGAGGTAGGCACCTATTTCACATGTGTGGAAGGATTTTTAATTCAAAAAAATTGTTATATTTTTGTCTCTCCTCTCTCCTGGATCAGACCAAATCAAAAAGGGAGCCAAACTGGTCCAAATCTTGTCCAAATTAAGTCAAACTAAACCTAGAAAATTCTAGAACCCAGTTTGGACTTGGTTAGTGGCCTCCCTTACCTATAAATAGACCCTCAGTCATTTGTAATAAAATATTAGAGCTTTATCATACCAGTATTATATTAAAATAATCATATTTTCTATTATCCCTTAAATTTTTCTCTCTCTTGGGAGCTTGGAGCTCTCTCTCTCTACAACAACTCTTGGAGTTACTCTTCTCCTCTTGGTGGACCAATTGATTGGTCGGGGACTTCACTGCAATTAGAGAATCAAGCCAAACTTAGAGGTAAAATCAATTTTATGAATTTTTTCTAATTTTCTCAATAACTTTCTTCTTCTCAACCCCTCTCAAGCTTGAGAAGCTTTCTAAAGGATTGTTTTAATTCAAATCAAGCTTTCCCTAAGTTCTTAATGTTTAATTAGCATTAAGTTAATCTTTATGCTTATTTGTAATGCTTTCTTTAAGTAAATCTCTCTCTCTAAAAGAATAGACATCTTTATGGCTAAATCCCTTGAAAAAGGATGCTTCTCAATGATAGTCTCTTAATTCAAAGATAAACTCTAGGCTTGATAAGCTAGAGATTAAGAAAATGGTATTTTTATGATTTTGTGTTAACAAAATAATGGTTAATTCTTTTAGATTATTTATAAGTAGTTAACAAAATAATGGTTAATTCTTTTAGAATATTTATAAATAGTTAAAAACTACTTTGATTGATTCTAAATGAGAAATAGATTATCCTATCAATTTGGAAAAAGATAAATAATGGAATTAGCTTAATCTAGTGGGATAATCATAATTAACTTTATGATTATGGTTAAAATTATGATTTAAATTCATAGTTTAATTTTAAGCATAAAAGAGGAACTACTATCATATTTTCATTACAACCTTTTATTCTTTTAGAAAAAAATTGAGAACTATCAGTAATATAGCAGCAGCAGCGAAGCTATGGCAAATTTTCAAAAAATAATACATATCTTATTTTTATGCATAATGCTAAAAAAGGACTCCCTACCATATTCTAGGATTGGACATCCTATGCAAAAAGATTGATTTTCATCATATTCATGAGAAATAATTTTTTTGTATTTATGCATAAATATTTAATTAAAAGAAAATAGAAATTTTTGGTAAATTTATTTTTATGCAAAAAGAGGAATTCCCATGATATTTGAGATCTAAGTAATTAAATGGTAAAAAGAGAATTTTTGGTAAACTTATTTTGATGCAAAAAGAGGAATTTCCATGATATTTGAGATCCAAGTAATTAAATGGTAAACGAGGAATTCTTGGCATAACTCAAATTATGAGTATTTATCAAAAGTGGAATTTTGAGTGTTATTATTTTTATTGGGAAATATGGGTAGAATTGATTTTTGTAAATCCCACGAATCTTTTACTTAAAAAGATGAATATTGAATATATTTTACTTGAGAAATTTGAAAAAGAATATAAAAATATCCATCAAGAAAACTTGGATAATTCTTATTTAGAAAAGAGAATCTGGAATCCTTGGGAGGATCGAGGATCCAATGAGTAAACGGAAGTTTAGATTTTATTCTCATTAATGAAGCTTAAGGAATGAAAATACAATACTTAAATGCTCTTTCTGAGTTTTTATTATTCAATTCTGATAAGGTTTATTTTCCCTTTTTAAACCTTCAACAACACTCTGATACACATAGATTCAATGGGATCGAGAAAAATTACCTTTAATGAGGCCAAGCAATTGGTAGAAACTTAGAAAAAGTCCCATCGGTATCGAAGTAGAAAACGATACTAAATGTGAATGCGATGTGATAAGATGTGAGTGGATGTGATAAGATGTGCATGAGATGTGATAAGATGTGAGTGGATGTGATAAGATGTCACTGGCATGGTTGGTGAGATTATGGTCAATATGCTACCAGTGGATGATAGGCTATGTGACAACCACTTTGGAGTAGTAGAGTTATGGCATAATTATAGCGCCAACTCATATAGTCGGGTTCACAGTATAGACCAACCACTGTATGTTATCAGAGAGTACTGCCCCTTTATGTATGTACTCTTATCTTTTAATTATATGGTTGTAGAAGAGAAGAATATAGAAGAAAGATTCAGCCATCCATCTCTCTTGTGTCTTGCACTCTCTTGTATGTGTGTGTGTGTGTGTGTGTGTTTTCTTGCAAGGGACCTCAAGCTCTCTCTCTCTCTCCCCCACATTCTCTTTACGGTATCAGAGCTCCGGTTTGTGTGAGAGCTAAGGAGGCAAGAAAAAGGCAAGAACAAGCAACCAAGGAAGCAGTACATGGGTAAGAGCATCACCATCTCTTTCCCTTTTGGGTTTAGGTACAACACCCCCCTCAGTAGCTCACGGAGCTACACATCTCTTTCCCTTCTGGGTTTAGGTACAACACCCCCCTCAGTAGCTCACGGAGCTACACATCTCCGATTGAGGAGCTGCCTTCATAGACTTGGAGGTGCCTGTGTGGTACGTAGTACTTTGTACTTTGTACTGAAGTTTTTCAGCCACCCCACAACTGTGTTTCAGGTGTGTTTCAGTCTCCTTTTTGTCACTACAAGGTATTTTTTACAGTTTCAAGAAGTTCTAGTTGAGAATTGTCTCTGGTCGAAATCTAGTTATTGCACTGCACAGTGTATTTTGGGAGTGTAGAAAGTGCTTGCACGTGTATTGTTGACATTGGGTGTATGTACATGTACTTTGGTCAGATCTAGTGACTTACAAGTTTTACTGAAATACCGCTACAGAGTAGTCATAGAAGACACTGCTGTGTTATAAAGAGAATGTGGGGGGGGGAGAGGGAGAGCTTCAAACCCTAGCAAGCAAAAACACACACACAATAGAGAGAAAGACCGCTACATAGTAGTCATAGAAGACACTGCTGTGTTATAAAGAGAATGTGGGGGGGGAGAGGGAGAGCTTCAAACCCTAGCAAGCAAAAACACAATAGAGAGAAAGACACAAGAGAGAGATGGATAGCTGAATTTTCTTCTATCTTCTTCTCTACTCAACCAACATAACATGAAGATAAGAGTACACACTATATGGGTTAGTACTCAACTACAACATACAAGGGTCGGTCCATAATGTGAACCCGACTAAATGAGCTGGCGTTAAGCCAGTCTCTAATAATCCAAAATGGCTGTCACACAGCCTGTCATCCCACTAGCTGCATATCTCCCATAATCTCACCAACCATGCTAGTGGTGTAGATGTGGAAGCTATCACCCAGGCGGGTCATCAATGTCTACCCGTAGCACTAGTTGAGCTCAATATCACAATACTCCCCCTCGAGCTCAACTCCACGCACTACACTCTAAGTAAGCTCTTAAACCTGTGGAGCTTCTCTGTGCCCAATGCCTTTGTGAAGATGTTAGCCACCTGATTCTCTGTGTGCTGACATATACCAGATCTACATCTCTTGCTAGAACCTTCTCCCTCACAAAGTGATAATGCACCTCAATGTGCTTCGTTCTAGCATGATATACTAGGTTATTGGCCAACTATATGCTGCTCATGTTGTCACAATATATGACAACTACCCTATCCCCACACGGGCTCTCCCATCTCACCAGTAGCTTCCAAAACCAAGCTACTAATCTACATCTCCTACTAGAACCTTCTCCCTCATAAAGTGATAATGCACCTCAATGTGCTTCGTTCCAGCATGATATACTGGGTTACTGGCCAACTGTATGCTGCTCATGTTGTCACAATATATGACAACTGCCCTATCCACGGGCTCTCCCATGTCACCCCTATACTCTACCTGTGTAATCGACAAGTTAACTATTGGCTGCTTCTTATTGCTCCAACTTATAGGCAGCACTCCCAAATGAGAACATAAAACCACTCATAGATCTCTTGTCTGCAATACTACCAGAGTCCAATCAGCATTTGTGTACCCATGCAACTGTATCTCAGTACCAACCTCATAGAAAAGTCTATAATCAACTGTGGACTTTATGTACCTGAGGATCCGTCTAGCTGCATCCAAGTGTGGCTTCCTAGGTGCCTGCATAAACTCACTCACAAGTCCAACAACATATCTCAAGTCTGGTCTTGTAATGGTCATATAGATCAAACTACCCACTATGCACCTGTATGTAGTGGGGTCCTCCAAAATCTCACCTGTATCTGTGGAAATCTTTGTGTTCTGCTCCAATGGCATTGAAATAGGCTTACAGCCTATCATACCATACTTAGACAACATGTCCAAGCCATAGTGCCTCTACAATAGCAAAATGCCATGAGGTGATCTCACCACCTCTATGCCCAAGAAATACCGTAGCTCACCCAAATCCTTCATCTAAAAATTCTGCTTCAAAAGCATCCTGACATCATGTATGTCTGCATCACTAATCAAGTCATCCACATAGATGACTAATAGCATGATCCCTCTATCTGTCTTTTTTATATATAGTGAAAAATTTGCATTGGATATCTAAAATCAAATGGTAACAAGATACTCCGCGATCTTGTTTGACCATGCTCTAGGTCCCTGCTTCAAGCCATACAAGGCTTTGCGTAACCTGCACACAAAATCTTGATGTGCATCACTCTCATAACCTGGTGGCTACATCACTTCTTCTTGCAAATCACCATGCAAGAAAGCATTCTTTACTTCCATTTGATGTAAAGACCAACCCTTCGCTGCAACCATGGCAATGATAGCTCTCACGGTTGCCATTCTTGCACAATCGGGCTGAATGTCTCCTCATAGTGTATGCCGTAAGTCTGCACATAGCCCTTGGCAATCAATCTTGCCTTGTACGTGCTCACTGAAACTTAGCATTGTGCTTGACTTTATACACCCACTTACATCCAATTGCCTTCTTTTCCTTAGGCAAAGGCACTAAATCCCATGTTGCATTTGCATCCAATGTTGCCATCTCCTCATCCATGGCATCTTCCCATTTCTTATTTCCAATTGTCTGCTCAAAGCAAGTGAGCTCAACCTCCTGCTCAAAGCAAGTGAGCTCAACCTCCTGTATTACTTTTACCATGTAAGAATAATGATGGGTTGTATATCCATCATATCTCAACCTATCAATAGGAGGGTATCTAACCCTCGTAGACCTACGTACACTTAGATCACTACCAGGTGTCCTCAAAACAACCCTAGTTCTCCTTACACCAGGAGCAACCACACACAGAATGCCAAGCTCCTCTCATTAAGGCTCTGCTCAGAGCCACTAGAGTCACATCCACATATGAGTGACTTGCTGATAGATCAGGCACAAAAGGTTGATCTACCTTTTCCTTCCCTTTATGTGATACATGTGTAGCTGCATCATTCCTCAACCTGCCTGACCATGGGCTAACATTGGATGTGATTGTTGCTCTACATGTGGTGCAACATCAGCACTTCTTACATTTTCATCTTCTATTGCCTTCACTACTGGTGTATACCAGCTACTCATCTCATCAAAGACAACATCTCTGCTTACTCGCATCTCACAAGTGGTAGGGTTATAGCATCTATAATCTTTTTTCTCCATATCATAACCAATGAAGATGCATTTCTATGCCTTTGGATCCAATTTTGTTCTCACTTCATTAGGAACATGTACATATGCAATACACCCATACACTTTCAAGTGAGACACATCCGGTCTTATGCCGATAAACTTCTGTTCAGGAGTCATACCATGAACAACAGTAGTGAGTGTCCTGTTCATAATGTACACAACAGCTACTGCTTCTACCCAAAATTAATGTGGCATATTCTTTTCAGCCATCAAGGCACGTGCCACTTTTGCAATGTGCATGTTTTTCCTTTCTACAACACCATTCTGTTTACGGAGTGTATGTGCACGTAAACTGCCTCTTGATTCCCTACTTTCTCAAGAAGTTACTGAATTCATTGGAGACATATTCTCCCCCACCATCTGATCTTAGGCATTTTATTTGCATGCCTTTTTCCTTCTCAACCAAGGCTTTAAATCTCTGAAAGTGAGCAAACACCTCACTTTTCTCCTTCATGAAATAAACCCACACTTTCCTAGTGTGGTCATTCATCAATGAATGTAACATAGTACCGGTTGTGCAGTCTTGGTCGGTCCCCATACATCTGAATGTATGACATCCACTGACATGCTTTTCATGTGGGAAAGCATGTTTGGCCTACTTACCAAGTTGGCAACTTCACATACCTTATGCATACCATGAACCTTAAACTTTGGCAAACCTGCAACAATATTTTGGGCCTACACAGACTTCAGTCTCTATACATTCACATGACCAATGTGCTTGTGCCATATGTCAATATCTGTCTGCAAATGACACTTGTTCCATGCGCAAACATGGCTGCCTTTATCTCAGGCATGTTCACATCCAAAGTAAACATCCTGCTATTTCTATTACCCTTTGTAACCAAGCAACACTCATTTTTGAAGTCTTCCACAAAACATCCTTGAGGATTAAACCTCACTTACAGACCCTGCTCAACCATCTATCCATAGAAACCAAGTTCTTTGTAATATTTGCGGAACATGAATTACATGAGCCAAGTACTTCATTTTGCCATCCTGCATCGATAATGACACTTTACCAACATGCGCAATGGGATGCGCAGTATCATCACTTGTTTCTACATAACTTGGTTTTTCTATTTTCTATATATCTCTAAACCACTCAGCATGATTGGTCATGTGGTTAGAGGTGCCAAAATCCACATACCATATATCTTGAGATCTTGACACATCCCTTGTTGTTAACTAAGCATGTGCTGCATCACAAATAGCTGTTCACTTCTGTCACCACCTCCATGTTGCCTTGCTCCAACTTCCCACTTTTAATGTCATTCTGCTGGCAGCAATCAAATAACCTGCAAACAGACAACTTCTATATGCAACCTGTAATGCAACAATATCTCCTGTAGTAGCGGTACTTTAGCACAGCCTGTGTGTCACCAAATGTGACCAAAGTACATGTACGTATACCCAATATCAACAATACATGTGCAAACTTTTTCTGCACTTCCAAAATGCACTGCTGCACTGCAATAACCAGATTTCGAGCAACAGAAACAATTCTCTACCAGAACTTCGAGAAAACTATCGAAAGTACCCTGCAGTGAGATGAAACGGGCTCGAAATGCGAATCTCGCTAAAAAAATGATGTCCAATAGGACTATATACCTGCCCTGTAGCTTTGCTCCCAAAGACAACTCCTCAATCGGAGATGTGTTGCTCCTAGAGCTACTGAGGGGGTGTTGTATCTAAACCAAGAAGGAGAAAGAGATGATGGTGCCCTTACCCATGTAGTATCGCTTCCTTGCTTGCTTGCTCTTGCCTCTTGCTTGCCTCCTTAGCTCTCACACAAACCAGGCTCTGATACCATAAAGAGAATGTGGAGGAGAGGGAGAGCTTTAAACCCTAGCAAGAAATACACACACACAAGAGAGAGCAAGACACAAGAGAGAGATGGATAGCTGAATTTTCTTCTATCTTCTTCTTCTCTACTTAACCAACATAACATAAAGATAAGAGTACACACTATATGGGTTAGTACTCAACTACTACAACATACAAGGGTCGATTCATAATGTGAACTTGACTAAATGAGCTAGCACTATAACTATGCTAGTCTCTAGTAATCCAAAATGGCTCATAGCTTGTCATCCCACTGGCCGCATATCACCCATAATCTCACCAACCATGCCAATGGTGTAGATGCGGAATCTATGACCCAAGCGGGTCATCAATGTCTATCGTAGCACTAGTTGAGCTCGATATCTTAACATGTTAGAGGTTGCATACATAAATTATCTGTTGTAGTTTTTTTATTGTTGCAGGAAAATATGTTTAGTGATGGAATCAATCAAATTATCAGTGAGAAGCTGGACAAGAACAACTTCCATGCCTATAAGTTCAGAATGACCAATTTCCTTATAGGTAAAGTATTTTGGGACTATGTCAAAGGAGACAATGAAGCCTTCTAAGTTGTCTGAAGAGAATGCCACTCTAGCAGACATAAAGGCATTCAAGAATTAGAACTAGGGTGAAAGGAAAGTCATGTATTGGCTAATTAATGTCACAGACATGATGATAGGACACATACAGGATGCCAACACTTCAATAGTTGCATGGAAGAATCTGGTGTGCAGATGTTCCAAACCAACACAAAGACAAGAAAATTGTAGCTAAAGTAAGAGTTGCATACTATGGAAAAGAAAAGCATGTCTATCAATGAGTATGCTTTAAAGATCAAGGGAATTGTTGAATCCCTTGGGTCCATAAGTGTATCGATGGAAGATGATGATTTGGTGAGTGTCTATTTGAATGGGCTTGGCAAAGAGTACAAGCCATTCAAGACCTCCATTGTAGTCAAGGAGAATATTCCCAAATTTCAGGATTTGGTGTCTATGCTGATCATAGAAGAAAATTCTTTAGGTGAGGAATCTTCTTCACAAAGCAAGAACACATCAAAACAGGCCTTGTACTCCAATTTTGGTAGAGGCAGAGGTAGAGGTCATGGTCAAGGCCAAGGTGGTGGCTGATAAGGAAATCAGAATTCTGGATAACAACAATCCAATGGTTCACAACAATAATCATACACGGGTGGAAGAGGCCAGTCTAGAGGCAGGGTGAGCCAAAGAGGCTGAGGTGGCTGGCAAAGAAATCAGAATGCAAATAGCATAGACATCTTTGTGGTTCCAATTCATCTTATAGTACTTAACTTCAGAGCATGCATAAAATTCTTGATGCATTCTCATGAATTTATAGAAGATAAAGACATAATCCCCTTAGGTTTTTCCTAAATATCTCATTTAATTCTAGGATTATATAGCTAATAGCACAACTTGGATCACCAAAATAGCAAATCTTACCAACCTTAAATTGGGGATATGGAACTTATACCTTCTATTGTGCACCCATTTAGAAAATCTAGAAGCACAGGGCTCAAGGGAGTTTGAATTTATTCACCTCAACTACCCCATACGAAAGGAAGAGGAAGAAACAGAGTTAGCAGAAGGTATTCATGATTACTTTCAGGATAAGCTTGAGAACCTAGATGTGGATGAGGATAAGAGGAAGCAAGTAAATAGATTAACCTATCCCTATACCATGTCTATCTTCTCACTCTTGGCCGAAGCACTCTTGGAAGTAAACCAAGTAGTTAGGACAAGCATACAGACCAAAAAGAAGCAGATACATCTCAAGAAGAAGTACAGGTACCACTAGCTCAATACTTAGCAGATGAAAGAAAAAAATGTCACATAATGCTTAAGGGTAGTATATGAATTGGAGTAGTTGTTCTGGAGATTGAAGGCCATCCTAGAAGCAGCCTGAGAAGCACTTGCTTATTGATGCAGAATCTTGCCATATATATAGACAGTGATGTGTGTGAACACACTTAGGACCGCTCTGGGGCACTTTTTCCCTCCTTAGGAGGTTTTTTCCCTCGGCTTGTATATACACCCATCATTCTAGGGCTAACTTATCTTTTGTACATTGACACAATCTAATACACTATGTGTTGTGTGCATTCTTGCTTCTTCTTCTCCAAGCTTTGTGTGCTTTCCTGTAACCCTAATTCTAATAATTGGTATCAGAGCAGGTATCAGCTCCCAGGCCCTACGCAGCTAGCACCCTCCAAATCACGTTCTTCGATTGAGAAATTTTGACAGTGCAGTTTTCTGCAAAACAGGCATACGTATTCTATTGTGGACCGTGCTACATAGCACGAGTTGTTTTTTGTTTAGTCTTTGCTTCATTATAGGTAGCTTTTGCATCAGTAGCAGTCAGTGGCCATGGCTGATTTACAGCAATGATGTATTTCGCATGTTGTCTCTGCTGATGACAAATTGGATGGAGACAGCAACTACCCACTTTGGGCATACATGATGCAGCATGTTTTGGTTGCAAAAGGAGTGTGGAACATTGTGCAGGGTATGGATGTACGTCCAGGTTCTGTGGATGTAGGATCTATTGAGGATGTTGCAGGTTCTAGCAGCTCTACCGTTGTTTTGCTGATGTTTTACTCACTACTGAACAAGCTCGTTGTTGGGATGGTAAAGATGCACAAGCTCATGCCTTGATTACACTTTATGTCAAACGTAGCATCACTCCACATATTCGTTCAGCTAAAATAGCAAAACAGGCTTGGGATATTCTAACTGGTTTGTATGCAGGTCGTAAACGAGGCAAAAATCTCTTACCTGTGTAAAGAGATAGAATCGAAGATTATGTAGGAAGATGATGACATGAATGTTTTTCTTATTGAGATTAAAGATCTCAAGGAACAGTTGAGATTAAAGATCTCAAGGAACAGTTGATTTCTGCAGGTAAGATTATTCTTGATCATTCTCTTGTGCAGACTGTTCTTGATGCTTTACCTGAGTCATATCAGACTTTTGCTTCCACGTGGAGACTTGTTACTGAGGACAAACTTGATGTTGTCAAGTATGATACTTTAGTCAATAAGCTCTTGCAAGAAGCGCAGTCTAGGCAAAACAGGGCTAGGCAGCGTGTAGTTGATTAGGCATTTGTTGTTGCCCAGTAGAGAAGAAGTGGTAAGGCAGCCCCTTCCACTATTTCTTCTCCTATTAGTAGGTCTGCAACTTCTTCTCCTTCCACAGGTAGCAATAATAGGTCTGAGAAGGCTCTTGATATAAAGGCAAGAAAGAAATCAGGTGCAACTATTGTAAGGCAATTGATCATGTCATTAAGAATTGCCCTAAGCTAAAGGCTAAAGAGGCAAAGAAGAAAGAGTCAAATGCACCCACAATAGCGGATGCTTCTACAAATGTAGATTCTGCAAATGTTGTGTAGGATACAGAATGGGCATTTAGCGTGTATTGCCAGTATGACCCATTTGTACATGATGCATGTTTGGTAGTTTTTGTTGACTTTGATGTATGGTATTTTGACAGTGGTGCTACAAAGCACTTTCCTCACATCGTGATATGTTCACTTGTCTTGAGGCTGTCCCTAATGGGAATACTGTCACATGTGCCAATAATGCTTCTTACCCAATGAAGGGCATTGGTAAAATTATGCTCACTACTGCAAATGGCAGCGCTTTCACACTTTCAGACTTTGTATGTGCCAGCAGGGATAAAGAATAATCTTTTGTCTATCTCTGCGCCGCTTGCTAGACTTGGACTTGTAGTCAAACTTGTGGATGACAGATGTACTGTTCATGATTTGACTTTTGGTGATACGATTATTGCATCTGGCACATTGTTTCGTGGGCTGTATAGGCTTAATTCTTAGACAAGTGTGTGGAAGATTCAGCAAATGTAGTTTCTGATGAAAAGGCAGTTTCAGATGCAAAACTATGGCATGCTCGTTTTGGTCATCTAAACTTTACTAGTTTGCTGCGTTTGCAGAAATTTGATATGGTTGCTTCATTGCCCCCTCTTGAGGCACCATTAAAACATGTTTGTGTGAAGGCTGTATTTTGGGCAAAATGCAGCATTCTGTGTTTCCAAAGGATGGTTCTGTGTGGGCCACTCGGTAAATTGCAACTTGTACATATAGTGATGTATGTGGGCCTATGCAAACTCCGTCATTTGGTAAACACTTGTACTTCATGACTTTCATTGATGATTACTCAAGGCATGCATGGGTATATCCACTGAAGGCAAAGTCCAAAGTGTTTTTGTGCTTCAAAACAGTTTTTGCTTATGGTTGAAAATGTATCCAATTGTACTCATGGCACCCTCCGTTTTGATCGAGGGGGGGAATACATGTCTAAAGAGTTTGATGCATTTCTAGCTAGTCGTGGGGCTAGTCGTGGGATAAAACACCAATGTACAGTGCTGTATACCCCTCAGTAAAATGGTGTTGTCGAGAGGAAAAATAGGTCACTTATGGAGATGGCACGATGTATGGTCAAGAGCCAAGCTTTGCCACATGCGTTTTGGCTTGAGGCTGTCATGTGTGCTGCATATGTACTCAACAGGTGTCCCACTAAGGCCTTGCAGTTTGTTACTCCATACAAAGCTTGGCATGGCAGGAAGCCTTCTATTGGTCACTTGCGTGTCTTTGGTTACAGTGCTGAGAGCAAGGGTTACATAGATTGTATTATCCGCAGTCAAAGCGTATCTTGATTAGTCGAGATGTTGTTTTTGTGGAAGATGATGTGCAGCCTTTGTTATCATATACCAAAGAGATAGGTGTGAGCTCACGGGATGTATGTGATATGTTGTTGCCTCTATTTACAGGTGGGAATTCAAATGCAAGTCCTAATGAGGTAAATATTCAGTCTATGCAGATTTCAAACGACATCATAGATCAGCTTATTTCTGATGCAGATTTATAGGATGTAATTTATGAGGATAGGGCTGAAAATGAGCAGGCTAGAGGTATGCCTAAATGGTTGGTGCAAACCTTGCGTGATAGTAAAATTGATGCACCTATTTCTAGTCGTACTCATTCAGGTTTTCAGCATGCCTCTTATGCATCAGATTGTTATGCTTTGGCTGTGTCTAGTATGTGTGAAGAGGAAGAACCTCTTTCATTTGATGAGGCATAAAAATCAGAAAATTGGTTGGCTACAATGCAAAGTGAATATGATGCTATAATGAAGAATGATACATGGTCTTTGTGTGATTTGCCTCTATTGGTAAAAAGGTCATTGGATGTAAGTGGATTTTTAAGTTGAAACGAAAGCGAGATGGCACTGTTCATTGCTATAAGGCTAGACTTGTTTTTCAAAGGGTTATGCTCAAGAAAAGGGCATTGATTTTGATGAGACCTTTGCTCCCACTTGTCGTATGACTACCATTCGTAGCATTTGTGCTTTGGTAGCTCGTAATGGTTGGAATGTACATCAGTTGGACATAAAGACTGAGTTCTTGAATGGAGATTTGCATGAGGAGGTGTATGTATCGGAGCCTCGTGGTTTTGTTCAAAGAGGGCAGGAAAACAAAGTGTGCAGGTTGAAAAAGGCTTTGTATGGTTTAAAGCAAGCTCCGCGAGCTTGGTATGAAAAGATACATGCATATTTGACTGCACATGGTTTTCAGAATAGTCCAACAGAAAGCACTTTGTATGTTAAATGTGTGGATGATGTACATCTAATCATTGCTCTCTATGTTGATGACATGCTGCTCATAGGACCAAATGAGAGTCATATTGTTGATTTTAAGGCTTATTTGAATGCCTCTTTTGAGATGTCAGATTTGGGACATTTGCATCATTATTTGGGGATACAATTTAAGCAGTGTGATGGAGGTATTGCTTTGTGTCAGACAAAGTATATTGTTGAGACATTGTTGTTGCGGGGATTTGGCCTTGAAGACTGCAAGCCTATTGCTACTCCAGTGGAGACAAGTTTAAAGTTGAGTCTTCATGATGCTGGAGATCACTTTGATGTCACACTCTATCAGACAGCTGTTGGTTTCCTCATTTATGTATGCATTACGAGGCCGGACATTCAGTTTACAGTCTCATAGGTGAGTAGGTTTATGCATAGCCCAGGGTCTCAGCATTAGAAGGCAGTTAAATGCATCTTTAGCTACTTGAGTGGCACCATACATCTTGGGTTGTTTTATCCCAAGGGGAGATCGTTACTGCCAGATTTACATGTTTTTCGGACTCAGATTGGGCTGGTTGCTATGACACGAGTATCCACAAGTGGTTTTTGTTTCATGCTCGGTAGCTCATGCATATCTTGGTTGAGCAAGAAGCAACCTACTGTGGCCACTTCTAGTTGTGAAGCTGAGTACAGGGTAGCTTTCACAGCTACGGTTGAGTGTGTGTGGCTCAGACGGGGCTTATGGTGGCTGACTTGGGTGTTGGACACAGGAGTCTGCCACCTCTATCTACACTGACAGTCAGAGCGCATTGGCAGTTGCGAGAAACCCAGTTTTTCATGCTCGCACAAAGTACATTGAGGTGCATTATCACTATGTCAGGGAGAGACTCTCAGCAGTCAGCAGGAGAGATTAGCTTGGCGTATGTGCCAACACAGGACAACCTTGTCGATCTTTTCACAAAGGCGCTTCCTCGTGAGAGAAGTTTAAAGCTTTCTGCAAAGCTTTGGGCTTGCTCCCCTTTGTGGACTGATCTACTTCGGGCATGTCACTTCCCTATACAGGAGTGCCAGCTCTCGTTCACACCATCACTCCCAGGGGGGATTTGTTGCCATATATATAGGTAGTGATGTGTGTGAACACACTTAGGACCACCGGGGTACTTTTTCCCTCCTTAGGAGGTTTTTCCCCCCGGCTTGTATATACACCCATCATTCTAGGGCTAACTTATCTTTTGTACATTGACACAATCTAATACACTGTGTATTGTGTGCATTCTTGCTTCTTCTTCTCCAAGCTTTGTGTGCTTTCCTGCAACCCTAATTCCAACATGTGAATCTAATTCAAGATTGTGAGACTCAAACCAAAAAGGTAGGAATTGAAATACAGATTCTTTTCACCAACATCATGGAGCAACAGATGCTAGGCACTCATGATATCTCTGATTAGGAAAGGGAGCACTATGAAAGTAGGAAGGAAGTGGCTGTTAAGGAGGTACAAAACTTTGAATACACTCTAAAAAGAATATGAGAAGAATGGCCTTGCAGTATCTGGGATATTGGCTTGACAGAAATTACTTTCTTTAGTCAGCACCAGTGGCACCGTGGAATGTTTACACAACAGTTAAAATGCTACTAAGATGCTTCAATGTGTCAATAGTCAGTCTTTGGTTTTTTCTTTGGTGATTACAGGGTGCAAGATGTCAGAGATTATTTTCTCTTGCCTATGCATCCATTTGTCCTCAATTTCATAGCCTGGGCTAGGAACATTATGCTCACACATGTATGGAATGAGAGTGATCCACCATTAGAATTATCAAATCCTCCGGAATTATACAATTTTTAAATCCACTCAGCATGGATTGAAGCTCTGGGGGTGCACTACTAAAGAAACCCTATGTATCATGTGCATTCAAGGGGTATTAAAAACACCTTACTATTTTTTCATGAATAAAATGACCCGTTTTTCTTTATGAACTTACGGTTTTTTTTTAAAAAATTGATTTAAAAAACCACTTCTATAAATGTATTTCTATAAATTTACCTTAAAATTTTGAGTTAAAAAACCCCTTCATTTGAACTCACATGCTACACTTACATATTTTTAGGTCGACCCCCCTGAGGATTGAAGACAATGTGTGGTGGTTAGAAGTGTATGGTGTGCAAGAAGGGAGGACTTTCTACCAGCACTTGCTAGGTAGAAATAACTCTTTTTATCATCGCTTGGGGTTTGTCAAACTTATCTACACCATACACACCTAGATTTAAAGAATATGCTTTCAGATGATGCTGATACAGGAGTCTATGTTGATATGGTCAATTATCCCACAAGTAGACACACAAGAAATCCACGAGTTGCAAAATAAACATCATGGCCTCTGGGATCTTGCCTAGAGTAAAAATTTGAACAAAGGTTACAAAAATTAACTTATCCTTGCTTTATAGATTCCAATCATTTAGAAGCTCCAGCTCTTTCACAATGTACATGTGGCTTAGAAATTGTGCCTTATGTGCCAAGAGGAGAGCAACATCATGATTACGACTTTCCAGAGATTGACAGATGGTGGGAGGAAGAAGCACTTATGGAAGAGGAACAAACAGGTGATTCTAACACTTCTACAGAGCTGCCCAGTTGAACAATGTAGGTACATAGTGTTTAAGAATAATCCCATGGCAACTGACACTATTGAGCTGATATTTGCAAGAAAGGATATCTTTGAGTTGCTACTAGATAAGGACTACTTAGAAACAAGGGAATCCATGGTTACAGCCCTAACTATTTTTTCAAGCATTAATGCACGTAACCACTTTTGACCCTACTTGTCCTTATGATCCTTCTCTTGGAGTACAGACTCCCATAGCCAAAATGATTGAAAAAAGGCCATACATATCTTATCCACATGTGGATAAGCTAAGTATGGATAATATAAAAGAACACATAGAAAAGCATACATGTGGATAAGCTAAGTATGGATAATATGAGAAAACACATAGAAAAGCATAGCCAATCGAACATAGTTCAAAACCCTCATCTAGCTGACCATACTTAGCTTATCCACTTGTGGATAATATGAAAGAATGCATAGAAAAGCATAGATGGAAGGCTATAGATTTATGGGTGCCCATAGCCAAAATCAAATACAGTTCAAGAGAACACTCATCTAGCTAACCTATTGGATGTGCAAATAGTGGCATTTCTTATAGAGCATGCATTTGATAGATGGAAGAAAGATCATCCAATAGAAGAAAGAGGTGGATATGCTTTACCATCAAAGTATAGTGAAAAGAATCAAGGATGGGAGGGTGAACAACCTGAATGGCAACAACAATACTTACAAGTAGAAAAATATGCCTATACTTACTTCCACTCCCCATGCTAATTAAGGGTTAATCCATGTTATATGCCATATCCTAGATGGTTGACAAGGAAGGAATTCACATATAAGAGGCAGAGGAAGCCTCATTGTATCTTTAATTATCCAAATGTCAAACCCTCTATCTTCACAAATGATCCAGGAAATGCGCCAACATTTAAAGGTTTGCTATTATGCATGGAGGAATGAATTCACAGACAAGAGGGACAATAATCCTAATTGTATCTTTAATTATCAAAGTTTGGACCCTCTACCTTCACAACGATCTACGAAATATGCCAAAATTTAAAGGTCTGCTATTATGCATGGAGGTAGATTCTAGATCCATGTTTTGTGGCTACCATCAGGCTCATATAGTTATTGATCACTCTCATAGATGTGCCTCCAAGGGTGAAAGATGGGAAGATCAAGAGTTACTTTATGATCTTAATAAAGGGCCTAACTCAAATCAAGAAGCTTTCTACTTCCATCGTCTCAGATTTTTACTTGGACATATGTTTTGTGATTTTGAGAATATGGTGGATACAAAATTCTAGCCCCCCTACAAGGAATTCACAAGAACACAGTAATCCTCGGAGCTGCGATAACTACATTAGCAAGTATCTCCCGATCATTTTCTCTAAAATTGAATGTAGAGTATCATGTACAAATTGTAAATATAAGTTAGTCACCTTCTGTTTTGTTTAACAAAGGGAATAGTCCTTTCTTATTTTTTTAAAAAGAAAAATCAACAAAAAAAAATGTCGCTAATGGTCTTCCCAACCATTAGCATAGTCCTACTTGTTAAGGGTCGCTTGAGATTTTTCAATCAAAGGCATAGTCCAGCATTGAGACATGCACTGGCACATTGTATATATGTACTCACTTTTACTACCATTTTATTATTATTATTATTATTTATTTATTTATCAAAAGAGAGAGAGAGAGAGGGGGGATTCCTTTGAAACCTTGCCAGCAACTTCCCTTCAAGTACATCTTCGGATAGGGGGACCTTGGTGGTGGTAACAATGGCCCAAGGCATGACCTATAACTTGAAGAACCCATCAATATGCTTTACTTGAACAGCATTTCTTTTTTTTTTTGTGACACATATAGGTGCTTGCATTTTTTAGGCGCATGCATTAGACACTCTTTGTTTGTTTCTACCTATGCACTTGCATTGCACTACTTGACATTTGAAACCTTGTCAACAAAAGCTACTCCACATATTTATCATTGCCTTGGAAGATGACATTTACAACTAATCTCTTTTCCACTCTTTTGGTCAATACTCACACACACTAGATGATAGATTTACTCAATGGCCACCCGTGCTGCTAAAATCCCTAATATGGGATTGATCATGGTGATAGAGACAAGATTAAGCATAAGATTAAGGTGGATTAAACCACATAAGAAACACCATGAGAGAGAGAGATACTACACACTCAACACAAGATCTCTATTGCATTCACCAATGAACCATACAATGATAATTCTAATATAGATAGCCCTCATCTCACTTTACATATGTGCATCCATGTAGCACTATCACTCTTTTCCACTCTTTTTGTCAATACTCACACACGATACAATATCACATGTGGCATTCTTATACTACCACAATATCTTGCACCTCTAGGGTGCTTTCCCACACATGCATAAACAGAGCTTACATATTTCAACACCCCCTCTTAAGCGAGGTGTTCCACAACTCACCCATTACCCATAAGACCAATGTAGCATTGCCAAATGCAATGCGTCTCTCAACACTCCCCCTCAATGCAAAATTGGAGTGTTAGCCAAGGAACGTGTGTGCGTATGTCTACCATCTTAGACATCGAGTCCATTTTGAGCCGACTCACTCACAGTGGAACCATTGAGTCCGATTTGAACATAGAAGTTTGGGTGGGAACCAACCCATGCGTATGCACCTTGAACGTGCATCGCTCATGCAAACATCACCACAACCATTTTGAGCTTCTTGGTGAGCTCAGGTAGGGAAACCCTCATACCAATGGGTGATTACAAAAATTTCTTATTTTAAGCACACAAGCTCGGGCACGGTTGCCTATCATTAAACACCAAGGGAAATAAGTTTACAAGCCTTTTTTTTGTCGTAGTCGGGCAAGGTACCCACTCAAGTGCAAACACGTTTTAAAGGAAAAAATTACTTTGAGGACATGTCATCAAGGCCTCCTTAAGCATATATATATGTGTGTGAATGGGACTAATCTTCATCCAAGCATGTGAACAAGGCTTTTTAAGATCTTGTGTGAATGAACCATTAACACACCTGTAGGTTATAGCATCTATATCCCTTTTCCTCAAGGGAATATCCAATAAACACACATTTTTTTGCCTTTGGATCTAGCTTTGTATGCAACTCATCTAGCACATGCACATATGCATATATCCAAAAACTTTCAAGTGACACAAATTAGGTTTCTTACCACCACTGAATTTCTCCTCTCGCATTACATCATGTATGGCTATAGTAGTAGGAGTCCTATTCATGATATGAACTACTGTAGAAATAGCTTCAGCCCAATATCTATGCGGCATATTCTTCTCTGTCATCAATGCTCATGCTATCTCTGCAATGTGCCTATTTTTTTGCTCAGTAACTCCATTTTGCTATGGATTGTATCTACATGTAAATTGTCTCTAAATTTCATTCTTCTATAAAAAATCAAAGAACTCATTGGAGAAGTACTCTCCCCCTCCATCTAACCTTAGGCACTTCACATGCTTCTCTATCTGCTTTTCATCCATCACTCTAAAATTCTAGAAATGGGTGAAAACTTTACTCTTCTCCTTCATGAAATACACCCACACTACGTGCAACCACCCATAGACATAGTTTTTGCAGGACCCCATACATATGAATGCACAACATCTGGGACAGTCCTACTCACATTTATGTCATGTGGATATACACGCTTTGTCTGCTTTCCAAATTGACATGCTTCCACATACTTTCTGCATACCATCAATCTTTAACTTAGGCATCTTTGTCATAATTTCTTTAGTTTGCATAGACTTCATTGTTTGCACATTTACATGCCATGATTTTCCTTGCATAAAAAACTTGCCAACACAAATAGGGAAGAGTAGATGAAGCGCTTACCCTTGTACCACTTCCTGTACTTCTCTTGCTTGCAGCTCAGCCCTTAGCATGAACCAGGCTCTGATACCATGAAAAGATGTAGGGGAGAAGAGAGCTTGAGCTCTTGCAAGCACACACACACTCACAAAACCCTAAAAGAGAACACACAAGGTGAGAGGCTGAAAATCTTCTTCTTCTTCACACTACACTCAACACACCATATACAAAGTTAAGAATACACATAATAAAAGGTACTCAACCAAATACATACTAGGGTTCTCTATAGTGTGAACCCAACTAAATGAGCTGGCGCTATAACTATGCCAGTCTCTAGAATGGCTATCACACAGCCTGTCATCCCACTGGCCGCATATCACCCATGATCTCACCTCGGGGGGGTCACTCACAAAAGAATGTGAATATCACGTGCATTCAACAGAAGCATAATTTTAATTTATGAAACTTACAGAAATATATTTACATAAGGGTATGATTTAAAATTTTTTCAAAAAAATTTACAGATTCATAAAGAAAAGGGGATATTATATAGATTTAAAAATTCACAAATAAGGGATTTAAAATATAGGCCTTGAACGCACGCGATAGGGATATTTTACATATAGTGACCCCCTCGAGGATCTCACCAACCATGCCAGTGGTGTAAGTGTGGGGCCTATCCCCCAGGCGGGTCATCACCAGTGTCCCCATAGCCTCACTAGATGAGCTTGATATCTCAATAGAGGCTTCTAATATTGATAGCCCTCATCTCACTTTACATGTGTGCATCCATGTGGCACACTCTTTTCCACTCTTTTGGTCAACACTCACACACCATACAATATCACATATGGCATTCTTATCTTACCACAATATCTTGCAAAGTCTAGGGTGTTTTCCCACACATGCATAAACCGAGCTTACCTATTTCAACACCCCCTCTTAAGCGAGGTGTTCCATAAATCACCCATTACCCATAACACCAATGTAGCATTGCCAAATGTAACGCATCTCTCAACACATGCCCAAGTGCCTGGCCACTTAATAAGTTTATGGAGAGGATAACTTAATGAGAATGGACACTTCCCTTGTTTGAGAATAGAGAGCTCTTGATTCTTCTTCTTTCCTCTCTCTTATGTGTGTGTGAGAGAGTGAGTGTGAGTTTGCGGGCTTTCTTCTCCAACTCCGTACCTTCTTGTTGTGAGAGGGACTTGTCCTTGGTCAAGCCATTAACATTGTTTGGTGACAAGTAATGGAAGCTACCATTCCAGCTAGCTGCTACACATAGTGCTAGTTGGAAGGCCTCCCTTGGGAAGCTAAATACGGGTATAACCTTAAGTCCCACGACATATTAATTGCGGTAATTCTAAACCTAAAGCTTGATCTATGGGAGTGTGTGGGTACAATGCATTTCTTTTTTATTGCTTTGGCATTTAGCATTTGGGAATAACACCCTTCCCTTTCTCATCCTCCACCTCCCCTTTCTCATCCTTCCTCAAGGGGGTCACTCATAAATATGTAAGTGTAGCATGTGGGTTCCACAGAAGGGGTTTTTTAATCCCTTTTTTACACATTTTTTACATACAGAAGGGTACCATTTAAAGGGAGTATTTATTCATGAAAAATTTACAGATAAGGGGTTTTTTAATTAGGCCTTGAACGTATGTGATATAGAGAGTATATAGAGAGTTTACATATAGTGCCTTGAATGCACGTGATATAGAGAGTTTACATATAGTGCCTTGAATGCACGTGATATAGAGAGTATATAGAGAGTTTACATATAGTGCCTTGAATGCACGTGATATAGAGAGTTTACATATAGTGAACCCCCCCCCCCCCCCCCCGAGCATCCTTCTCTCCTCTTGATATAGAGAGTTTACATATAGTGAACCCCCCCCGAGCATCCTTCTCTCCTCTTGATATAGGCCTTGAATGCACGTGATATAAAGAGTTTACATATAGTGAACCCCCCGAGCATCCTTCTCTCCTTCATTATCCTCCTCCTCTTTCCCATTCTCATCCTCCTCCTCCCCTTTCTCATCCTCCTCCTCCCCTTTCTCATTCTTCTCCCCCTCATTCTTGTGTGCATATGGCCCATCCACAGAAGGATCCCTCCATCTCCACATGCCTTACATGTCCATATAGCTACTATGTTTATACATGCATGAATAAAGACTACAAAGAAACTATGGCCCATCCATAGAAGAATCCATCCATCTCCACATGCCTTGCATGTCCTTCTCGATGATGGTGGTGACTCTCTTTGCATAGATGGTAGCTTCCCCACCAACTCTACTCTAAAAAAATAGAGGTAAGGACATTGCATTATTCAAAATAGTTAGTAATATCATGCAATTAGTGCATTTCAACAAGAGACGACATGCATACGAGCAATAAGAAAGTGAAAGCACATACATATAATCATGAACAAGACAAAATGAAAGCAATAACACTACAAGGGATCGGGCTCATACCCGCGCTCCTAGCCCGAAAAATGACTTATGGAAAAAAAGTAACAGGCCCGTGTATCAGCGCGTGTATCATCGCGGCCAGAGACATGCGTGTAAAAGCGTGTGTATAGAAGCAGCCAGACGTGTGTAAAAGCGTTTGTATAGAAGTAGTCAGACGTGCTGATACGAGGGCATATACATGCGTTTTGTTAGTTTAGCTGCACTTAGACGCGCTGATACGAGGGTGTATACACGCGTTTTGTCAGTTTAGCTGCGCTTATACACGCGTATTCCACAGATTATCCGCGTATATACACGCGACTTTTGCAGAGTTGACGCGTCTATACACGCAAACAGAGAGCAAAAAAAAAATCCAGAGAGTGATATTTGGTACCTGAATGCTGTTCCAGCATTCCAGTACCCAATAGCACTCTCTGGATTTTTTTTTTTGGGTGCATTGCACCACGAGGAAGATTTAGTGCATTGTCATTACACGATTCAAGAACGACATGAATGCATACATTGTCAATACACGATTCAAGATAGACATGAATGCAATACTATCAATTCACGATTCAATATTACTATCAATTCACGATTCAATATTACTATCAAAATTTTATGTGTACACATATATACAAGGGAGTCCATATGTCGAAGTAGCCCATGGCTTTAGTTACAAAAATATATATACAACCACATCCTCAATATGGAATGTGATACTATAAGTCTGAGTACTACTCAGACCCAGATGATGACCCGCTGCTCCCTCCATGATCAGATGAGCTCACATCGGTATACATGTCCGATGAGTAGTGCTCACGTCCAGCACGAGTAGTGGCGATGGGTGGATCATCAGCAAGTGCAGCAGCAGCTTGTGCCTATTCAAGTAATATATAGTATATAAGTATATATATATGTAATTCAATAAACCAAAATCATTCGTTTAGAGTTTTCAAGTACCTGTCGACCGTATGGTCTCATGGCCATCTCAAACTACGCGTCCGTAATACGTCCCTCGGCTCTGAAGAGGGCCCATGTGTCACGTCTTCTATGCTGGCGAGCATACCCAGTATCGTGGGCTTCCTCCCCATAACCCGTCGCTCGCTGTATCATAATCAACACAATTTGTAAGATTAAAACAATCATAGAATCAATGAATTAAGTAAACAATCAAATAAAGTGCCTCCCATGACTCGACGCTGCCAGATCCAAAATGCGAAGATCCAGTGGTCTCCATCTAGATCCGTCGTGCCTCCACATGCTGCCTGCTCTTCACGCCACCCTCTGCTCGTTTCTTTGCCTCCTTCCACTCGCGTTTGTGCATAGTGGCAGGTTTCTCAACAGGATAGCCACCCGCAGCTACATTTAGCCCATCATCGTACGCGAGTTTCTTAAGATGAGATCTTTTATTACTTAAGATCTCCCTTATTTGCATCCTTCCCCATACATCCAAGAATGTCGCATGTGGGGGATTGGGGTACCGACTATGTACAGCATCTATCACCTCCCCAACTAATCGTCTATTTTGATCTTTAAATCTAATAAAATAATTTCTATACAAGTTTGAAACTACCCCACGCATGTACTCCATTACCTCTTTCCTCCTCGCATCCATCACTACCCCGCCCCTATCCATCACATCATAGCAGATCACTCCCTCCACCTCTCTCACCTCCTCCTCATCCTCACTGTCTCCTCTAACTCTTCTCCCTCTATCTTCTCTCTCATCGTGTGCCCTACTACCTCCCCCACCAAAGCACCCGCCGCATCCTCCACTCCCTCTTCTTCCTACTGCGGCGTTTTCTCTCCTCTGTACTACGGGTGGAGTCACGACTGGGGGATTGTCTATGTGACTGTGGCTGTGAGGGAGTACGTGATGGTGGCTATAAGCCCTGACGTGACAGTGCCTGGGAGGGTGTGCGTGAGTGTGTCTGGGATGGGGTATGTCTCCTCGGTGGGCGTGGAAGAGGAGAAGCTGCATGCCGTCTCGTCGGACTCCCAGGCATAGACGACAGTGGAGTGACATGGATACTCAGGGGCGGGGTATAGATACCAGGCAATCCAGGAGGGGGATGGGCATACATGTACTCTCTGTAAGCTCAACTGGACCAAGATGGCACCCAAAATGATTTAGCATCTCCATCATCCAAGTGTCGTACGCAAATGGATTGGATATAGAACCTGGATCCATGAAGAATCTACAAGAATCTGTAAAAATAAAAGTATATACATGATTTTATCAAAGCACAAATGCAAGCTAGCACATATGATTTTGTGAAGGCAAGCTATATGCAGATGGGATCATCTCTCTGAAGAACCTGGATCGCAAGCATGGGTGAAACACAGTCACGTGTAAAAACCCGTTCAAAAACGCGTGTATATGCGCGTGAACCTCTGTGCAAACAGGGTACACGCAGACATACACGCATTCCTACACGCGGGCTGTGTAAAAATTTTTTTGAAAGCGACCGACCACCAACAAATCGTCCTTATAAAAAAAGCCCAGACTGTCATAGTCGTTCACAAAAGTACTACCAGAGAAGGACAGAGACAATCGCATAAGGAAAAGAGACAATCGCATAAACAAATGGAAGGAAAGAGACAGGACAAAGGACAAGCTGACTCACCTCTGAAAAAGTGAGTCTTCTTTTTGGCTGGTTTCCATCACCCGTGTCTGCTCCCAGTCTGCTCCTTGCACTTAGCTTTAGTGCTCTGTTGGAAGAGGCGGCGACGACAAAGGAGAGGAAATCTTAGTTTGAAAATATTTTTTTGGAGAAGGCAGCGGGTTATTTTAGGTATAGACAGGTGGTCGCGTGTAACAGCGCGTGTATTTTTACGTGTAATAAAACAGCCGCATTTATACACGCGATTTTAAGGATGTAGCCGCATTTATACACGTGATTTTAAGGATGTAGACGCGCTGATACACACGATTTAAAATAGTGAGACGTGCTTTTACCCACAATTAACTCAAGATACAGTTGCGGTTATACACGCGATTTTAAGGATATAGATGCACTGTTACACACGATTTATAGAAACTTTTTATACTTTCATTAAAAACTGATTATGATTATAACTTTGCTCTTTTGTACATAGGATGTCATCAACCTCCTCAAGCAGTTCTAGTGAGGATGAGACAATGCATCATTGTAATCGCGATGTGTGGTTGGGACAAAGGATCAAGTGTATGTGTAATCGATGTCAAGGATGCATTGTACGAGCGCGTCGAACTACCTTGAATCACATCTCCATGTATGGAGAAACCCTATCTACCAATGGTGCATGACATTAAATGGTGGTACGTCATCCCTATTGCA
The DNA here is from genome assembly GCF_041138505.1 of Cibotium barometz. NCBI lineage: Eukaryota > Viridiplantae > Streptophyta > Polypodiopsida > Cyatheales > Cibotiaceae > Cibotium > Cibotium barometz. The sequence goes on from NC_141065.1 coordinate 39,437,208, forward strand.
CCACGTTCCAAAGTGATTGTATAATACATTCACTGATATGGAGCAGATGGAGGATGTAACAAGCCGCAATGAAGATGATGTCAAACATGCCAATGAAGATGTTGTGATCGATGATCAAGAAATAAGAGATGATCATGATAATGAGGATGAGCGTGCCATTTCTCATGATCATGAGAATGACCCTACCATTGAGGATGATGGTGATGTTGATGAGGATGATCAGGGCATCGATACCATTATCAATGGACAGAATATCGATAGTGGAATAAATTTAATCGTAGCCTTACAAATTGATCAAATGGATATTGATGTTGATCGTTTGGCAAGGATGGATCTTATTGAAGATGAGATTGAACCCTAACCAATCCATCACTGTATCGTTCTAAATTGATGACATTTCTATTGTATATGATGTCTGTTAATTATCATCTCATGATTTATTTTTGAATATATTTCATTGTTGTAAATGCATGTAGTGGATTGTGTAATGATATATATTGTAATGTACTATGAGATGGTTTAAAGAAAATGGTTTTTAATTTTGTAAAGGAATGGAGTTTTTCTTAATAAAGTTCTCGCATGTAATAATACGTGTATAATTGCGTATATATACACGCGCTAATACACGCGTTTCTGAAACCAGTATACACACGAATTTAGATGCCAATATACACGCGCTGGTAGACGCATTTTTGAAACCAGTATACACGCGAATTTAGATGCCAATATACACGCGCTCGATACTACTCATATACATGCGTGACCATACACGTGCCCGTAACTTATCGCGTGTATTGAACGCGTGTATGGCAGCAGTGTCTTGTAGTGTAAGATAGCTTTTTTTACAAATTGAACAAAGGACAAAGATATTATTTAAAGCATTGTCTCTCTCTCCCACAATGATATATACGATTTAAAAAACTATTAACTTCATGATTTTCTTTAGAACATGTCATACACACCACTAGAAGTAAAACTACTAAGGTGAGTCATCAAGTTGAGGAATGTCTAGGAGGAGGGTGCCAAAAATGTAATTTCCCTTTTCAATCTTAACATAATGCCGATGCATCTATTTCCTTTCACGTCCCAGCTCCTTACATCCAACAAATATGTCAATGATCGTGTTGCTCTCATATGTGAAAGTGCTAAGCAACCACCTACAAGAAATAACATTGCATTAACACGCTAATCCTTAAAACTCCTAAAATTTGGTACAAGATTGAGATACTTACTTGTAAAGATGCGTAGGTTACTCTGCACCTCCCCACATGTATATACCAACCACTTTTTTTCTCTCAAATGGACACACCATCGGTTGGATTCCCATATCAAATTGGATTTAGCATTAAATAGTGCAAGTGAGATCAATTTCCATGCTTCTCTGTCTATCTTTGGTAGTACATACTTTCCCTATCAAAACAACCCAATTTGCAAGACCTTAACCTATTAAATCATTTTCCTTGAGAGTACTATGATTGAAGAAAAGTAATCAATGTACTAAATAGAGGTAAACTTATTAGTAGTTGAAACTACTCTCAATTATCATGGACATATCCAAAGCCAAAGCGAAAAGAGAACAAGATATAGAGTGTTCATACCTGATCTACATTGTCATGGACATATCCGTAGCCTACGTGAAGCATAAGAATGTGATATAGGGTCAACCCCAACCTCTTTGCATTTTGATATATAGTTGGGAAATGTTATGCCACACCACAAGTCACAAACCACCCCTTGTTGTCCCCACGCAAATGTTGGCAAATTGTGCTATTACCCAAGCTAGCTTTCATGAATACTGATTCCATGCTAGGCATCCAAATGCTTGGGACCATCTCCACTTAATTCAATTGGGAAGTCATCCCAAACTAAGTGAGCAACTCTGACACATGGTGTGCCATCATATGAGAGGTTTGGTGCTTTCACTCTCTCAAGAAACTCATCTTCCCTACAACATTCAACAAAGCATGCATGTAACCTATTAACATGTAGATGTGTAGGAGGAAAATGGATAGCAGGAGGGGAAAAAGGAACTCATAATTTTCGGTTCTCCAATATAGTAGCAGCAACATCAATTGTTACGATTGTTGCTCAAGTGAAATAATTTTCCACTCTAGGATGGGAAGAATATAAGAAACATTGCAAATGCATTTTTTTCTTATAGCTATCGTATAGATTGTCCTCAACACAAGTAAAGACTCCATACACACTTTTTCATTTTATTCCCCCAGAATGGTTATGACCTTGAAAGTCAAGCCCTCTCTTGCTATGTATCTCTCAAGAGGTCTCTACTATGTCTCCTTAAGGTCCTTGTTGATTTGAAGCAAAGGCTTGCTCATTTGGAGGTGCTATATTAAGTCCAGTGTCATGTTCTTGTTCTCCTTTAGCACCATGGAAATATCTTCCTACTGCATTCCTTTCTTGTTCAGGATATTGCTCAAACTTTGCAACATGTGAATAGCAAGAAATGTGATGTTAGCACTACGTTTACAATAGCATATATGCATTTATACGATTTTAAAATAGTGGTAGAATAGTAACCTGTCCAGAAATCATACTTGGACTCATGGATGTAACCCATATGGATTGAACCCAGTGGGTAGTCAAGCCATCATGGGCATTCCTAAATTTCCCATTAGCTGAGTTCCAAGTCTTTCCATGATGATGGGTACGTGGAATATGCACTATTCACATCTATCCATGCACGTAGAGGGTCTGGGAGGCTCTCCAAAGTGCCATCCCTTTACATGGACCTTATCCATCTACAATTGGATATCAAGTTTAAACAAAGTTCTTATCAAGCACAAATGGCATACTAGATATAGTAGACATACATGTTTAAGAGTTCCTTTTCGTGCCTATAAACCAAGCATTCCATGTTTTAAGTTTGCATACCCAAATGTGAATAAGAAGGGCCAGCTGTATATAAGATACTTTCTCATATAAAATAACACAATTCCCCTGTTATGCTAGGTGATCTCTTATTATCTCCTTTCTCTTGCTCTTGTGTGTGTGTATGAGAGAGAGAGAGAGAGAGAGAGAGAGAGAGAGAGAGAGAGAGAGAGAGAGAGAGATGAAAGGAGATCCTTGTTTTCTTCTTGTCCATGTGTCTTTCTATGCTTGGTGTGAGAGAGTGTAGAGAGTGAGAGAGGCAAGTCCTGTTGGAGACAACATGTGTTCACCTACTATTTATCATTGTACGAGTTCCAAAGTCAAAGGGTAAGCATGTAGCGGAACGATGTACATGCATATGAACACTCCTTATGAGTGTACTAGTGTGTTTTTGTGTGTGAATAGCCTCTAAGGCTGATATTATGTGAATGTGAGCAATGATGTCACAACTTTATGCCATATGTCATTCTTTGTGTGTGTGTCTTAGTCAACAGATAAGGCTTTATGCCTACAAAAAACATGTACTTGTTGGGTGGAGTTGATACACATCAATAAAATCTATCATTGAGTCGTACATATTCTCTCTTAGATTTTGTCACACCTTATCCCTCTCTCTCTCTCTCTCTCTTTCTCTCTCCCATGAGCTATGGATAGCTTTAAATCTCCATAGCCTCTTTGAGCTACTAACCCTAGCATCTAAATCTAGGATCTAAATCTATTATTTGGTATCAGAGCTAAGAGCTACAATTCTCTTTGGCAAACCAGCTTCTGTAGCACCCTGCAGCCTTCATCACCGATACACTCAACTGCTGAGATGATATCCGGGAAAAATTTGTAACAAGTGATTTTTTAACTTTGTAAAGAGATTAGACAACACCTTGAGCATTTATCTCAGAGGTAAGACCTTCTGTAATCACCATTTCAATATGGATTCTAAAATAAATATTTGAAGGAGAAGGCGTCCAAACTTGGAAGAGACAAAGATTAAATTTTCCCTTATGAAAAAAGGGATGTATAATGTGGCAAATAGAAAAGAGAAGAAGCCAACAAATTGAGAAGGAGAAGTTGCTTGGCACTGGTCAAAGACGAGAAGGTCCTTGCCTTGGGGTTAAGTGACTCATACATCCATCACATTGATGGGTGTGACACATTTATGGCATAGTTATGGTTCGTCATAATCATTGCTATCTAGACCCAACACCATCACTAGTTGATGTGCCTTTCCATGAGAAGGTAGATGAGGCATCCTCTTCTTCAGTATCCACAAATACACTTTTTTCTTATATGTGTACACTTGAAGCTTAGACTCCTTGGGTCATCTGCCATGTTAGCATGATTAAGGATGCGCTACAGAGTACAACTATAAAAAACTATTTATATGATTATATTACAAAAGCGTTAACTTGATACAATTATTATCTTAATTATAAAACCCTATTTTGGCTCTTGATGAGAGTAGTATTAAAATCCATTTTGAAGCTCTTGAGTATCACAATTTCTTAATTGATAATATATACTTTTTTAAAAAGAGTTCATTTACGTACAGGTGAATTTTAAAATATCATGAATAAGCTATTTAAAACTTTTCTAATTTTGAAAAATAATTCCACACTCATTTTTAAAGAAGATGTGTCCTTGATGTGACAAAAAGGTGGGGTTAAAACGGTAATTTTAGTTATTAAATAAGTTTAGAAAGCATAAAAAAGCTCGCTTTAAGAATCAAAAGTTTATACTTTCCAAAATACTTTTTTATAAAATATTAGGCAGGGACTTGGGTTCAAATCCTACTGGTTATTACACATGGTAACGATGTTTTAAGTATAACATTTGCAACCAACTTAATGCTGAGTAAGAACTTCTCAGCTAGGAGTTAATGTTTTTCATCAACTTGATATAAAACATCAACTTTTATGAAAATTTGATATTTTGCATCAAGTTGATGTAAAACATCAACTTTATATGCAAAGCATTAACTTTTTACGCAAAAGATCAATTTTTTTACAAAACTTGATGTTTTGCATCAACGTTATGCAAAACATTAACTTTTTCACAAAACTTGATGTTTTGCATCAACTCGATGTAAAACATCAACTTTTCCATAAAACTTGATGTTTCGCATCAACTCGATGCAAAACATCAACTTTTCGACTAAAAGTTGATATTTTGCATTGAGTCATTGAGTTGATGCAAAACATCAACTTTTCCACACAACTTGATATTCTGCATCAAGTTTCGGATGCTCCAGAGAGAAGAAAGTTGTAGGATCGGAGATCGATTTTTAGAAATAGCATGTTAGCGATTCCGTCCGTGCTAGCATGCTCAGACAATGTACTACATAAATTTTGAGTACCAACAGAACTATGATTCTATGCGATATGCAGATGTCATAGAGTGATTTGCTGTATAAGTAAATTGCTCTATGACGTCTATATATCGCATCGAAACATAATTGTGTTGGTACTTAAAATTTGTGGAATAGGTTGTCTAAGCATGGTATCGTGGACGGAATTGGTAAAATAGATTGTTTGTAAAAATCGACCTCCAATCCTCCATATTTCTTCTTCGGACCATCTGAAACGTGATGTAAAACATCAAGTTTTGTGGTAGAGTTGATGTTTTGCATAAACTTTGATGCAAAAAATCAAGTTGTGTGGAAAATTTAATGTTTTGCATCAACTTTGATGTAAAACATCAACTTTTAGGGGGCTATTTTTATTAACTTTGAAATATTTTTACAGTTTTTATGAGAATTATTTTTATTTTTATTACCAATAAATCTGTAAAAACTCATTCCGAATAGTAGAAAGTAGCCGTTAAAATCTTAATTTTTTTTAAAATCCTATAAATCATAGAGGACGTAGCAAACCTTAGAAATGCTATCATAATTATATCGTTGACCTCCCTTGAAACATTGGACAAAACATCAATCTCCTACACATCGAAAGGGAAAAATTGCACGGTGCCTCGCACTAGAAGTCTAACGTGAAATGAGGGGAAAAAATAACTCAAAGCTTTAACATTCGACTTATGCATTTCCCAAACAATCACTTTCTTCAACCACAATTCTTGGAGCTCCTGCATCCTGGCTTGGTCTCCAATCCTTTTGTATGTTGAGCCTTGTGTCACGAGAATGACTAGGCTCTGTCACTTCTGTGATCTTAACTTTCTTCATCAAAGGAGGGATTTTCAAAATTCCTTTCATTCTTTTGTCACTAAGTAGGACGGGCTCCAACGTATGGTCATATCTGAACCTGAGCAAACAAAGAGAGTTCATGTCTTTCAGCATCACAATGATTCTATGTGCATGCACGGCAAGAACGTAGCTATCCTAAATATACTCGACAAGCCAGTCTTCCGCAGCCTCTTGCAAACATCCTAGGCGAGAGACCTGCCAACGTATACTAATGCCAAAATCTTCGTATATCGACCTTACTATATGCTGGAATGGCAACTTTGGAACCGCGCAATGCATATATTTCTCCACCTTCCTTAGTTCAAGAAGGACGGATCTATGTTGATCGTATCTGTCTCATTGAGCGCAGTGCAGACATTTTCTTTCCCGAAGTAGCTTCTTTATCTACTTTAGGATCATTTGTAGATGAGAGCCTTGTGGTCTTCTTCATACGTGCCACATAATAAGATAATATTAGATAATTTGGAAAAAATCTCATACTTTGGGAATTACCTTTTTAACATAGTTTTGGCCATATCTTGAGCATAATAACTCCAAATTTGTCGAACATTATAGATTTAGATCCTACTCTTCAAGATCTTTCCAAATGACGTCATATGAGGGGGTTTTGTGGATAGGTTCACCACTATCCCATTTTTCAAATGGGATAATGGTGAGCCTCTTTCTAATGACATGTCACATGAGGGGGTTTTGAAAAAATCTTGGATAGGTTCACCATTATTCCCATTTTTCAAATGGGAATGGGATTTTTCCCAAATTATCTAATATGGTGTTGAATGTTACATGATAAGTTTTCTCAATAAATACATAGAACAATAAAATAGCAACAAATCACTACAGCGCGATTTGGGCATATCAGATACAATCATAACACAATCCTCACGTTGTATCACACTTAGTGCTTCAAAAAACAAAATAATACAAAAAATACTGAAAAACTTAACATGGATAACAAAACAACTTCAAATCACTACAACGCGATATGGGTACATCATAAAAAATCTACATCAACTCCTCACGTTGTAGTGATTTCTCACACAGACCCTTTCATTTGACAAAATAACACATGAACAATACACCCAACAATACCAAATGGACGATAAAATAGCTTCAAATCACAACAAACGCAGTATAGGTACATCAGACCTAATCGTCATACCCTCCTCGCGTTGTAGTGATTTCTTGCACAGAGCATTTTATTTCACAAAGTAAGTAATGAAAATAAGTCATAGATAACATACACGACACAAAACAATGTATAGGACAAGAAAGTATGTCCAAAACACTATAACACGATATAGCTACACCAGAAAAAATCATAATTCATTCTTCGTGTCATCGTGATCTGTCAAACATTGCCTTTCGTTTGACCCAATATCTAATGAACGTAGGTAAAACATGATATATATGATTGAATATAACATTTAAGACCAGTAGTGATTGCTTGATAACTCACCAAAGAATCACGCATGGAAAAATGTTGAACAAATGTACGCTTGCTTAATGAATTGCAGAGATGGTGTAGATGAAGCACAACAGAGGAATACACACAGCTGAAGAGGAGGCAAAACAAAATGGGGGCCAAAGACAAGGACACCTGACATTTATGAGGACAAGTACCACATTTATCGAGGACGATACGACACACGTCTAGAGGAGTACGACACGTGTGAAAGAGCATGTCAACACGTGCGAAGGAGGACGTGGAACCGTACTCATTAAATAGATGATGATTATGATCAATCCATTTTTGACACGTGTCATCATACGTGTGCAGAGCACGTGGTCTGCCATCATGCATGTCTGCCCGCCACGTGTACAGATCGTTAGTTTCCATGGATAAAGCTGACCCACATTCATTATTCGTTGCTTCTTGCTCTGTTGCAATTTTTCTCATAGTCGTGAGACCGGCATGTTGCTTCTTGCTCTCATAGAGTCAACTTTGTTTGTTGCTTCTTACTCTCCCAGCAGCAGTTAATTTCGCGGTATGTTTTGAAATATTTTCACATTTCAATTTGGCCGAAATTATATAAATTTGTTCTATAAATATTCCATCAAAGATTTTTGCTTTTAGATTTTTAAGAAATTAATTTATTTCTCATAAATATTTCACCAAATCACTATAACGTGCAGAGGGATCTCCGTGAGAACTATCGTACCCATATCGCATTGTAATGATTTTGCCTACAATCGTAATTTTCTTACATATATTTCTTCAAATCACTACAACGCGAGAAGAGGTCTCTCTCGGGTGCAAAGTCTCTCAAGCATATCACGTTATAGTGATTTGTCCTACTCTATCGTTCTTTTTTTGATTTTTGAAAGATTTTGGCATTTAGTTTTTTAAGAAATTGATTTGTTTCTTACATATATTTGATCAAATCACTATAGCGCGAAGAGGAAACTCGGTGAGAACTCTCCCACCCATATCGCATTATAATGATTTGTCCTACTATCGTTCTTGTAGTGGTTTTTCTTACAATCTTCATTGCCTTTTGAAATATTGCATCAAATCACTATAACATGAAGAGAGGCCTCGGAGGGAATTCACTCACACATATCGCGTTGTAGTGATTTTGGCACATTTTTCTTTGCATTTTTATTTTCTTACTAATATTTCATCAAATCACTACAACGCGACTAGAGATCTCGGTGAGAGTTATCCCACGCAATCCTTTATTATCTTGCCTAATCCTTTATTATCTTACACAAAACTTTCATCGTCACTCATGACATATTTCCTGCCTTGTAGATGGACCCTTTTGGGATTGATGTTGGCCTTCAAGAAAACCCAGATGAAAAGTTGCTCGACTTCCTTTATAAAGTTCGACAGCATCATCGCCATCATGAAATCTCACGCATGTTTAATTTCAATTTCTTCATCTAAGACATGATCGTTTCTACACGTTCGTATCTTCAGGAGAAAGAGCAGCAATTTTAGCAGATCACTTCAAGTGGTACAGTCATGTTTGATGATGTTCTCAGTACATGCACATGAATGATATTGAGTCTTCAACAACCCTAGGACAAAAGTTAAACAGGGATGTTTTAAAGGTGCCAGATGATAAGAAGAAGACACACAGTAAGTGTCCCATTCACAATCGCAAGTGTCGTCTTGTCACCTACCACTATGGATTTATCTGCTATCTGCATGTGCTGCTTAAGGATGAAAAAGTTACAAATGAAGAAATTGAGAAGAAGGCAGAGAAACCTCCAAGAGCAGAAGATGAAGTTCAAGATATTGCGGAGGAGATAAACTTGGCTTCGGAGAGGGACTTAAGTGAGCAGTTGGATATTGACATGCTTAGAAGAGAAGACACGTTAGTGGTTTTACAGGTGACAAGTAGCCCTCTACGATAGAGGAGGCAAGGGACATTCCAACCCCACTCCTCCCCACATTTCCTATTGGTGACAAACAATATTTGTTAACTACAGATATTCAAGTTATGTTTGACATAAGGGAAGACTACTGTCTGGCCATCATTGCACATAATCTTGAGGAAGATGAAGATTTTGTTGATCCAGATTTGGATAGATATCTCTTATTGGATTCAAATGTCAAGAACAATGAGTTCCATTTTGTTGCCGATACATTATCTATGATGTACAAGGATGCAAAGACTATGAATCTGACCTTCCCACCACTGAAGAGGAATTTCAGGCTATTCAGCAAAGACTTAATATTTCACACATGGGAAGGGAAGGGGCATCCTCATTGGTTGTCCCCAAACTCAACAATAAATATATGGACATATGATTTACTTGTTAATGACAAAAATCAAAAGGTGTGTTTACTTGTTAATGACTTTTTATCGTTCTTTTGAGTAGCTTATTCTATTTGTTGTGTTGGCTCATCGACAACATTGTTTTGCCTGGTTGTGTTTGAGGATAAGTTTCTCAGGTGTGCGGAGTAGGCAAACACGTGGGAGGACTTGGAATGGACTCAGCACTAGGAGAGTACATAATTCGATTGAAATTTCTACAATTCATTATATTCCACAAAAATTCTCAAAAGACAATGTTCATTGCAAATCTTTGGGCAGAGCCTTGGAGTCTATGCACAAAAGAGTATATTGCTTATGGATTCGCATGTGGGGTTAAGGATCCCAATATGCTAAGTGATTATGGGGCAAAAGGGAGCTTCTTAGATTCACAAAATTGAGGGTTCCTCCAGTTTTACAGTTACAGGATGTTGCACAGCCATCTTCAAAAAGGGCAAGGTTTCATGCACCTGAGGATGTTAGTGAGCAGGTTAAGGAGTAGTAGGATATTCCTATCTCTTGTAATAATATTCTCTCGTGTAATGTCATGAAACTTTTGCATATGATCATTTTTCAATTTGAAATGTTAATCATGGATCTATGGGTATCCAAATCTTTCCATTTCTTTGTTTTGTTCCTCACCATTATGCATGCTTAATACTTGCATTAGATCTCCTCCATAAATCTTGTTTTCTTTCTTTATTCATAAGTTTTACTGTTTGATTAATTTCGGATGCTTTGAAGCTTCTTTTTGGCTTTGTGTACAAGCTTCCCATATGTCCACTGATGTAATTCCTCTAAAATGTTAGTTTTTTTTCTCCTCCACCACCATGTCTTGTATGATTGAAATACCCGAAGTGTGCTTGATAATGTGTTTTCTCCATTCCTTGGGTTGACCATAAACTACCATACTTCTTTGCAAACCAAGGGGTATGATGGTATATAATATGCTTCAAGAGAATAAAACAATACATTAATTAGTATATTTTTTGATATACAGTTTAAGAACTAGTTCAATAATGCATAATCAATCTAATGGGTGATGTGTTGATCCATCCATGCATCAATCATTGATCTCTTAAACTCATCTAGCATTGTTTGAAATATCTCATGGTCCTTCTTCTTCCACACTTTCTTGTCATAGAACTTAAACATAGTGTCTAGAGATTTCCACACCTGGCTTTTCATATTCTTGCTTGACCATTGTTAGTATGGTCTACTACTGCATTGTGAATGCACTTCCATCTGTTGTATTTTACAATCTTCACTGTTGTATTTTACGATCTTCACTGATCGTCTTCATCTACAACCTTCTGGTGTTGGTTCAAATAGAAACCTTCTTGATTTCACACCCCCAATGGAAGGTTTCTTAGGTACATTCTTCCCATCCTTAGACTTTTTTTCATCTTGTTCAATTTTTGCATGTCCACCATGCAACCAATGTCTGTAGAACTTTCTCTAGTACTTTGATGGATGTAACCTTTGCTGTATTGGGTTGTAGAGTCCATGCAAAACATATGTATAAAAACAAGAGTTTTTCAATGATTCTGCAAAGAGCATGCATTATACAAATGTGGACACTTGACAATGGAATATCGAGAATTGGCTTGAAGTTTGGGTCTTTCAAGTGCCTTCTTCCAATACCTCTATTAAACACTTTGCACTGCACATAAGCAGGGATGTTTTGAATTGGCACCCTTTGACACATTGTGCATACATTTCAAAGTTTTAAAATCACCCGCCATATGCCACTCCACCTTATATTGTCCCATGTCTTCCACATCCAAGATTTTTCCATTTCTCTGCTCGCTCTGATGATCTCGGGTATCGATGTCTTACATGAAAGACCATATTATATCTATTGTAGACCACATCTCCTATTGGTGCACTCCTGTTGGTGCAGAATAGGTGTCTTCAATATGAAATGGGGTTCCTAGTGCTTGCAGTACCTCCATTTACTTGTTTATGCATTTTTGTTACCAAGGAAGGATTTGGCAATAATGATCCTTTCATAAATACTAGAATCCTTCATCTTTTCCTACAAAGTCTTATAAATGCATGAGTACCCTTTGTGTGATATACCAGCCTTATCAAGTATTGCCTCCTGGATGTCCTGTGGATTGAGTTGATTCTCTTTGAAAAAGTCATCTATTTGATTTTTTGAGACCTTATATTTCTTCTCATTCATGAGTGCTTCTACATACTGGCGATCTAGAAGAAGACTTAAATGTGCACCAGAAGGTTCTGTCGTTGATTCTTTATCAGGGTGCAATAATTATCTGATATCAAATTGAAATGTAGAAACTGATATACATGAACATATGCAATAATGATTGCTAGGCTATAAAATATCACAATAGAAACAATAATAAAGTATCACAATAGAAACAATAAACCAGTTAATAGAAAGGAGCTTACTTGATTGCATGTATTCTCTTCTTGATGCCACCACTTCCTAGCTTCATTTTCTCAATATCCCTTAGTTGTTTTTGTTATCTACGGAGACCTAATAAGGTCTGCTTATGTCTTAATTTAGACATTTGTTTTTCAAGACCTAAAATGGTTTCCTTATTGCTTAATAACTTTTGCACACAATGCTCCATGGCTTTCTTCAAATGGATTATCTCCTTCTCAAACAAATCTCTTTCTAATTTAAGAACATTGCTTGTTGCTTCCAAATGATGTGTATATCCTAGGAGCCCATTAAAGCCATCTCCAACAAAGTTGAGTAGAGATGTCATACTCGTAGGGGTATGGAGTTTATAAAAGGGTATTTTGGATATAACCTCCCATCGATCCATAAATCTACGTTTTTCTTCCCTTGCATCCTTAACATTTCTTTAGAAGCAATTTAGGTTTATTTCTCTTTCTTAGACATTCAAGCTCAATGTGCAGGTTGTAGATGTCTCTTTTCTATGTATTCCTCCTTGCTCTTGATCCCTATGTCATCCTCTTGATCCTCTATATGTTCCTCTTTGCTCTTGATCAATAGAAAAATCTGAATGGAAAGAGAAAGGTGCCAAAATAGTAAAAAGAAAAAAAGAGTCAAACGAATTTGCAAGAAAAACCTTGATTTTGAAGGTACCAATACTTGCAATCTTTGATATGTAAAACCTTCAAAAGTTGAGGTGAAGTTTCTTGCAGGGAGGGAACTCAAACTATTTTTGGATGATCCTTGGTTCAAATTTGAAGAAATATTCTATTTCTGCTTGTACATAGAGATTTTAAGATATAAGCCATTAAACTTGGAGAATTGACCAATTCATTGTTCACATAGTACATATAGTACATGAACGGATTGAAGACTTCAAGAACTAGCAATATTCTATCACTTTTATGTGCATTTAAGAGTAGAAATATATATTTTACATCTCATGAAAATGCGAAGAGAAAATACCCCAAAAATAATTTCACCTTATTTTTCAGGCTTTTTGGATTATCTCTCTATTAGCTTAGTTGGCACTTCTTAGAGGGCCCAAAGTTGAGTTCAAAATTTTCCTAATGCATTGGTTTTGATCTAGATGTGCAAGGCTCCATTGATTAGGAAAATCATGAGTCGATTGATTCACTAATCTTGATTTTTGTTCTACAATTCAATTTTAAAGCTGAAGAACTATAAGAAAATACACGTGGTGGAACCATCTATGTTGGGGAGGGGGCTGCATGCGAGCCTACCATGCCTATGTGCAATAGTATGCTCTCCAGCATAGGGACCTTGAATCTACCATCATCGTCCCTCGTGAAATCTCCAAGCTCCTCTCTACCACCATTCAAGAAGCCCTAAGCTCCTCTCTTTTCTCTTTTTACACAAAGACAATGTCGCGGGCGAAGATTGCATCTCTCAGCATCCTTCACATGTCCTCCAAATAATTATAACTAGAGCTCATTCTACACTACCCTTAGACATGCCATCTCTCAACATCCTTCACATGTACTCTAAATAATTGTAACTGGAGCTCATCCCTACACTACTCTTAAATATACCATCACCTACGTTCGTGATAATAGCTATCTGGATCAAACATCAACATATGCATACTATGAATTTTTTCCACCACCACATATGTGCATGATATAAGCTACAATTTCTTCCCACCACCCTTATCCATATTGCATAACAAGAATTTCCTTCATGAAAACAAACACCTACGTGGGTCAAAATCAAGGATTTCACTGATGTAAACGAGAACATGTGAACATGTTAATAACACAAAAAATCTTGTGATCACATGTTATATTCACAAAGCTTTCACAAGTGCCTAAAAAAATTATCTTTGTCGGGTATAAAAAATCTTCTCAGGTGGCCCCACTGACCTGCTATTATGTGAAGATGGTAACATGAGAACATGTGAATAGCTTATTCCCATGTGTAGCCAAGCTTTTAAGGAGTTCCCAAATGGCAAGTGACCTGTTATTTTGTGAATGGTAACATGAGAACATGTGAATAACTTGTTCACATGTGTTATTATGACAAAAAATCTTGTGAGCACGTGAATATTAAATCCTTGGTCAAAATTTACACCAATAAGCTGCTATATGATGTTTGCCTCTAAAATTATCCTGCCAATAGGCTATATGATGTTTGCCTCTAAAATTATCCTACCAAAAAAATATTTCAATTTTCTACTCTTTTAACATGATTAGGTTTACTAAGAGCCTCCATAGTTACCATCTTCTACATTTATATATGAATAGAAGTCTACCATTGCACACCTATAAGTTGAGCTCTTTAAATTCTTAGCATTGGTGGTTGTATATCATGCCCACTATCTACTTATAAATAATAGAGCAAATAATTATGTCATGCAAACTATCAAGGTATTGTAAGTATATACTAAAGGCTTTGCTATTTGGGTCTAGAAATAGACTCAAGGATGTTTGTAGGATTTTTCATAATCTATGGAGCTTATATTGTTATGTATTCTAATATGTTTTGAGTTCTTGTGAAATAATGTGCATATTTATGCATAGTGGTAGAATTTGTCCCAAGAAATTCGATTTAAAAAAGTGTCTAACATTCATGAAATTTATAAAATAATTTTTTATTTGAAAAATATTAATATTTATTTAAGTTGTGTAGACTCCTATGCCATTTTCTAAGTCAATTTTATTTTTATGTCAACAGCAACAACAGTTTATAAATCTACAAAGGTCACACGTGTTCTCAATCTTGAAAAAAAAAACAAAATTCATGTAATTTTTAAATTTATACATGGAATTCTAGGTGTGTTTTCAAAAAAAGTATGTTTTTAAGACATTTTTTAGATTTCACACATTTTGAGAGGGGATCTTTTTCAGTAACCCTTTGTTAGCTACCTATTTTACTCGCAATAGTGTTCTTGGTGAAAATGCTAACTACCTGCTCCTCTATGCTGACGTACATGAGGTCTATATCTCTTGTTAAGACCTTCTCCCTAATGAAGTGATAATGGACCTCTATGTGTTTTGGTTCATGCATGAAGCACTTTGTTCTTGGCCAACTGTATGCTACTAAGATTATCGTAAATAGATGACAACCTGCCTATCCATATGTTGTCCCAAATCTTCAAGTAGCTTATGTAACCAAGCCATCCCACATGCTGCCATCGCAACACCCTTGTACTCCACCTCTGTGATCGACAAGGAAACTGTCAGGGCTACTTCTTGCTAATCCATGTAATAGCACCATTACCAAAGAAAAATATAAATCTACTACTTCTTACTAATCCATGTAGCAGCACCGCTACCAAAGAAAAATATAAATCTGCTTTTCTAGTAGAACTTCTTTCCAAGAGATGCTACCAACCTAATCTACGCCAGTGTATCCATACACCCGAAAATGTATACTAGACTCATAGAAGAGGCCATAATCCACTATGGACCTCACATAGCATAGTGTGCATCTCACACTATCTGAATGCGACTTCTGCATAAAACTCGCTCTCCACCACTGCAACTGTGTAGTTCACGTTTGGCTTGGTGATCATCATGTAGATCAAGCTACCCACCACTATCTTCCTGTACATAGTGGCATTCTCCAAAATCTCACGTGTGTTTGCACTTAGCTTGACATTTTGATCCAACAGTACAGAAATGGGCTTCCAGCCAACCATACCATATTTAGACAACATGTCTAATGCATAGTTTCTATGATAGCCATATGCCATCAGTCATCTTGTGATGACCTTAATGCCAAGAAAGTGTCTCTGCTCACCCAAATCCTTCACCCAATGCAACTGGTAGAAAGTGTACCACCTTATCATGGTTTCACCCAATTCCCTTATCACTCTTTTACACATAGATAAAGAGAATGCAGGGGAGAGGGAGAGTTTGAGTTCCTTACAAGCAAATACACACACAAGAGAGAGATGGATGGCTAAACTGTTTTCTATCTTCTTCTCTTCTCTACAACCACATAACTAAAAGATAAGAGTACATACTATATGGGAAAGTACTCTCCTAAAGTACTCTCCTAAAGTAACATACAATGGCCATAACTCTAGTACTCCGAAGTGGTTGTCACATAGCCTGTCTTCCATTGGCAACATATAAACCATAATCTCACCAACCATTACAATGGCATAAGTGTTGAAGCTATAACCAGGCTATAACCAGGTAGGTCATCAATGTCCGCAGCACTAGTAGTTGAGCTTGATATCTCAACACTCTCCCTCGAGCTCAACTCCACACACTGCACTCCAAGTACGCTCCTGACATGTGGAGCTTCTCTGTGCCCAATTCCTTCATGAAGATGTCAGCCACCTAATCCTCTCTGCTAACATATACTATATTTATATCACCTGCTAAAACCTTCTCTCTTTCAAAGTGATAATGCGCCTCATTGTGTATCATTCTAGCATGGTATACTAGGTTACTGGCCAACTGTATGCTACTCATATTGTCACAATAAATGAAAATTTCTCTATCCACGGGCTCACCTATATCACACCAAGTAATTTTTGAAACTAATCTACCTCACACGCTACCATTAGTAGCACCCCTATACAATGCCTTTGTACTCAACAAGGCAACTCTTAGCTCTTTCTTACTGCTCCAACTCACAAAAACACTCCCAAATGAAAACATAAAGCCACTGGTATACCTCATGTCTCTGACACTACTAGCCCGGCATTTGTGTACCCATGTAGCTATATCTCTGTACTAGCCTCATAGAAAAGTCAATTAGTCAGTTGTGAACTTTATGTACCTGAGAATCTATATAGACACATCCAAGTGTGGCTTCCTAGGGTCCTACAAAAACTGACTCACAAGTCCAACATAGCTCAAATCTGACCTAGTAATGGTCATGTAGATCAATCAAAATACTCACTATGTGCCTGTATGTTGGGAAGAGCAAACAGAATCTGCCTCTACAGCATCTAAATCACTAAAAACACCCAACCCAAGTCACCCAAAAGCCCTGCATCTATCCTCTAACTCTCTCATGATTCAGTTGGACACTTGAGTCCTCAGTTGACCCACCAAAATGTCCTCCTAGGTCAGATCTAACTCTCAGCAACCCTAATCTTCAATCCTAACACCTCAGCTGGCCTCCTCTCTCTGATCATCTACTAACCTAATCTGATTCCTGACTACCTATTACACTGACCTCTATTAGGTGACTTTATCAAACTTTTAGGTAGCTTCTTACCTCTAGACTTCTAGATTCTCCTCTAGATCTAGCAATCCTCAAATCTCTTGCTCCAAAGTCCTACTAAACATGTCAATACCTTTCTTCTAATTGTTAGCTAACTCTGTGTCTTATCGAGTTATGACTGAAATTCCTCAACTGACTCAAACCTTTCCACTCATGTGTCCTCTGACACTTACAAACCCCCAAACACCCTAGACTCCTCAATGATCTAGCCTTACAACCCCTTATCTAACAACTAACCTTGTTAGATATCTTTCAACCCATCAAATTTTTTGACTCTGACAGACCTTTAACTATTAGACTTGACCCTAATTATCTCCCTCTCAACTCAAAAAAGACTAATTTTATGCTTCTGCACCCTCAGCAGGCTGACACCATTTGACCACTCACTTGACACCATCTAACCACTCGAGATGATCCAATCTCATTCAGCCTTGACTCAACAAACTATAGATCTTCACTCATAATTGATTTTTTCTCAACAATCTCAGTTAAAACAACACAATCACCATAGCAAAAAACTCATTCATCCACGCACAATATGTTCACTTTGTCTTACTCAAACTTGCAAAAACAAACCAGTCACAACAACCTTGAGACCCTGGGCTCAAACAAGAGGGAAAAACATAAAACTGAGAGAACTTCCATAGCTTCAAGCCTCTTTGATGGATTCTACAACCACCTCTGCAGATCTTCTTCTTCAAACACAAATCAACACTTGAGCAAATTACTGGGTAGCACCAAGTTCCAACAAAGATGCAATTAGAGATCCTAAGGCTTGCCACAAAAACCTTCAGCGACTTACACCAACTCTCTCTCATCTAGTCCAACCAACCCTCACCTACTCACATTGCTTATCCTCCTCAATGGGTGTACTCTTCTTCTTCTATTTTCTTCCTCCCTGCTGGCATTCTATGTGCCCTCCTGCATAAAACCCTTTCATCCAAAAAAAAAGACACTACTCTTCCTTTATAAAATGAAACTACCACCCATCGCCTGCTTTCCTTTTTCATCGTCTAGATCTCTCAATGTATCTTCATGCGCACAGTTCCTTGCTAGGCGTTACATGGCCTTTTTATTTGGCTGATCACATTGTTTTCATACTACCTTGGCCAAAACTTTTTGTAGACCCTACATTCTAGACTAGAATATGTACATGATATATTTCTACAACCTACCTTTTCCTCCTCTACGCTTGTCTATGTCATGATTTCATTGGGCTCAAAAAACCTCTCACATATTTTCCCCAACCCCATTGTGAAACACTTTCAAGTGTTTCACCATGTCTTCTTTGCTCTTTCTCTTTTTTTCTTTTTTCTTAGATCAAAGGGTCTATGTATTCAATTGAGATACAACTCAACATCCTCCTAGGATCAAAAGGGTATAATGTCACCCTCCATAGCCATTCAATTGAATTTACCCTCCCACATGGATCACACACCTACTATAAGTAGCCATCATAGAGGATCTTTCCATCCAGATCACCTCCGGAGCCTTGTGCAAAGAAATACCACCAAAAAACATCCACATAAACAATATGATCATCCCCTACTGGCAAACACGAGCTCTTGCACTTTACAGCTCTTTCAAATACAAGAGATATCCTAGCATCAATGTCTCTAAGCCAAGCCTCCCCTTCCTTAGCTATGCAAGATTGCAACCACATAAAGATAGACTCCCTATGCTCCAAAGCATACATGCCACACATACTTGGTCTCCCAAATCATCAAACCCGTCTACCTCTAAAAGGTCATGCATGTTTCCACTGACAACCTCACCTAGCATAGAGCCACAAGTCTCCTTAAAGCACTTCTCTTTCTACAAAGTAGAATTTGCATGAAAATCATCATCACGTCTACTCTTCACATCAACCAAGCCCTTAATCTTCTTCAAATACTCTGCATCCTGCAAGCAACAACCCTTACTAAAACACATCACAACCCCCTAGGTAGATATCCACATATCCCATACCCAAAGGCTCAGCATCACCAACATTCCCATCAACCACATCCAACCACATCCAAGCAAGTAACATAAATAGAATTAAGAAAGGTATCAACAATGCATGGAGAAGCATCATTCAGCTCAACTTTCAGTACATTGGGCTTTATATCTTGAACATGGTCTTGCTCAGCCATATGACTGGCTATTCCAACCCCTTTAATCTCACCTATATATGCACCCCATGCATAACCACCTCTAACTCTAACAAGCTCTGATCCAAATCTATTTTATCATCAGCCTCATCTGAGGATCCTATAGAATAAGCATCATAGCTATCAAAAGAGGTTGAATCAGCCCTTGTATCCTTTTCCAACTTCTCTTCTAGCTCCTAAATCTTGCATGTCTTCAAATCATACCTTATCCCCTTATTGGCCAACACATACCTTCCTCTTCTATATTTTCTTCAATCATACTCACATTACCCAATGAACCTTGAGGTTTCACTTGTCCTTGTTTGGGCAATTGATTCCCATTAACTCTATCCCTATTGGCAACATCCCTGCTACCCTCTGGTCTTTGAATAATAGGATATATACCTCTTGGATATCTTCTTTGTTGAGGACATTGAGGCACTATATGACTATTGGAAATATAAGCCCAACTTGTCCCTTAGCCATAAAACAAATGTGCATAGGATGAAGTGTTATCCTAAGTTCTGATGGTTGTTATGTTGAAGACTTTAAAGACAAGTGCAGGTTGGTTGCAAAAGACAACAGAGTGGGCAGAATGATTACATTGAATGTAAACATGCTTGAAGTGAGTGCTGCAATGTTTGCAAATGGTTCAGGAATTGTTGCAGACACAGACATTTGGCATAAAAGAATTGGACATCTGAATGTGCAGAGAATGAAGTCTATGCAGACTAAAGGAATTGTGACAGGGCTGCCAAAGTTTAAAGTTGAAGGTATGCAGAAAATATGTGAAGCATGCCATTTTGGAATGCAAACAAAGCATGTATTTCCACGTGACAAAAAAGTGAGCAGAAATGCACTAGATGTTGTGCATTCAGATGTATGGGGTCCTACGAAGACCATGTCTATGGGAGGCTGTAGGTATTATATGACATTTATTGATGACCACACAAGGAAAGTGTGGGTATACTTCATGAAGGAGAAGAGTGAGGTGTTCACTTTTCATAATTTCAGAGTTATGGTTAAAAAGCAAACAGGGAAATATGTAAAGTGCCTAAGGTCAGATGGAGGGGGAGAGTACTTCTCTAATGAGTTCTCTGATTTTTTGAAGAAGAATGGTATTCAGAGATAGTTTACATGCAAATACACTCTACAGAGCAAAATGGAGTTTCTATGAGCGGAAAAACAGGCACATTACTGAGATTGTGCGAGCATTGATGGGAGAGAAGAATATGCCGCATAGCTATTGGGCTTTGGCTATTTCTACAGCAGTTTACATTATGAACATGACTCCAACTGCAGCCATACATGATGTAACTCTAGAGGAGAGGTTTACTGGCAGAAAACCCGATTTGTCTCATTGAAAATTCTTTGGATGCATTGCATATGTGCATGTGCCAGATGAGCTAATAACTAAGCTAGATCCAAAAGCTGAAAAATGTGTGTTTATTGGGTATTCCCTTGAGCAAAAGGGATACAGGTGTTATAACCCTGCTACACGTGACTTGAGGGTAAGTAGGGATGTTGTCTTTGATGAGATGATCAGCTAGTATGTTGCTGAAAAACAAGCTGTTGGGGCTGATGTAATAAGTGGAAATGTGGTTGCACAGAATGTAAGTCAGCAATCACAGTCTTTGAGTGCATCCACCTGGTTATGAGGATGTGAGTCACCCCGAGCATGTTTGCAAGTTGAAGAAAGCCTTGTATGGCTTAAAACAAGTACCAAGAGCATGGTCTGACAAGATTTCTCAATATCTTATCACTATTGGCTTTCATGTAGCCAATGCAAATTCTCGTTGTATGTGAGACAAAGTCATAGAGGGGTTGTGCTTGTTGTCATCTATGTAGATGACAAGATCATTATTACGGAGGACCATGATGCAGAGATCTTTGATGTAAAGATCTTGCTTAGATAGAAGTTTGAGATGAAGGATCTGGGGGAGCTCAGATATTTCTTAGGCATTGAGGTGATTAGGTCACCACATGGTATTGGATTACTACAAAGATAGTATGGCGGCTTGGACATGTTGTCCAAGTATGGTATGACAGTCTGTAAGCCTATCTCAGTGCCATTGGATCAGAATGGCAAGTTGAGTGTAGATTTAGGAGAGATTTTGGAGGATCCTACTATGTATAGGTGCATAGTACGAAGCTTGATCTGCATGACGATCACCAGGCCAGATTTGAGCTATGTTGTTGGGTCACGTGAGTCAGTTTATGCAGGTTCCTTGGAAGTCGCATTTGGATGCATTGAGATGCATACTGAGGTATGTAAGGTCTACTTTGCATTGTGGACTATTTTATGAAACTAGGACAGAGATATGTGTACATGGGTACACAGATGCTGATTGGGCTAGTAGTATCTCAGATAGAAGATCTACTAGTGGCTTCATGTTTTCTTTGGGGAGTGCTGCTCTCTATCTAGTACACAGAGGTTGAGTACAAAGGTGCTGCTATGGCAGCATGTGAGGTAGCTTGGTTGAGAAAGCTACTTGCAGATTTGGGTCTATGGATAGACAAGTTATCATTTTTTGTGACAACATGAGCAGTATACAGCTAGCCAGGAACCCACTTTTTCATGCTCACACGAAGCATATAGAGAGAAGGTTTTGGCAGGAGACGTTGACCTTATTTATGTCAGCACACAGGATCAGGTCACTGACATCTTCACCAAAGCATTGGGTACAGAGAAGCTCCATAGATTCAGGGCTTCGCTTGGTGTACATGAGATGGAGTTGAGCTCGAGGGGGAGTGTTGAGATATCGAGCTCATCTAGTGAGGCGGTGGATAGACGGTGGACACTGATGACCTACTTGGGGGATAGGCCCCACACTTACACCACTGGCATGGTTGGTGAGATCATGGGTGATATGCGGCCAGTGGGATGACAGGCTGTGTGTGACAGCCATTCTAGAGACTGGCATAGTTATAGCGCCAGCTCATTTAGTTGGGTTCACACTATAGAGAACCCTAGTATGTATTTGGTTGAGTACCTTTTCATATTGTGTGTACTCTTATCTTTGTATATGGTGTGTTGAGTGTTGTGTGAAGAAGAAGAAGGTTTTCAACCTCTCACCTTGTGTGTTCTCTTTTAGGGTTTTGTGAGTGTGTGTGCTTGCAAGAGCTCAAGCTCTCTTCCCTCCCCTGCATCTTTTCAAGAGAAAACAGTCTACATGAAGTATTCCAATGGTCATACCTGAGGATTCTAGAGAAATTATGAATAAAAAGTGAATTGGAGCACATGCGGCCTTACAGAGCACATCAAGCAACACAACAAGCAAAAAGGCAACAAGCATACATAGGGTCAAATGCTACACAAAAACACTTAGAGTGGCGATCACAGAAAGTGTGCATCAATCAACGCTAGGTAGACCACATAGAATGAAGCGTAATCTTGTATTGAAAGATAACCCGTATTGCATTGTTTTAGTCGTTCATAAAAATCGTGTTTAGTGCATGATGATATAAAAAAAATCATGTCTAGTACCCCATGTTAGAATTCACTTTTACAACTAAGGAAGTTGATCATCATTTTTTCCGTATCTATAACACGGTGCTATTAACAAGAGATGTTTATTACAAAAAGCCATAACAACACAACAGGGGGTAGTCCTATCTTGAAAGATGACCCGTACATAGAATGTATATTTCATTGATAAACTTTGTACACAGAGGCAAAAATTACAAATCCCCTATGATGTTTTGGGCTGATGGAGGATCGAAACTATTAGGGGGGGACTCCACACAACCAAGAGGAGGATGATCATGCTTATCTAGGTGGATAGTTCTCTCAGCTTGGCTCGAGGGGGGCGAGGATGGACCATCGTGGGGCCAATGGTGCAAAAGGATAGGGGGCATCCTAAGGCTTAATACTAACTTGGTTGATTATCTGTTTGATAAGCTTGGTCTGAAAAATCTCGTAGTCCTCCTCCTTTTGTAAGCATTCAGCTAGGGGTTCGATAAAAAAGAAAAAGAAAGGTCAAGGATGAATAACATACATTAAACAAAAGACTCTGAGAAAGGTATATAGAATGTGATGTACAAAATTGTACCTTTGATGGTATTTCAAATAGAGAGTGAATCAAGAAGAAGGCATGGAATGCAACACGCCAACCACGAGAGCTGCCATCTGGTTGATGTGGAACCCTACATCTAATATATCTTGTACAACTTACAAAATCTTCCTGGGTGACACCCTCTAGGGCTACAATGAATTTCCTCAAGGATCTGCATCCCAAACAAAATAATAATATAAATACAATATCCATATGATAACCAAAAAATTTGAATTGTCTTTATTGCATGTACTCACAAGATAATGTTAGCATGAGTGCCACCGATGGAGTTTACCAAGTAACATTTCCTTGTTTTGGCAGGTGGTACAAGGAAACCATTTTTGAGATTTAAACATGCAGTTTGAAGTATGGGATCTACACAAATATCAAGACTTGTTGGGTGCAGAATGTTTGGAGCCATTTTGTACTAAAAGCCCATAAGAGACTTAGGCTTTGACCAAAACAATGTGCTTAGATGGGTTTAATTTTTGGATTGTACGAGCCAAATCTTTACACTATTGTATCAAGAAATCAAATGCCTCCAAACTTACTGTCATTTGATTATCTCTTTTGTTAATATTTGCAATTTGATTGCAATGAAGATGTGTTTGTTTTTTATTAAAGATATTGCCTTGTCAAGGTGTAAGGCTATGAATATTATAATTTAATTTGGATAGACTCAATTATGTCAACAGTGAAAATCTTTTATACATCATATTCAATAAATTTGATGAAATTTAGCATTGACAATATACTCGCTCTTTTATTTTTTTGGTTGAATTGAGGTATTGGAGCGTTTGTCTATGAAGGTTTAAATCCATCCATATCATGGATGAATTTATGTTGTTGGCACATAATATATTTATTTAAAATTTTGAATGTCCATTAACCATACATTTTGTTTTCAACAGGATATGTTGAAGCATATAGCTTTGATTTCAAGTGTACAGAAAACTTACTATTGAGGTGGCACCAATCATTTGGTGACTCATGTACCTAGAAGCAAAAGAGTTCCACCACCCCCAGGTACAATAAGGAAACAAAGAAGAGTATTGATACTTGAACTCAATGGTGTTTTACTTAAGACCACTGAGATGCAACATGGTGATGTATGTCTAGACTGGGCCAAACATATGCATCTTATGGAAGAGAATACAAGTGTTTGGCATTTGATTCACAAAGATGCATTCACTTTCCTTGATTTTTGTATGCAATGGTTTGAGGTATGGATCTGGAGTACTAATAGACTACAAAGGACTCGACGCATTCTTGAGTTGTGCTTTCCTTCGGCACCATCAAAAGTTTAAGGTCGTATAGCAAGGCAGGCAGCATGTCAAAAGACGGATCTTCTAATTGGATATCGATTTGTATACCACAAAAACTTGGATGTAGCATGGAGAATTTTTCATGACCTGGATGGAAATAACACGCTAATTTTTGATGATACCCTCTACAATGTAATGTGGAATATACCCGGAACCTACTTGATTTTTCCAAAGATGTGGAATCAAAATATAGAGGAGCTTCAAAGCTTTTTGGAGACAACAATCAGCGCATGGTTACTTGGTTGGATTTATGCAAAGAACAAACGGGAGTATACTTGCAACACTTTAGTAAATGAAGCAGCTTATGATAGAGAAACTTTGTATGTATTGGAGCAATAAATGAGAAAATGCTATGTTTGAGATACAATTTGTACTCAATTATTATCTTGACAAAGTGTCTACGAAGGGTTTCTGTCTCTTCGGATTAATTGTAAACTTGAATGTAACAATCTCATTGAAATTTGATTGCTTATGGTGTTTCTAAACACCACACGATATTTCAGTAAATGACCACAACAACGCGATACGTTTTGGGTGTGAAGGTATGTTTTGTTTGAATGAAGATGTTTGAATGCAAAATCTTATATTTCGGTAAATGACCATAACAACGCGATACAGACCAATCTTGGTCAGAGGATGACCACCATCGTGTTGTTGTAGTAGTGTCTTGTTTTTGTGTATTCGGTTCTTCTATGTCATTTTCTCAACTTGCTCGTCATCATATTGTTATTGTTGCCATTTATAATAGGTTATGTGTTTTTGTGATTTTAGCTATCATGGTGGCCAGGACAAAGTCTGCGGCCCATCGTACCTCAACAAGCGATCCTGGCATAGTGAGACAAGTAGGAAAGGGCAGAAACATGGATATTATGAATCAAGCTTAGAAGATCCAAATGAGGAACTATGCTAGCATGCTGAAAGAGATTCATAAGGTCTAGAAGCACATATCCATTGCCATACCAAGACTTCCCTTCCAGAGGTTATTGGTCAGGGCTATTTGTGCGGATTATAGCCTGAATATGCACCGGCAAGCTTCTTCCCTGGGATGCCTCCAAGAGTCCACGAGAAGACTTCCTTATGGAGTTGTTTCAAGATAGCCATGTCCTTGCGGCACATGCTCATCATGTTACCATCATGCCTAGGGACATGGCTTCTCTTAGGCATCTCCATTTCAGGTGTACAACAAGACTCTTGAGCTTGTCATTATTCTTGATTGGAGAATGAGGGAGATATTGGAGTTACCTCCCATTCTGAGTCAAAGGTTCAGGGTCGAGGAGGTGCCAATTACCCATAATAGAGACACTCGCTGGAAGAGGAGGGCTTAAACCCTGGGATGAGTACACATCGAGAATGCGCAAGAAGGAGGAGATGAAGAGAATGCGGCTTAGCGGGCACAGGAGTAGGTAAAAAAGACCCTCCAATAGCTGGAGGAGGAGAGGAGGGCTAGGGTCGAAAGGAGAAGAGTGCAAGAAAGAAGAGATCAAGATTGAAAGGAGAAGTAGGAGTTGGTTTCTAAGCTTCATGTGTGACGAACTGGCAAGCCCTTGAATATCTAAGGCTATACTTTGAATTCCAAGTCTAGATTCGCAATGCCGATAACTTTTTTCGAGTCAGTGCTGACGAAGTAACTATTTTGTCTGACTCAAACACAAGGAGGTCAATGACGATTTAATGTCCCTCATTCTCAAGTTGGTGGCATTCTAATATATCTTTTTGCTTGTGGGGTCCATTGTAATTTCTCCAATTTCATGTTGGGCTTGTGTTTATAGCTTCATCATTTCAAGACTACGAGAAAATCACCAGTCGTTTGTCAATGTATATGGTGAATTCTCTGGTCTCAGTGGTCCTTGTATCTGAGGTCACCAACATGATCGATGTCTATGATTGGTTCCACACTTGTGTCATTAATCTAATGCAAATCGTGTTCTTTTCATACCACGAGGAGTAAGTTGCTTAATTTCTTTCATTTCTACTATTCATGGTTTGGGTTCATTTTTCTTATACATAATTCGCTGTCCGGGTTAGGTTGGAATCTGATTATACTGTCACTCAATGTTTAATGAAACCAGACGTTATCCTACCCATAAGCTCAAGTAAGCCTTTTGTAGCCTTGATATGTATGCTTTTGCCTGCAACTCCACTTATGAGATGACCACGATCATATCCCAAGCGAGTAGCATAAGCAATAGCGTGTTGATCACTCAAAATCCTTGTTTTGTAACACACTTTTAACAAGCTTAGCTGGTCTTTGGATAGTAATGGTACTCCAGCTTTGGATGCCAACATTGCTAGATCCTTGCTTATGGATTCTACTTCTCTTTTTTCCCCTCTTGATTGGACATACTTTAGCTTATCACCATACAATGGTAAGTGTGAAGATGCACAAGATGTGTTTTCCACTTCATCTGAATGTTCGTTGACCTCTTCTCGCAAAAATTGGGAGGTGAATTGGAGCCATTCTTCCAGTACATCTTGAAAATCGATAAATAAATTATGACCATGTTGTTGAGATATCGAGCTCATCCAGTGAGGTAGTGGACACTGATGACCCGCCTGGGGGATAGGCCCCACACTTACACCGCTGGCATGGTTGGTGAGATCTTAGGTGATATGCGGCCAGTGGGATGACAGGCTGTGTGACAGCCATTCTAGAGACTGGCATAGTTATAGCGCCAGCTCATTTAGTTGGGTTCACACTATAGAGAACCCTCGTATGTATTTGGTTGAGTACCTTTCATATTGTGTGTATCTTATTCTTGTATATGGTGTGTTGAGTGTTGAGTGAAGTAGAAGAAGACTTTCAGCCTCTCACCTTGTGTGTTCTCTATTAGGGTTTTGTGAGTGTGTGTGTGTGCTTGCAAGAGCTCAAGCTCTCTTCCCCCCTGCATCTTTTCATGGTATCAGAGCCTAGTTCGTGCTAAGGACTGAGCTGCAAGCAAGAGAACCACAGGAAGCGGTACGAGGGTAAGAGCTTCAACTACTCTTCCCTATTTGTGTTGGTGACTACACCCTTGTCGGGAGCTCTACGGGAGGCACCAGCAAACGATCTCTGATTGAGGATCTTTCTTCGCGGGAGTAAAGCTATAGGGCAACTATACTGTTCTATTGGACAAAATTTTCTGGGCCGAAAACGCATTTCAGGCGCGTCCGGACCTCCGTTTTTCAGAAAGCAGGCGATTTCGACTGCGACAGGTAAGTCATTGATTCTCTGCAGAACTCTGTTTTAAGAACTGCAGGAAGACAGATTGACTGTGCAGACACTGTGGGTGCTGCAAAGAGGTCAACACTTGCCATTGGGTGAATGTATGCACATTGAAGTCACTGGTTATGGCATTTGAGAGTTCAACAGTACCGCTACAGAAAATACAACAGTTTGTGCAGGAAAAACCAGAGTGTTGTTTCTGGTAAATTTGTGTATCTGGCAAGATATCAAATGATGGCATAACTCAGATTGTAGCTGAGAAGCTGGATAAGAATAACTTCCATGCTTGGAGGTTCAGGTTGACGAATTTCCTGATGGGAAAGGGCTATTGGGACTACATAGAAGGTGAGCATGAAGAGGCACCAGAGATACCAGACATAAATCCGACTACTGCAGATGTGAAAGAGTTTAAAGACTGGAACCAAGGAGCCAGGAAAGTAATGTATTGGCTCTCTCATTAGTATACACGACACCATGATTGGGCATATTCAGGATGCCAAGTCGCCCAAGGAGGCGTGGGACACCTTGGTTAAACTCTATGAAACAAATACCAAGGCACGCAAGATACAGTTGAAGAATGAACTCCATACTGTGGAGAAAAAGAGCATGTCTGTGAATGACTATGCGTTGAAGATAAAGGGTATTGTGGAATCCCTTGCATCTATTGGTGTGTCAGTAGATGATGATGATAAGGTGGAGATCTGTCTATGTGGTCTCCAGCCACAATACAAGGCGTTCAAGACGTCTATTCAAACTCAGGAAAACATTCCCAACTTTACAGATTTGGTGTCTATGTTGATTATAGAAGAGAAGAGCTTGGGTGAAGACCAACAGTCTTCACAAACCAAAAACAATTCGGAGTAGCAGGCCTTCTACACAAGTTCAGGAAGAGGACGAGGTAGAGGAGGCCATGGACGCGGTCAAGGAGGTGGCCGAACAGGTAATCAGAATTATGGCCAGCAGCAGCAAAAC
The DNA here is from genome assembly GCF_041138505.1 of Cibotium barometz. Lineage (NCBI taxonomy): Eukaryota > Viridiplantae > Streptophyta > Polypodiopsida > Cyatheales > Cibotiaceae > Cibotium > Cibotium barometz. The sequence continues at coordinate 39,466,373 of NC_141065.1, forward strand.
AACAACAGTCCCAGAATTCCCAACAACAACAACAACACGCAAGTGGAAGAGGTAAATTCAGAGGCAGGGGGAGTCAAAGAGGTCGTGAAAATTGGCAAAGGCAGTATAATGATGCACGTGAATGCTATTATTATGGTAAGCCTGGACATGTGCAGGTAGAATGTTATAAGAAGCAGGCTGACATGCAAAATGGAAAAGTGCAGCAAAACAACTATGCATCCTCAAGCAAAAATAATGAGGATAATGAAAGGTTGTTTGTTATGCAGCATGTCGTGAATGCCATGTCTGAAAATGTTGAAGCAGCACAAAAAGATGATGTGTGGTATGTGGATTCAGGTGCTTCGAACCACATGACAAGTCATGGGGAGTGGTTCAAGGAGATGAAAAACTCGGAAAGACCAGGTTTTGTGGAAACAGGGGATGACACTGCTCATCCAATTGCCCATGTTGGAGATGTGCCATTGTCTATGCAGGATGGCAAAGTGAAGTACCTTGCAGATGTACTTCACGTTCCGAACATAACAAAGAATCTGGTTTCAGTTGGCCAGATGATTGAGCAGGGTTTGCAGGTTGGGTGTTATGTTGAAGATTTTAAAGACAAGTGCAGGTTGGTTTTTGCAAAAGGCAACAGAGTGGGCAGAATGTTTACGTTGAATGTAGACATGCCTGAAATGAGTGCTGCGATGTTTGCAAATGGTTCAAGAATTGTTGCAGACATAGACATCTGGCATAAAAGGATTGGACATGTGGATGTGCAGAGATTAAAGTCTATGCAGACAAAAGGAATTGTGACAGGGCTGCCAAAATTTAAAGTGGAAGGTATGCAGAAAATATGTGAAGCATGCCAATTTGGGAAGCAAACAAAGCATGTGTTTCCACGTAACAGATATGTGAGCAGAAATACACTAGATATTGTGCATTCAAATGTATGGGGTCCTACGAAGACCATATCTATGGGAGGCTGCAGGTATTATGTGGCATTTATTGATGACCACACAAGGAAAGTGTGGGTATATTTCATGAAGGAGAAGAGTGAGGCGTTCACTCACTTTCAGAATTTCAGAGTTTTGGTTGAAAAGAAAACAGGGAAATATGTAAAGTGCCTAAGGTCAGATGGAGGGGGAGAGTACTTCTCCAATGAGTTCTCTGATTTTTTGAAGAAGAATGGTATTCGGAGACAGTTTACATGCAGATACACTCCGCAGCAAAATGGAGTTACTGAGCGAAAAAACAAGCCATTGCTGAGATTGCGCGAGCATTGATGGAAGAGAAAAATATGCCACATAGCTATTGGGCTGAGGCTGTTTCTACAGCAGTATACATCATGAACAGGACTCCATGATGTAACTCCATAGGAGAGGTTTACTGGCAGAAAACCAGATTTGTCTCATCTGAAAGTCTTTGGGATGCATTGCATATGTGCATGTGCCAGATGAGCTGAGAACCAAGCTAGATCCGAAAGCTAAAAAATGTGTGTTTATTGGATATTCCCTTGAGCAAAAGGGATACAGGTGTTATAATCTTGCTACACGTGAGTTGAGGGTAAGCAGGGATGTTATCTTTGATGAGATGAGCAGCTGGTATGCTGCTGAAAAAGAAGCTGTTGGGGCTGATGTGAGTGGAAGTGTGGTTGCACAGAATGCAGGTCAGCAATCACAGTCTTTGAGTGGACCAGGAGAGTCCTCATCTAGTGGGTCTGTTGATAGACCATGGAGTGGCAAGCTGCGTCATAATACCAGTCCTGCAAATGTGATTAATACATCACATAAAGGAAAAGAGAAAGTGGTTGAGCCCCTTGGTATTCCTGACATTTCTGCAGGGCATTCTCATGTTGATGGAGAGTCTAGTGACTCAGATATGAGCCTTGATGAGGAGCTTGGGATCCTAGCTAGAGAACACGTGGTGTAAAGAAGGCTATGGAAGCCATGAATGAAAAGCTACGAAGATCTGGGAGAGTGAAAAATCCTGTGCAAAGATTTACCTATGATGGTTATGTGACACATCACTATGCATATATGGCAAAGATTGTGCAGGTTGTTGAGCCCACATGCATTGATGAGGCTATTGGAAATGTGTATTGGGAGAAAGCTATGGATGAGGAGATGGATGCACTATATGGAAATGAGACTTGGGATTTAGTGCAATTGCCTGAAGGCAAGAAAGCCATTGGATGCAAGTGGGTGTACAAAGTAAAGCATAACAGTGATGGAAGCATAAACAGGTACAAGGCTAGATTGGTAGCCAAAGGATATGCGTAGACATATGGCATTGATTATGAGGAAACTTTTAGCCCAGTTGCCAAGATGGCAACAGTGAGAGTTGTGATAGCAGTGGCTGCATCAAAGCAATGGTCTTTACATCAGATGGATGTAAAGAATGCATTCTTGCATGGGGATTTGCAAGAAGAGGTGTATATGTTGCAGCCACCTGGTTATGAGGATGTGAGTCACCCCGAGCATGTTTACAGGTTGAAGAAAGCCTTGTATGGCTTAAAGCAAGCACCAAGAGCATGGTCTAACAAGATTTCTAAATATCTTGTCAGTATTGGCTTTCATGTAGCCAATGCATATTTCTCGCTGTATGTGAGACATGGTGATAGAGGAGTTGTGCTTGTTGTCATCTATGTAGATGACTTGATCATTACGGGGGACCATGATGCAGAGATCTTTGATGTAAAGATCTTGCTTAGACAGAAGTTTGAGATGAAGGATCTCGGGGAGCTCAGATATTTCTTGGGCATTGAGGTGATTAGGTCACCACATGGTATTGGATTACTGCAGAGACAGTATGGCTTGGACATGTTGTCCAAGTATGGTATGACAGGCTGTAAGCCTATTTTCGTGCCATTGGATCAGAATGGCAAGTGCAGATTCAGGAGAGATCTTGGAGGATCCTACTATGTATAGGTGCATAGTAGGAAGCTTGATCTACATGATGATCACCAGACCAGATTTGAGCTATGCTGTTGGGTTGGTGAGTCAGTTTATGCAGGCTCCACGGAAACCGCATTTGGATGCATTGAGACACATACTGAGGTATGTGAGGTCTACTTTGCATTGTGGACTATTCTATGAGACTGGGACAGAGATATGTGTACATGGGTACACAGATGCTGATTGGGCTGGTAGTATCTCAGATAGAAGATCTACTAGTGGATTCATGTTTTCTTTGGGGAGTGCTGCTGTGACTTGGAGCAGCAAGAAGCAGCCTACGGTTGCTCCAGAGGCCGAGTACAGAGGAGCTGCTATGGCAGCATGTGAGGTAGCTTGGTTGAGAAAGCAACTTGCAGATTTGGGTCTATCAGTGGATAGACAAGTTGTCATTTTCTGTGACAACATTAGCAGTATACAGTTGGCCAGGGACCCAGTCTTTCATGCTCACACGAAGCATATAGAGGTCCATTACCATTTCGTCAAAGAGAAGGTCTTGGAAGGAGACCTTGACCTTGTTTATGTCAGCACAGAGGATCAGGTAGCTGACATCTTCACCAAAGCATTGGGTACAGAGAAGCTCCGCAGATTCTGGGCTTCGCTTGGTGTACATGAGATGGAGTTGAGCTCGAGGGGGAGTGTTGAAATATCGAGCTCATCCAGTGAGGCGGTGAACAGTGATGACCCGCCTGGGGGATAGGCCCCACACTTACACCACTGGCATGGTTGGTGAGATCTTGGGTGATATGCGGCCAGTGGGATGACAGGTTGTGTGACAGCCATTCTAGAGACTGGCATAGTTATAGCGCCAGCTCATTTAGTTGGGTTCACACTATAGAGAACCCTCGTATGTATTTGGTTGAGTACCTTTCATATTGTGTGTACTCTTATTCTTGTATATGGTGTGTTGAGTGTTGAGTGAAGTAGAAGAAGACTTTCAGCCTCTCACCTTGTGTGTTCTCTATTAGGGTTTTGTGAGTGTGTGTGTGTGTACTTGCAAGAGCTCAAGCTCTCTTCCCCCCTGCATCTTTTCACATGTGTGAAAAGAGATTGACCCGATTAAGCAAAATAATAGACCTAATGTCATTTGTATTATTTAGATTTAAAAGGTAGGGTAGAAGGTCATTGCACAGTACGTAGTCGTGCCCTCCTTGAAAACTTTCAGGGAAGAGATAGTTGTCTTTTGTATTAACACATCCCTTGAAAGGGCTATCATCAATAAGCAATGTATTCTTCTTATTGCAAATATCTTGGCACTGATTCCAAACCATGAGTAAAGCGCCTATACACTTTTTGAAGATTATGGATATAACATTCTTCTTGTCCCCACACCATAAAGAAATGATATTTCTTAATGTGCATACTGTTCAAGAGTGTTTACATAGGCACAAACATTCTTGTGTAGTAGCATGGTGGACCAAATACCAACATGAAAGTACTGGCAAATCTCATCGAAAAATTCAAAACACCCGAGGCGAATAACAATTGTGGTGCGACCAATATCAATTCGGATACAACTTGTTTGTGGATGCCTCTTCTCTTCCTTGTTGATTAAAACTCCATTAAGATCAAGTATAAGTGCATGTTTCTTTATGGTGATTACACGAGGAATATTTTCTGCATACAATACAGAAGAATGATAACACTTTAATGTGTTTACATACTTAACAATGTTAAAACAAGTGATCCTATATTATCAATGAGAGCTAATTACAACAAAACATCCACAAGTTTACTTTCGTTTCATGCTCCCATACTCATCTATGATGATGGATCCTAGACTTGATTGCATTTCCCTATTGATTGGTGAAGATTGAAATACTAATCTATCTCCATCTCTCTCAAAAGAATATAAACTTCCTAGAGGCCTACTCTTTTGTGTATCAGAACGTAGCTCCTCAACACCTTGCTCTATTTCTTGCGCACTTAACTTGTGATTGTTAGAAGCAGTCGTACTTGCAAAAATAACTCTCGTTGAGAAACATACTTTTTAACACACAAAAATAACATCCTATTGAAAAAGATCTACCTTTAGTTTTCTTGGCACCCTCTGCCCGCCGCCGAGTCCTTGATTTCAACTATTCTCTCTTTATTCGTAGCATATGTAGCCTTGTGAATTTCTTCAACACCTTGTGCCATAGAGTCCTTGATTTCAACTATTTTCCCTTTATTCGTAGCATATGTAGCCTCATCAATTTGCTCGACAATCTCTTCTTGTCTCTCCTTGGTTGCAAAAGTCTCTTGAAGCTCTTCATTAGCTTTATCTTTATTCTCACTAACCTCAACATTAACTTGCAAATCAGGAATGTCCTTAGTCTCTTTGGTCCTTTGATCTCCTGAACCTAAATTGCTGATGCAGTTGAGGGGTCACTTTAGCCATATTTAGAGCCTGCAAGCTTTTTGCAGCACTAATGGAGTGTTGACCATAGATAATCCAATATTCATCTTTATGAATATCTTCTTTTGCGAGTTTATCAAGGGGTTGTTTCGTAGCACGATTACAGGGCATCAAATTGCAAGTATCTCCTCTTGCTTTGGGTCCTCAATAAAGTCTTGGGTCAAAATACGAACCCAATCCTTATTTAACCTTCTATACACATAGTTTGAAGGAGCAGGATAACATTTCATCACATCAATGCTGAAGACCTCATTTAGACCAAAGGGATAATATCCCTTCTTTATTTCTAATGAGATCATTGCTTTGCTGCCCTTGTTTGGAGTCTCAACCTCCATTAGTTCGTCACATCGGATGCATCTATCTCCTTTGCACCACTTGCTAGTTTTGTCCTTTGCCTCTTTGAAGAGATTTCTTGAACCTTTGTAGAGTGCTTTGCCTTTCTCTTCTTTGCAAGTGCTTGCTCCTCTTCTTGCACTTGAGAGCCTGCCATGTCTTCAGCTGCTATTGTGCTTACATCAAGGACTTTTAGTTTGTCACCCTCCTTTTTATGTTTTGAAGAAGTTGCACCAGCATTTCTAGATGCTTCAAGTGCACTCTTCACTATGACCCTGCCTTTTTTCTCCACAATTTTCCTAACTTGAGTGGTTGTTGTCTCCTTTTCAGGTATGGACTTTTTTTGTGAATCCAAAGCCTTCTTTGCATACCTCACCACTTTCACCAGGTCCTCCACATTATCCACTTCTGAGTCTTCTTGATTGGAAAAGTCAATGATCTTCAATCCTAGGTTTACAATAGAATTGTCCTTTCCTAGTTTACTCTGCCAGTCATGTCTGCTTGGTGAAAAATATCCAATGATAAGCAAAACTTATTTGCTTTTGTAGTTTCTCCTTCTGGCAATACATTGCATGTGAAGCATCATCCTTAGTGCCTACCACAATCCCCATATCTTCATATGATGTATCACCTTGAGGCAAAAACAAATGGAGGACTCCTTTGAAGTTTACACTAGCATCGTAGCTATCCACAAACCATTTTACTCCTTCTTTGTTACTCAATTCGAAGGTTTTATCCACCTTAATTCTAGGAGTGACACTTTTAGCTTGAGGAGTTGTTTCGAGAGCATCCAGAGTAAAGATTGGTGCACCATGTGGTTCGGGCGCTCTACTAGCTTCCATTCCTATGAAGCACAAAAAAAGTTTCAAAACCTTAGAAAAAAATGGATTTAAATGCTACATATCAAATCAAAACCTATCAAACTTAAGAAACTTAATGCATGCTACAATTATTGATGCTTCACTTAGTTTTCTTGAATAGCGAGGGCCTCACTTGCATTTACTTAATCCATACAGAAGCTCGACTTAAGCTGGAGCCTAGATCCAAGTTGTGCACTCATATGCTAGGGGTACGCTAGCATAGAGAGGCAAGGCTCAAACTCAAGTTTGAGCCTTAAGGTAAAGTTCTATTATGCAAGCATGGGAGACTTGAACTTAAGCTGGAGTCTAGATTCAAGTAGTGCACTCATATGCTAGGGGTACACTAGTATATTGGAGCCTTAAGGCCAAGTTCCATATAGGGGAAACTCGAACTTAAGCTAGAGCCTAGATCCAAGTTGTGCACTCATATGAGACAGGGATACACCAGCATATAGAGACAAGGCTCAAGCTCAAGTTGTTCGAGCCGTAAGGCCAAGTTTTATGTAGGAGAGGCTCAAACTTAAGCTGGATCCTAGATCCAAGTTGTGCACTCATATGCTAGGGATACACTAGCATAGATAGGCAAGGCTCAAACTCAAGTTGGAGCCTTAAGGCCAAGTTCCATGTAAAGTTAAGCATGGAGAATGAGCCTTAACACATAAGTTCCATGTAGGGGGGTTCAATCTGAAGTTTGAGCCTTAAGGCCGGTGTACACTAACATCGAGAGAGCAAAGGCTCCAACTCAAGTTCGAGCCTTAAGGCCGGTGTACACTAGCATGGAGAACAAAGGCTCAATCTGAAGGTCGAGCCTTAACACCGAGGTGTACTAGCATGGAGAGCAAAGGCTCAAACTCAAGTTCGAGCCTTAAGGCCGGGGTACACTAGCATGGAGAATGAGAGCAAAGGCGCAAACGCAAGTTCGAGCCTTAAGGCTGGGGTACACTAGCATGGAGAACGAAGGCTCAATCTGAAGTTCGAGCCTTAAGGCCGGGGTGCACTAGCATGGAGAGCAAAGGCTCAAACTCAAGTTTGATCCTTAAGGCCGGGTACACTAGCATGGAGAATGAAGGCTCAATCTGAAGTTTGAGCCTTATGGCCGGGGTGCACTAGCATGGAGAGCAAAGGCTCAAACTCAAGTTCGAGCCTTAAGACCGGGGTGCACTAGCATGGAGAGCAAAGGCTCAAACTCAAGTTCGAGCCTTAAGAGGCCGGGGTGCAGTAGCATGAAGAACGAAGACTCAATATGAAGTTCGAGCGTTAAGGCCGGGGTGCACTAGCATGGAGAGCAAAGGAGCAAAGGCTCAAACTCAAGTTCGAGCCTTAAGGCCGGGGTGAACTAGCATGGAGAGTAAAGGAGCAAAGGCCGGGGTGAACTAGCATGGAGAGTAAAGGAGCAAAGGCTCAAACTCAAGTTCGAGCCTTAAGGCCGGGGTGCACTAGCATGGAGAGCAAAGGCTCAAACTCAAGTTCGAGCCTTAAGGCGGCCGGGGTGCACTAACATGGAGAACAAAGACTCAATCTAGGTCGAGCGTTAACACATAAGTTCTATGTAGGGGAGGCTCGAACTTAAGGTGGACTCTATATCCAAGTTGTGCACTCAGATATGTGACACATATACCATGTTTATTTAGGGAACCCTTGTCATTTAGATTATATAATGTCCACAAAGATCAATTTTACAGGTTCTCGACATATGTGAAGATACAAAAGAGAGTAGCAAGAAGTGCAAACAATCTGCGATTGACAAATGGCACACTTAGCGTGCAATCACCACACAGAATCGCGTTTAGGGTTCGCAGGTCCTTTGGGTTGGTTCAAACGCGAAAATGATTAACACTAATCATGATCAAGAAAATACCTTTTTGAAAACTGAGTTAACAATAATCTCTAAATGGTTAATCTCCTAATCAAAGAATTAAGATCTAAACCTAGAGCTCTAATACCAATGAAAGAAAGTAACATCTAGCTTAGCCTTGGATTAGCCTAATTAACTTAGATTAAGAAAATCTTGAGAGATTAACACTAAGGAATGGCTTAAAAGGTATATCAAAAAGTATCAAAAGGGTACAACAGTCCTAGAGCACATGCCTTTTATAGTCCCCAAGGCCCATGTGCCCTAATCCCACATGTAAATGATCCTAAGTCCATGTGCCTAGGCCCATCCCACATGCATGTGCATCCTAAAAACGCTTTGTTATAGATGCAAACTCATCAATTTCAACATATAGGATTTCTTACAAAAAAAAGACTCTTTTGAACATGCATGCCAAATGGGAAAAAAACTTGTGATATAATTAATGTGTAGGGTCTCTAGCCCGTGTAGGGTCTCTAGCCCGTGTAGAGGCCCCACATGGAGTGGGGGGACCATTTGGGCCTTGTGCATAGGGCCATCACTCAAAGACTGGCAAGAATGGCCCTCTTTTTAATTAATGTGTAGAGTCTCTAGCCCGTGTAGAGGCCCCACATGGAGTGGGGGGACCATGTGGGCCTTGTGCATAGGGCCATCACTCGAAGACTGGCAAGAATGGCCCTCTTTTTAAAAAAAACTTGTGATATAATTAATGTGTAGGGTCTCTAGCCCATGTAGAGGCCCCACATGGAGTGGGGGGACCATTTGGGCCTTGTGCATAGGGCCATCACTCGAAGACTGGCAAGAATGGCCCTCTTTTTAAAAAAAGCATGCCCATCCTCTAGTCCCTATATAGGTCCCATATGGAGTGGGGGAGCATATAGACCTTGCATGTGTTAACATTTCATGGTGCTCATGCTAGATCAAATATGTGGAGGAGAGAGACACAAAATACAAAAAAAGATCTTGTTTATTAAGTTGCTCAAAATACAACTAAGCTTCATGCTCATAAAATGCCTTCTAGCTCCACCTTTAAATAGGTGAGCTAGTGGACTATAAGTCCATTCACACACACACCCTTCTCCTCCCCTTTTACATAACTTTAGTCTCTTAATACCCCCCCTCAATACCAACTATGAAAAAAATTGGAATAGGTGGTATTGGACATAGGATGCCTTTATAACATTAGGCATACAAGGTTAGGAATATAGGTGTGGTTACATTGAGATTTAAAACAATTTCTCAGTGGAGTTAGAGAGGCTGATACAAAGTTAGTCTCTGACTCTTTGTTAGGACATTTGGAAGTGATATGTCCCGTTTGTTTACACTTGTTACATTTCATTTTGTTGTGATATTTGATCCAACAATTATTTGCTAAATGACCCATCTTTTTGCAATGGACACATCTTACTTTGATCACTTGATGTGACAAAGCCTGTTCGATATTCGATGAAGGTGTTGCATTTGAAGATTCAGCTCCTCCCCTTGGCCTCTTTTCTTTATCAAGACAAGATTGAATGACTCTTTCAAGGGTGGGATTAGGTTTGTTCTTCAGGGTGGTGACAAGGTGGGGTACACCTTCTTGATTGCTTTTAGCAAAACAGCCATTGCATCATCTTCATCCATTCTCGCATTCACTGATGCAAGTTGATGAGCCATAAGGCCCTTCAAGTGAGAGATGAAGGCTCCAATGTCGTCTCCCTCTTTGAGTTCCAAGCTGAAAAATTCAATTTTAAGTGAGATCTTGGAATTCTTTCCATGAGCTCCATAGAGCTTGTCAAGCTCATCCCATTTCTCCTTTGCAGTCGGAAGCTGGTCCACATGGTGAATGAGAGCCTCATCAAGATGAAGCATGATGACGGCTTGTGCCCTCTCATCATCTTCAATATCTTCAGCCTTAGTTCGATCAATAACCTTAGTGCTGGAGATGAATTGCCAAAAACCTTTGGACATCATCTTGTACTTGACAAGGACTTGCCAAGTGTGGAAGCCCTCTCCTGAGAACTTCCTAATTTGGGTGTTGTCCTTTGACTCTGGGTATTGAAGGAGATTACTAGAGAGTAATGGGCTGATTTATGAAGAAGAAAAAACCAGAAATTTGTGATGTTTTGGCTTAAGTAGACAGAGAAAGGCTTATGAGAGTGCAACAACCCTTAATCAAGCCAAGGATGTTGCATAAAAAAGGAGATTAAGATGGTGAAGTTTATGGTTTAGCACTTAGGGCTTGTTCCCAACCACTAATTCTGATGGAGATTAGCTTTATTAGTGTCAAAGAACAGTTTGTTCGGTGATTAAGATCACCATTAGTGTTTAGCAACACTATTAGTGCTTAAGAGCACTTTTCTAGCATCTAATGTTCACCATTAGTGTTTAAGAACACTCTTAGTGTTTAGAAACACTTTGGAATGGCTCCCCTTTATTGGATTAGTAGCCTCATTAGTGTTAATCAACACTATTAGTGCTTATAAGCACACTTTGAGAAGCTTTGTGCACTTGAAGATGTTGATGAAGCTTGATAACAATGAGGCTTATGGAACACCTCATGGTGTATGCCCACAATGTCAGAGAATCTAGAGAAAAACACTTCAAAAAGCACTTAAGAGATTTGAAGCTAAGAGGAGAGGATTAGTGCAAAAAGACACTTGATTTTGAAGCTTTAATGGAAGCTTCAATGGCTCCCAAGTGAGCAGCCTGGTTTTTTTTACTCTAGCGCATGCGTGGAGCAGCCATTGGGGTTGAAATCTTGACTGTAGATACTTGAGGCTATGGGCTTCAAAAGCCCTAAGCCCACATAGCCTATAATCGCCTATACAACGAATGGCTGTACGATAGCAGGTGCGTAGAAAAACGGGCGCCGATTTGAACTAGATGAAATGCCGCGGCCAGGAGAGATGTAATCCGTCAATTGCTTGTACGAACCTGAGTGCCTGGAGGTCTTCTTCAAGTTATTAGTTGAAATCACGCCAAGATTCGGCCTCCTCAAGCTGCTGGAGGGCCTCCACTGGCTGGGGGTAGATGAGGTGCACTCTAAAAACCACTTTTTTGACCTATTCTACACCTTGCAAGTTGCCTAGCTCTAGATACCATGTTAGAATTTCATGGTGCTCATGCTAGATCAAATATGTGGAGGAGAGAGACTCACAAAATACAAGAAAAGATCTTGTTTATTAAGTTGCTCAAAATACAACTAAGCTTCATGCTCATAAAATGCCTTCTAGCTCCACCTTTAAATAGGTGAGCTAGTGGACCATAAGTCCATTCACACACACACCCTTCTCCTCCCCTTTTACATAACCTTAGTCTCTTAATAGCATGGACATCAACCAAAGGATGGCAAAGGTGGCCTTGCTTTTTTTAGCCCCACATGGCGTGGGGGGCATCTCGGCCTAGTAGGGCCATAAATCAAAGGCTGGCAAAAGGATGGCCCTGCTTTTTGGAAAAAGGACAAACATCCTCTAGCCCATGTAGAGGCCCCATGTGGAGTGGGGGGGGCATCAATTCGAAGGATGGAGAGGATGGCCCTGCCTTTTTTTAGCCCCACGTGAAGTCAGGGGGAAATCTAGGCCCTATAGGGCCATAAGCCAAGGGTTGGCGAGCATGGCCCTATTACTTGGCCATTCTTTTGGAAGTAAGGCCATGATTGCTAACCTTTGACGACCTGATGGCCATGGAAGTAGGGCCATGTTCATCCTTAGGCTAATGGCCTTGCAAGGCATGAATGCCCTCCTCCCCCGTCCATGAGGGGCCTCTACAAGGGCTAGGGTTCAAAAAGAAGAACCATCCATGCTAGCCTTTGACTGATGGTCTTGCAGGGCCTATGCCCCCCCACTCCATATAAAAATGTTCATGGGCAACATTAAAAAAACATTCTCCGCTTTATCATTTGTTCTCTCGATTGGTGAGGTCGGCCCTAGCAACAAGTTTTTCCATTATCCAAAATTTCATCTAGCATGCCATAGGTTGGTTGAGGTGTCCAAAGACCTCTTCTTGCAAAATTTCAAACTCCACATTCGAGATCTCATACTCGGGGGAAACATTAGCAAACTATCCTTCTAAACATAGATGTGCTGGTGCCATCATATCATCTGACCTTGTTGATCTATGGTGGAACATCTTCAACATTAAAGTCAAAGGAGTCATTGTCGGCATCTTGGATGAGCACATAGTAGAGCTTTTCCTCCCTCACGTCCAAGACCTCAAGCACAAGTTACTCCACACCATCTATGGTGATGACATTGAATGATGCAAGACTTGGGTAACGACTTGGGGGCAGCGCGCTTGATGTTATATGACCATCAAGTCGAAGCGAGAGCTGTGTGTGAAGGCTCCTCGTGGAGAGCTATTTGTACTAGCTCACTCTTTGTGTCACAATGCTCTCCACGTTCCTCCTCAAAATCAAAGCATAAAATATAAATAGCAAAAGTAATATCTCGATTGATTAGATTGATCAAGAAAAGCTCTTCGTAATAAGAGGTGGAGGTTGTGTGAAGATGTGGGGAGATATGCGTTAGTGCTCTCTTGATCACCTTCTTATTACTATCTCCACTCTTCATGGAGAAGAGGATGTCCAAAGGTATCTAACCAAAGGTAGAGTCAGGGATGGAGAATGTGATATCATGACATCCCACACAAAACATAGCGGGCACTATGCTAGTAGGCTCTAGAGCAGTAAAACAAACATAGCGGGCACTATGCTAGTAGGCTCTAGAGCAGTAAAACAAACCTCTCTAGCTCGATGCTCCTTCAAAGCCTTGGGTAGAACAAGTCCCCAATGTGACTTATGTGGCTCTAGGCACTACTATGTGACTCTAGGCACTACTATGTGTACCTTTTGTGTGATAGATAATATGCATAGATTGTATACAAAAGAGGGGCAAGAACATATCATTGCCTAATGAAGGATCCATTTAGTTGGAATCCGACTAAAAGTGTGCCATTGATGAAAGAACTTGGCTAACAAAACTAGGTAATGAAAGCATCTCCAAGACCCATAGATTTACTACTATCATATGCTTTCAACATTGTCATTTTTAATGAACTTAAGAGGCTTTTAATAAAAGTCTACATGTGTATTATCACTTTGAAGAAGTGGGGAGCTTGGGAGTCTCACTCTTAAGTAAACCTCCATATCACTTGCATTCAGGGGGTAGTAAAAAAGGTACGTATATATGGTTTTTAGTAATAAACATATTGTTCCTTGTATGTATACATTTTTTCATATGAATATTTCACACCTTTTCTAAGTTCAATATAGTAAAAGCTAATAAATAGAACACTTTCTTAATGCAAACATTGCAAATAGACCTTCTTTAAAAGCTTTTGCATGCAAGTGATATTATACATTTTTCTTGCATTTTTCTATTGATACCCCTAAAGGGGGGAAGGGAGAAAGAGGAGGGGAGGGGCAGGGGATCTTATCCTAGTTTCTTTTTTACGAGAGCATAATTGGCTTTAGTAGGCCTATCAATCTCACTAGTAGCCTTGTATAAACCTTAATGGCATAGTTCTCTTTAAGCTATGTCTTAGATATTATTGTTCTTATTATAGACTAGTGGGCTAACCCATGCTGCGCATGTCTCCTCGAACCTCCAAATTCAAATTCTACGTCCCCTCCTCGTGTGTCCTTGTAACCTTCAAAGTCTTATCTAGTGAAACTCTTCCTTTATATAATACTAGTATTGTACTTGCGCCTTGCTGCGGGCCGCCGACCAAGGTTCCAGAAAAGAACTATTCCCTCTCTACAAACATCTCTCTCTCTCTCTCTCTTTCAAACACACACACACACATGCACATGGCCCTCTCCCTCTCTACAAACATCTCTCTCTCTCTCTCTCTTTCAAACACACACACACACATGGCCGCCGACCAAGGTTCCAGAAAAGAACTATTCCCTCTCTACAAACATCTCTCTCTCTCTCTCTGTTTCAAACACACACACATGCACATGGCCCTCTCCCTCTCTCTGTTACGTACACACACTCTCCAATGTTGAAACTCTCTCTCTCTCACACACACATATACACACCTGCTCTCTCTCTCTCTCTCTCTCTCTCTCTCTCTCACACACACACACACATGCACACACTCCCTCTCTCTTCTTACACTCTCCCACACATAGAAGTGCTCTCTCTCTCTCTCTCTCTCTCTCTCTCTCTCTCTCTCTCTCTCTCTCTCTCTCTCACGCA